>NC_081406.1:324395208-324758958 GCF_030272615.1 Cryptomeria japonica | reverse complement strand
ACCCTTTCCTTTAAAACTTCAAGATTTTCCCCTTTAAGGTCGGTATCCCTGACTATGGGCTCTGTACATGCAAGACTAAAAACATTCCCGAAAAGGTGCAATGTGGACTTCATAATTCATAAATGACAAGCCTTATTTTCTTTCAACAAACCTTACTAAGAGAGAAGAAATGTATGTTAAAATCACTTGGAGAAGATAGGAAATGAATTCACCTTCACAGTTGAGAGCAATCAGACGACTACTAGCAAACAAACCTTCTATCCAAGAAAAATAACTCTACAGCGACGAGGAACAAATTTTCAGAGAATTAATCCTTTCATACCTTATAGCAAGAGAAATGATATGGACTTATTAAGTGCAATAATTCCAATCGTCAGTTTAAGTGTGTTGAGCTTGTGGATTGGACATTGCACGCATGCATTGAATGCATGGCAGCATTTTTGAAGTAACCGCCAGTTCCCGAAATGATTACTTGTCTCGAAACTCCAACAATTTACGTCACCCAAGATATGGTTTGCCCTTCTTCATACTTGGCAATAAATGCACCATCAAATCTTTTAACTCATGGGACCCACCAAATTTGAACATGCATGAACATTCTGAATAGACTTCATTGGGGTTCAAGTAGTTCAAGGTGTACACAAAGCCTAGGAAAAATCTCTTCTGAAAGGATTAACTATGTCAAGTGCTACCGACCATTTGAACTGTGTTGAACATGTTGAACACGTCTGAACCATTTGAAATAGGTTCAAAGAGTTCAACACCTGGAGAGAGATGATATAACACACCACTGAACAAGACCAGTAAAGAACCCATGCAAAATACTTTCAGAGAATATTAGTATGAAAACCCCCTAGACACTTAAAAACTTGCAGAACCTAAATGAACCTTATCAACCTGGTTGAAAATGATTCAATGAGTTCAAGGAGTTCAACTGATCTTTAAAACTCGGCCTTTTATTTAAAAACAACCTACAAACGGACTAAGGGCTTAAATTGAGGCATTCCAAGAAAGACAAGGACTTCGAATAAAAATTTATAAGGTGATTTACTCCTGTCATGAAGGATAATATGACGCAGTTGCAGGTTGTTAGGACTAGTCATGTCTATCATTTGTTGTTGCAAAGTCTTGATCTATTGAGCTAAGGTTTCTATGGATGGTGATGGAATAGGAATGGAAGGGATAAATTCTTCACCTTCCCTACAAAATGCATAATGCCAGTCCATGATGTTTTCTTGATTGGTTTGGATTTAAGATCACAACATGTAAGATGTTGTCTCCATTCTTTGAATGTTGCAAAAGTTTTGAGTTGATGTTGATGTTGATGTTGAAACTTGAATTGTTGAGGGGTTTGATCTTGTTTGATGTTGAAACTTGAGTTTATTGAGGGGTTTGATCTTGTTGATATTGATGTTACAAAGAAATAGTAGAAAGCAAAGAAAAAAATCTAAACTAAACAAAGAGAACACTTGTTTAAAGGACGTTTTCAAATCCTCATGAATGTTGAGATATTTTTCAAGAGCCCATTTTGTTTTCGATAATATTTTGGCAATTCAATAGCACATCAAGAAGACTCTCCTAAGGTCAAAAGGTCAAAAGTATTATCATAGCCCACAACTTGATACTCCGTCAGCTCAATCAACCCTATCACACCCTAGGGTGCACCCATTTTTTTGCTTTTTTTCCAAAAATTGAACCAAAGAATATTTCTCCTCAATTGGCCCATTATCCTAGGAGATATATGGTGAGTGTCTTGGGGGCGGATTAATCCCCACCCTTGCACTATGATAATTCAAGTGTTTTGTTATTGACTCGGTTTGGCCTCTAGATCCTAAGGTTTTTAAATAGGCTTCCATTTGGGTGGGCATAGATCCAACAAATTTAATCATCGCTATGCCATTCCAACACCCATTGCTTACAATTTTCATAGCAAACACATTTATTTTAGAGTGGCTTGGATTACTTGGCTTTAGCCATTGCCACTTTAGGTCGTTCCCTCTCACTTGGCCTTATGGGCTACTTGGGAGGAAGGCCTTCTAAGGGTTTTATCCTAATGCTGAAATTGAAATAAAGCATAAAAGAGGTGGGCCTGGCTTTTTGATCACCCTGAAAAGGGGAGAGCATATACCTATCACCTTATAGACACAAAGAACAAAGATTCTTTTTAACCTTCATCGCAATATTTTTTAAACTATTGGAGATGTTTCTCCAAAAGACATGGTGTTAATTTTATCCAATATTGCAATGATGAGGAAATGAAAAACATTTTTTTTTTTAAACAACACCAAAAGGAAATGTTTATCTAAGCTACCCCTGCAAGGAAATCAAAAGGTTGTTACCACATAGTGGGCTTTCCAGCCTAATTTCTCCTCTCGGTTACAAACTTGACCTCTCTATTTTCATAAATAGAGGTAATTATTGACAGAAAACACAGAGAAAAATAAATAGAAATATTCTAACCTATTCTTGCAAATGTGAACTAACTTAATAGAAAATGTGAATCACTGTCTGATCAATTGCAAATCACTATCTGAACAATTGCAAATCATTGTCTGAGCAATTGCAAATCAATTATGAAAAAAAATTTAAAAGATAGAAGATAAAAATAATTTATGCTCTAAGGATTTAGTGGTAAGCCCTTAGTTTTCTTCTGTCTTTTTATCTCCTTCTTGTACCGAATATTTTGATCTCATCTTCCCTGCAAGAAAATTGTTACCAAGTTGTCGAGTCTTTATCAAACGAAGGACAAGCTACAGAGGGTAGGTTAGTCACACCAATAATAGCCCAAAATTATTGATAAAATCATGATGTAAGACATCCTCGAGTGGATTCCTTATTATTTTCTCATATATTTAACAAAAAAATCTTACTAAAAGATCATTTGGTATGCAAAAGACATGAGAAAATGAGGTTTAAACAAGAAGGTGTGACTTTAGACAAATTTTCCAAATATTTTTATGATAGATATGAAAAAAATAATCATACCAAATGATAGAGAATTTAATCAGCTTTCCAATGCATTTTGAAGTTCGAAAATCCAATATGTTATGCCAAAGTTATGCCCGTTTTTGTAAAAGCAGTTTTTTGATAGTCAAATGCGAATTATTAATGAAAATTGCGCATTACTTATGACAATTGAAAATTATTTATGGAAAATGCAAATTACCTAAAACAATTGCGCATCGTTATGAATGATTGTGAATTACCATGCGGGCGATTGCGCAACACTTCCTGAAGTGTCCGTACAGAACCTGCAAATCATGAAAAATCATGCTAGAAGGTTAGAAAAAAGTTGATTCACGTCAGGTTCACCATTGTGTTAATTCTTGAAATCATTAAATCTATGCTAATTAGGAAGTAAGAATGAATCACCAATTCTTAACTAATTAACAGATTCAAACACAAACCAATGAAATAGAATACTAATCAAGAGAATTAAACAACAAATCAAATAAAAAGTCCCTCAATAGTATTGCGGCTTCCATTGATCTTCTCCATATTGCTGATGTAGGTGGCTCTCAGATGTTGCACTAGGATTTCTTGCATAAGATAGACAATAATTTTGAAGACTCTGATTTTAGCTTGAAATAAGAAAATGATGTTGTTTATATAGATTTTCAACACAAAAGGGGTGAGGATTTGAACTGAACTGTTGATTGATAGTCAACTGAGATTGATTGAAGAGTGAACTCAATTTGATTGATCTTTTAACAGGATTGATTGGGGAGTCAACTAAATAGATTAGCCAGTTGACTGAGATGATGAAGGAGATGACTGAATTGATGGATCGACAGACTTAGTTGATTGATTAGTCAGAAAAAGCTGATTTGGAGTGAAAAAGGGAGATTGAAGAGTTAACTGAGTTAACTAATTAGATAACTGATTTGATTAATCAGTTTGATTTTCAACATGTGTTGTAGGATTTCAAAATTGAATTTGATTTTCATTTTCAATTTAGATTTGAATTTGGGTTTTTGAATGTTGAGATGCACATAAAATTAATTGAAATTTGTTGAAACTCAAATTTAATGAAATTAGATGAAATGTGATGAAATTAGAATTTGGGAGAACATGAATTTAAGATGAATGAAATTAATTGGAATTAGAATTTGGGGATTTGGAAGAATAAATTAATTAATTTAAATAATTTAAATAAAATAATTTAAACATTAGAAATGAGCTTAATTAAATAATAAAAATTATTTAACTAAGGAATAAATCATAATTAATTAAATAATTAATATTTGAAATAGGGTTAACTGATTAAAAAAATTTGAGAATAGTAATAGAATAATTAGAAGTGTTGAAGGGTGATGATTAGAAGAAATAGTTAGTTTAATCAAATAATTAAAGAATTACTTAATTAATTAGACGTATAATTAGTATACGATTAAAGAGACATTTTTAGGTGTCTACAGGGGTGTACCTCACCCACGTCTTCACACTGGGACATCTTTCTTCATCTTTTATCCATTGACAATTTTGTCGCTATGTAAAAGAGGAGCAAAATGTAGACATCTAAAATTAATTAAATTAATATTTAATTAATTTAAGCCTTTCCACATAATTAATTAATTTAATTGTGTTGATTCCTTTCTTCTTAAGGTTAATTAATGTTGGCAATATTACATTATAAGGACATTGAGAAGGTTGTTGATGATTATGGACATAACTGATTAAAGATGTTTTACTATCTTGATATTATTATTTTTTCATTGATGTCAAGAAATTGATTTTCTAATTTAGTATGATGTTGCCATATCTTGAGAAATATGATATGAAGATTATAAAGGAGTCAGTAAAGACACAGGAAAGAATATGATGAATAAGGGGATAAGTTATTCAATGGGCAACTCTACCGAGTCAGACAATGATGAGATCTTGATGTTTTAGATTGTTTTAACATCATACATATGTTGTAAAATGTAAAGGTTAATACTATACTATGTTATCAAGCAAAGAACCTAGTCGGTAAACCCTAAGGAACCTAGTCGGTAAACCCTAAGGTTATCGCAATTAGTTAATGAAGACAAAATGTCTACCGAGTGAAGTTTAGTAATCACCGAGTTGTAACCGAGCTATAACAGAATGCATTAAACATTTACATGTGATATTTAATGAAAGAAGTTGATGAGCTGGAGTGGATCAATGATTGGCAAGCCATGGAAGAAGTTTGTAAACGAATCTAAGGCAATGGAAAGTCGGCAAGAAGATCTACAGCTTAGATTGAACCGCATTACCCTAACACAAGTTCCAAGGTGAATGTGCAAGTTCCAAGGCGGGGTAAAACATTTTCAGATCAAAAGATACAATTAACCTGGACAAGATTGAAGATCTGATGGCTATGATTGATCATGGGAAATGTGATCAAGGAGATTAAGTGGTTAGAAGATTGTTTATAAATAGGAAACTGTTGATAAACAATGTATGCAGGCAAGTGTATGCACAGGGATGCTACATAGTGATTACCGAGCACAGAAGCTTGAAGACTTGTTAGAATAACAGAGTATTGATGCCCAACAGATAGACAAGATTAGTTCTATGTCTAGATTGTATTGAACAAATAGGAATCTGCTTTAGCATTTTAGATGTGAAGTTGCAGATAGATTGTATTACTGTTATTTTGTGAAAGTGATAGGAAATCTCTTAACCGAGTGGACTTAATATCTTATGTGTAAATCCTCTAACAAGGTGACATTCTGATTAAGTGTTTGAAATCCTTTGACAAGGTCACTTCTAACAAAGTGAAGATCCTAACAGATCTGAGGGAAATCCCTTAACCAGGTCACATCTAGTAATGTGTTTGTAATCTTTAACAGGATTTGCTTTTAACTGAGCATACTCTAGAAGAGTATATTTCTTAGTGGGTCCGAAATCCCATAGTGGTTTTTCCCTATTTGGGTTTCCACATTAAATCTGGTTTTATGAGGTTTATATTGTTCATATGCTTTTGAGTTTGCATGTTTGACAGTTTTTTGTTATATGACTGATATATATGTTACCGAGGTTGAATCTAATGTTTTTATGGATGATTAAGTTTGTATGATTCACCCCCCCCTTCTCATCTTGTTGGCTATTGGATCTATACTTATATTAAGTATCAGAACTATCAATTGGTATCAGAGCTTTGGACTCCAAAAAGAAAGTTTAAAGGCACTTGAGTTAAAGATCCAAAGATGTATAAGAGGGATGCACCTAAGCTGAATAAGTCAAGTTTCTCTACATGGCAGAAAAGGATGAAGCTACATCTATCAGGAGTTGGAGAATATGCTATATACTATCTGGATAATGATTTTGTTGCACCGAGCACCTATCCATTGACTATGGAAGAGATAAAGGCGAAGCAAGAACATATTCAAGCAACGATTGAAATAACATCTGCATTGACCGATTCTGAGTTTAATGATCTAGAAGGCTGCAATGATGCAAAGGCAATGTGGACTAAGATCATATTTGTATATGGAGGAGATGAACATGTTCAAAGAGAAAAAGTTGATAGTTTAAGAGGACAACTTGAATCTATGAGGATGAGTGAAGGTGAGAACATAACCCAGTACAATACAAGACTAAAGGAGATTGTAAATCAAATCAAAGGAGCAGGAGGAACTATTGAAGAAAAGGATGTGACAAGTAAGTTGTTAAGAACCCTTTTACCTACCTATGCAATCCGAGTCTCTGCAATCAATGAATTGAGGTCTGTACCTAATATGCCAATTTCCTTCGATGCTACTATTGGTAAGCTACATGCATTTGAGTTAAGTAATTTTGATAACACTGGGTCATCGGTAAATAAAGTTGAATCTGCATTTAGTTCTTTTTATCTGAATGAATCTAATGATTACAATGAAAGAAAGTATAAGTACTCTGAAGGAGATCACAATGGAGCAAGTGAAAGATTTCAGAAGAACATGGAGGAGGTACACAAACTGTATGAAGAAATCAGAAAGCAAGAAGAGTTTGAAGCACTATTGGCCAAAAGGTTACCGAGAGGCAAAGGTAAGTATAAAGGAAAACTACCTTTTAAATCTTTCAATTGTGATAAGATTGGACATATGGCTTCTAACTATCCTGACAAAGATTTTACTGAAAAGAGAGATTACCGAGATGACAGACAAAAAGATAACCATTATAGAGGACACTGAGACTTCAGAAGAAGAGATAGAAAGACATGTTTAATAGCTGATGAAGAATCTGAAGATGATAAATCAGATGAGACTGATACAGAAGAAGTTGTTTATGTGGCTATCAAGGATGGATCAGATGAAGAAAGGTATCAAGAAAAAGCCCTAATATCTCACATAAACACTAATGATTCTTGGATTATAGATAGTGGATGCTCACATCATATGACAGGACATAAACACAAGTTTGTTATGTTAGAAGATTATGATGGAGGCTATGTTAGATTTGGTAATGATGCACCATGTCCAGTAAGAGGTAAAGGATCCATAACACTTCTTGATAAAGCAAGATGCAATGATGTTTATTGGGTTGAAGGTTTGAAATACAATTTGTTGAGTGTAGCATAGCTAAACAACACAGGTTACCAAATAGAATTTCAGAAAGGAATTGTCAAAGTTCATGACAAGAATGGAAATTTAGCTGCTACCGGGACACAAACAAAAGGTAATACATTTCACCTTGACTCAACTCACAATAAGTGTTTGCATGCAAAGATTGATAATACCTGGTTATGGCATAAAAGGTTTTGTCATGTTAATTTTGATAATCTGATCAAGATAAGTAAGAAGCATAGAGTAAGAGGTCTACTGATTCTTGAAAAACCTAAGAATTCTATGTGCTGAGGATGCCAGATGGGTAAAATGACAAGAACAAGCTTTACAGGTAAGTCCTACACTTCTAAGGGAATTTTAGATCTTGTGCACACTGATCTTTGTGGTCCTATGAAAGTTCAAAGTTATTATGGTGATAAGTATTTCATATTATTTGTGGATGACTATTCAAGGATGATGTCAATAATGTTTTTAAAAGAAAAATTAGAAGCTTTTCAAATGTTTAAGTGGTACAAGGCTAGAGTTGAAAATGAAACAGGAAGACAATTGAAATGTCTTAGATCAGATAGAGGAGGAGAGTTCACATCTGATGAGTTCAACCTATTTTGCAATGATCATGGTATTAAAAGACAAGTCTCTGCACCGAGAACTCCACAACAGAATGGAATAGATGAAAGAAGAAACAGATCTATTGTGGATTGTGCTAGAACACTGATGATTGAGAAGAAGGTTCCACAAACATTTTGGAGAGAAGCAATAAGCACAGCCGTTTACACCTTGAACTGAGTTCAATTGAAGAAAGGTACTTTGAAGACACCTTATGAAATCTGGTATGGCAAGAAACCTAATGTAAGTTATTTTAAGATCTTTGGAAGTAAATGCTATGTTCATAAAGTTGATGGAAATGGCAAGTTTGATCAGAAAAGTGAAGAAGGAACATTTCTAGGATATTCTTCTAGAAGCAAAGCGTTTAAATGTCTGATCAAATCATCTAACAAAATAGTAGAAAGTGCAAATGTGAAAATTGATGAATTTGCAGAAAGAACTGATGAAGGGAATTCCAAAGAACCAGAAGACTATGATGAATTTATCTATGTGCAACTGAGAAGTCCTACCAAGATAACTGTTGAAGAAAATGTAGAAAATATCTAGTTACCGAGTGATGAAGAAGATCATACAGAACCTACCGAGCCTGTATTAGCCAAGTATGTCAGAAGACACCATGCACCAAGTCAGATTATAGGAGATAAGGATAATCCAGTGATGACAAGGAACAAACTGAGACAGAACACATGTTTGATATCTGAATTTGAACCGAGAATTGTGAAAGAGGCATTTAACAGTGAAGATTGGATAAATGCTATGACTGAAGAGATTGATCAAATCAAGAAGAATGACACATGGACACTGGTCCCAAGACCGAAGGACAAAAATGTAATTAGTACAAAGTGGATCTTTAGAAACAAACTAAATGAAAAAGGTGAGGTCATTCGGAACAAAGCAAGATTAGTTTGCAAAGGTTATGCCCAAGAAGAAGGAATTGATTATGGTGAGACTTTTGCACCTGTTGCTAGACTTGAAGGAGTTAGAACATTGTTGGCATATGCTGCTTTCAAAAACTTCAAGGTATATCAAATGGATGTCAAATCTGTATTTCTGAATGGAATATTAGAAGAAGAAGTTTTCATTGAACAGCCTAAAGGATTTGTTGAAGACAATGATAAAGATCAGGTATGTAAATTGAACAAAGCTTTATATGGTCTGAAATAAGCACCGAGAGCATGGTATGAGAGATTGCACTCTTATTTGATTAAGATTGGTTTTATAAGGACAAGTGAGAACAATAACATGTACATGAAGAATGATGAAAATGGAATACTAATCTCAGCCATATTTGTTGATGATATTATATTTTGTGGAAATGACTCTTTATGCAAGAACTTTGGAAATGAAATGAGCAAAGAACTTGAGATGTCATTAATCGGTGAGATAAAGTATTTTATAGGCTTACAGATACTGCAAATAAAAAATGAGATTTTCATTACTCAATCCAAGTACATAAAGGAAATCTTGAAGAAATTGGAATGGAGGATTCAAAACCAGTAAGTACTCCTATGACTACCAACTGTAAACTATCAAAGAATGATGAATTTGCATCTGTTGATGAGACACTCTACCGATCTATGATTGGAAAGTTGCAATATGTTGTTCACAGCAGGCTAGATATAGCACATGCAGTAGGTATTGTTGCAAGATTCTTTGCAGAGCCTAAGGAAATACACATGACAGCAATCAAAAGAATTTTTAGATACTTGAAAGGCATTGAAGATTATGGCTTAGTATATCAGAAAGGAAATGATTTTGATTTAAAAGTATATACTGATGTTGATTGGGCAGGCAACATTGATGACAGAAAAAGCACAAGTGGAGGAGCTTTCTTCTTAGGAGAAAGACTAGTGAGTTGGCTTAGCAAGAAACAAGGATGTGTTTCTCAGTCAACAGTCGAAGCTGAATATGTTGCAGCAGCACTAAATTGTACCAACATTGCATGGATCAAACAACTGTTGGAAGGTATAAATGAGAAAGTTACCGAGCCAGTAACTATATTCTGTGACAATACTAGTGCCATTAATATTTCAAAGAACCCTATTATGCACTCTAAGACAAAGCACATCTCTATCAAATATCATTATCTTAGAGAAGAAGCTCAAGAGAAGAAAGTGGTGTTGGAATATGTTAACACAAAGGAGCAGATAGCTGATATCTTCACCAAGCCACTACCAGAGGACACTTATGAATATCTCAAAAGTAAGTTAGGGGTCCTACCCCTATCTTTTACTCACTGACCGAGTTTGGTGAAAGCATCACTTCGATGACTCTATTGAATATCTTTTGGGAAGCTGATGCTGGATTGATACACTTTAGAATGTTTTTTCTGAAAGTGTACTGGAATTAATACTGGAATAATACAGAGAATGATACAAGGAATAGGAATTGAAGACAAATGCTCTGACCGAGACTCAGTTGATACACAACAACAGGCAATAACTTCTTACAGAAAGAAATTATGTTTTAGTTCTTTTTCTTTTTGGCATTGTTGTCAAAGGGGGAGAAGACCTACCTAAGGGGGAGAAGACCTAAGGAGGAGAAGACCTACAAAAGGCGAGAAGACCTGAGAAGACTAAGGAAAAAAATAGAAGAGAAGTCTAATGAATGGGGGAGAGCATTTCAGCATTTCAGAATCACAACAATTCAAATCTTTTAAAAATCAAATCAATTGGTTTTGCCATCAATGCCAAAGGGGGAGATTGTTGGCAATATTACATTATAAGGACATTGAGAAGGTTGTTGATGATTATGGACATAACTGATTAAAGATGTTTTACTATCTTGATATTATTATTTTGTCATTGATGTCAAGAAATTGATTTTCTAATTCAGTATGATGTTGCCATATCTTGAGAAATATGATATGAAGATTATAAAGGAGTCGGTAAAGACACAGGAAAGAATATGATGAATAAGGGGATAAGTTATTCAATGGGAAACTCTACCGAGTCAGACAATGATGAGATCTTGATGTTTTAGATTGTTTTAACATCATACATATGTTGTAAAATGTAAAGGTTAATACTATACTATGTTATCAAGAAAAGAACCTAGTCGGTAAACCCTAAGGAACCTAGTCAGTAAACCCTAAGGTTATCGCAGTCGGTTAATGAAGACAGAATGTCTATCGAGTGAAGTTTAGTATTCACCGAGTTGTAACCAAGCTATAACAGAATGCATTAAATGTTTACATGTGATATTTAATGAAAGAAGTTGATGAGCTAGAGTGGATCAATGATTGGCAAGCCATGGAAGAAGTTTGTTAAATGAATCTAAGGCAATGGAAAGTCGGCAAGAAGATCTACAGCTCAAGTTGAACCGCATTACCCTAACACAAGTTCCAAGGTGAATGTGCAAGTTCCATGGTGGGGTAAAACATTTTCAGATCGAAAGATACAATGAACCTGGACAAGATTGAAGATCTGATGGCTATGATTGATCATGGGAAATGTGATCAAGGAGATTAAGTGGTTAGAAGATTGTTTATAAATAGGAAACTGTTGATAAACAATGTATGTGGGCAAGTGTATGCACAAGGATGCTACATAGTGATTACCAAGCACAGAAGCTTGAAGACCTGTTAGAATAATAGAGTATTGATGCCCAGCAGATAGACAAGATTTTTTCTATGTCTAGATTGTATTGAACAAATAGGAATCTGCTTTAGAATTTTAGATGTGAAGTTGTAGATAGATTGTATTACTGTTATTTTGTGAAAGTGACAGGAAATCTCTTAACCAAGTGGACTTAACAGTCTTATATGTAAATCCTCTAACAAGGTGACATTCTGATTGAGTGTTTGAAATCCTTTGATAAGGTCACTTCTAACAAAGTGAAGATCCTAACAGATATGAGGGAAATCCCTTAACCGGGTCACGTCTAGCAATGTGTTTGTAATCTTTAATAGGATTTGCTTTTAACCGAGCATACTCTAGAAGAGTATATTTCTTAGTGGGTCCGAAATCCCACAGTGGTTTTTCCCTATTTGGGTTTCCACGTTAAATCTGGTGTTATGAGGTTTATATTGTTCGTATGCTTTTGAGTTTGCATGTTTGATAGTTTTTGGTTATATGACTGATATATATGTTACCGTGGTTGAATCTGATGTTTTTATGGATGATTAAGTTTGTATGATTCACCACCCCCCCCCTTCTCATCTTGTTGGCTATTGGATCTATACTTATATTAAGTATCAGAACTATCAAATTAAATCATATTTAATTAATCTTATCACTATAGTCAAATTATTAATTTATCAATAAATTAATTATTTCCCCAATTATTCTAAAGTCCTCCTAGTCATTATTTCTTCTAAACCTCTATCAGTTAATAAATTTTAATTAACTAAGCTAACCATGTGATTCCTACAAATTACCCTTTCTAACTCTATCATCTAGCCTAATCAATCATCCCCTAACCATTCTTATCATTATTCCCCAATTTTATATTCCTCCTAACTTCACCACTTGCACTCTAACCCTCACTAACCCACCTAATCACTCCTAATCATTTACACATCCCTAATCACCTTTATTAGGGATGGGTCAACTCTTTGCTATAAATGGCTTGTCCCCTTCACCTTCTAAACCTTAAATGCACCAACTTTGGTCATTTCAAGGAATTCCAAATCCCTTGCATATCCCCATGTCTCTTCTTCCCAAGGAATTTTTAATTCCTTTATCTCTCTATTCTTCCCATACAATCTCTTATTTAGGAATTTTTAATTCCTTTGTCCTCCCCGAGGGAATTTTTAATTTATTTTTATTCTTCCAATGTTCTTGGGGTACTCTTCCCCATGTACTTGAGGAGTGTGGAGACAAGAAATGCCTTTATGGAAAATCTCTTGAATCCCACACCTTGTCCTCTCAATCCTCTCCCACATCCTTTCAATTTCAACCCTTCATTCCAAATTGATCTTGGCCCTCGAATTTAGCCTTCTTAAATCTATAAATTGGAGTCTCCTCCCTTCACAATCCATCTATCATTTGAGTAAGTTTATGTTGTTAGTTTGAGAGCCAAAATCCATCCAAAGTATCCATATTATTGTTGGCAATTGACACTCATCTGGTGGATATCAATGCTTTATTAGTGGTTTAGGGTTTTCATTGATGGGAACTCTTCTTAAGATTCCTATCTAGTAATCATGGATCTTGATATCCGGAAATGGATGTGAACCGGTAGCCAGTTAACCGGTACTTCAAGTTGAGCAAAGCAGTTTTGGTCTGGAAGCTTTCCGGTGATTGCGGTGTTATGAATCCTACATGGGATGATTGGGTCGACATAGAGACATCATTCTATCATCGATTTGGTGATCCATTTTTTCTTTTGATGATCTGGTGAAGCTGACTCATGATTACACGTTACATCAACATGCCCACTTGATAAATGACTATTTTGTGATTGCGGAAATATAAGAATGGTGCAGAAGATCTTTTTGGTGTGTGGTATAATTGATATGTGAGTGAGTGGTGACTAAGAATCCTTTGTAGCATAATTTCATATGTGCATTCTTGATCCAGTAGCTCCTTGAGATAGGAAATAGAGCAGAGTTGCAAAGAAGATTCAGTCAGAGATTTGACACTTAACCAGAACTCATCCAAGCATTGTTAGATGCTATTTTGGAGTTCTTTCATTGTATTTCATCACTGTAATTGATCAATAAGGCAGTGAGCCTTCTGAGGTTGTAGCCCTTATTGTAATTGAGCAGTGTGCCTGAATGCTTGTGCATTCCCCCTCATGTAATATTGTTTTTCTATGGGCCATAGTGGAATAATATTGTGGGTTCAAATCCAACCATGGTTTTTCCCATTTGGGTTTCCACGTAAAAATCTTGGTGTTATAATTTTGTGGTTGGTTGTTTTGAGTTTCTACATTTCACTTTCATGCTTAACCAGTAGAACACTGATTCACTCCTGCCTCTCAGTGTTCCTTGATTCCAACAATTGGTATCAGAGCCTAGTTCCTCCGAGGAAGCCTAACTGCTTGAGGAAGGTCTAGGAGATTGAATCAATGGATTTCGGTTTTCAGAGACAACTTAGTGTGGCACTTGAGGATCTTGATACAACAAAGAATAAAATCAATACCTTAAAGAGAAAATTGAATGTAACTGAAGACTTCATTAATGATTTGAAGGATCAAGTGAACAATACTAGAGACAAGAGGAAAGAGCTGATGGACAAGATGAAAGAGAAAGAAGATCAATGCATGGAGAATCAGGACAAAGTTGACAAGCTTGAGAGAGAGAATGTTGCATTGAAGAATGAGATGCAATCCATTATGATGAGGTTGACTAAAGATATTGAGGACCAAAAGAAGAATGAAGATAATTCTATTAAATAATTGAAGGAAAGACAAGATGAATGCTTCAGGCTTACTTATGAGAATGATCAGTTGAAGCTTGAGTTGACACAATCAAGGAATAATGGTAAAGAACTTGAAAGACAAATTTTTTCCCTAAGAGATGAACTTGCTGCTGCAAATTAATACAAAGAAAAATTTAATGCTATCTCGATCAACAAGGCTTGATGAGATGCTGGAAAGTCAGAGATATGGAAAGGACATAGAAGGGCTTGGATTTGAGAAAGGTGAATCCTCTGGATCTAGACAGGGCAATGCAAAGCCTAAGAACAAGAATCCTTTGGTAAGACAACCTAATGCTCACAAATTCAATGGTAGATGCTTTACTTGAAATAATTTTGGTCTATGGCAAATCAATGTAGAAATAGGATGAATAATGGAATGAATAATATGAACAATGGTCCTACCTTTACCGATCAGTGTTTCATATGCAATAATTTTGGTTACAAGTTAAATATGTGCAGAGCAGTATTGAATAATTTTTAAAACAAGAGATGTTATGCTTGTGGAATGTTTGGACATGTCTCTAACTAGTGCAGGATGAGACTAAATAAGATGAACTTCATACCTATGCAGAATTTTGTTTGTCGTGCATGTAATAAAACCGGTCACATTACAAAATATTGCAGAAGCAAAAATGTGAACAAGAGTGATTCGGTAGACAAGAACAAATCAGATGAGAAAGACAAGGCAAAGGTAGAGGAGATCAAAGATAAGCATGAGAAGATTTGGGTCAAAAAGGAGAAATAGGATCTGCACCTAAATCCGGTGTGGGATCTTCATCCGGTAACTAAGGCATTTGGCCTTAGGGGGTGGCATTTTCATGAAAAATCTTGTAGAACCCCCTTCAAGAGATCTGTGATTGATCAAGGTAGATTGCGGATGTTTGGAGATGACTATCTGAAACTCTTCATGATGATCTTTAAATCTAGTGAATTGATTGAAGCTAAACAGGGCATCCGGTTGAACCTTATTAGTGCATTTATGTCAACTTGAAATTAGGGTTTTTGAAGGTTAAAAAGGCATTTCAAAGCTTTATTTTTCACAATGCGATCTGGAGAAAGTGCAGAGCAGTAGAGAGAAGTAATTTGGCGATCTAAACAATGACTACAACGATCCTAAAGATAATTTTTGTCCCTGATTGGGAATTGAGGTATTTATCCATTTCAAGCTATCAGTTTTTGTAAACCCTGAGTTCTCAATGACATCAATATCTACAATCGCTACTCCACTGGTTGTGGAAATCAAGGATAGGGCTTGACCCATTTTCAAGAAACATCCTTTCAATTCATTCGAGGATGATTTGGAAGGAGTGTTTTCTTCTATACCCTATGACATTCTTCATAATGAGGACATCGAGGCATATATCCACTATGATCTTGAAGAACTCGACAACGCTGACATGTTGACC
This sequence comes from Cryptomeria japonica, assembly GCF_030272615.1. NCBI lineage: Eukaryota > Viridiplantae > Streptophyta > Pinopsida > Cupressales > Cupressaceae > Cryptomeria > Cryptomeria japonica. The sequence continues at coordinate 324,743,067 of NC_081406.1, read as the reverse complement.
TTGTACCACAATCAACTGGCAGACAACTTGGGGAATCTCAAGCCGGAATATCAACATTTGCAGGTCAAGGGTTTCTCTCAGTTCATACACTTTCTAACATTTGATGAGAAAGAATGGATTTGGTACACGATGAATTTATATGATTGGATAAGCCTTACAAGCTCACTAAGAAAGCAATCTAGGTCATGACTTGTCTGAGTGTATCTGGTGAAGTTCCTAGCTTAAGGAAAATATCAAACAACTTTGTGATTTCTGCCACTGGTTCTCAATTTGACAATAGAGTGATGACAATCAATGACATTCTGGAGCATGATGTCAAGTTTACATCAATGATGGTTGGATATAAAGTATACCAGTCAAGCAGACAAAACTATGTCTCTACTACAACAATATACTCTGCTTATCAGATGTTGAAGGAATACAAGAGGTATGATTTATGTATGGTTCTCTTGAATGAGTTACTGAGAAATTTGAAGAAAATTAAACAAGACAAAAATCACACCTTTAAGTTTGGCACCCTTATTATCTATTTGGCTCTATATTTTATGAATGAAATCCTTGGTGTTCAGGGAAAGGTCCAATGGGCCTATGACAAGCCGGTTGCTATGCAAATCATGGAAGGGATTATGGGAATCGGTGATGGCACAATGAGGTTATCCACTCTATGGGGTTATTTCAAAACTTTTCAAGCCATAATGAAGAGAAAAGAAACAATCCCAAAAGAGATAATGGCGAAGTATGAGAAAACAATTTGCTTCATGGTTGATAAAGACCAATGTGTAATGGAAGCCATTGAGCCAAGTATTGTGTGGATTCTTTCGATGGGTTATGAAGTTGATGTTGGTACCCTTGATGCCTATGCTCATATGTTGAGTCAGCCGATTGATAAGAAAGAAGGAAGATTCGATACTTTTAAGGAAAAAGACATGCAGTTGCACAAACATGCCACAACACCTGCAAGGAAGAGGAATGTATCTAAGATGGCTGAGTAAGTGGCAGTGCAAATGGGATTTAATTGAGAGGATATGAAGAAAGAAAGGGAGAAACATGCTCAGATGGAGGGTAAGGAGGGATCCAATAATCCTAAGGATGAACTGGTTCACTCTAAAGAAAAGACAAAAGAGACCAAGTCTAGACAGAGCTCATCCAGAAAGGGAGTTTTGAGGAAAGAGGACAAGTCTAAACAAACCTATGTTGTTGTATCTTTGGTAGCATCTGAGACCGAATCTAATGAAGAAGCAGAAAATGCTACGAAGAAAGGAGAGTTTGTCAGAGTTGTGAGGAAACCTCAATTCGGTAGTGCAGAGCAAAGTAAGAAAGCTAAATCTGAACCTACCCTTACCGGAAGACCCAAGAGGGGAAGGAAGATTAGAACTCAACTTGATAAAGATCTTGTATCCGATGATCAACAAGGTAAATATACATTTGTTCCTCCACTGACAATAGATCAATTGATTGATGAGATAATTGTTGATGGAAATTTGAAAAATATTGGAGCATATTATGAATATATAGTTGAGGAAGATCAAAGAAAGGTTGAGGAAGCAGTTGTTTTGTATTTACACAACTTTAGTAAAACTTTGATTGAATTGGAGAAGAGCATCCCTAAAGATTTATATAACATTATTGATGTGAGGAGACTGACTGCTAGTAAAATTGATAAGGAAATAAAGGAGAGAGAATTGATTAATGTTTTCACCTGTGTCTCCCAAGATGAAGCTAAAAGGCTCATTGAGGAAGAAAATAAGAAAGAATTAAGAAGCAGAAACAAAGTGACCAGGTTGATGATTGGCAGGTTTGAAGAGGTGAGGAAGGAGATTGAGGATATCTGGAGAAGAATCATGAAGAACAATCCTTTGTATAGTGATGTAGTTCAGACTTCCCATCCGGAAGTTAAGGAAGGTGTCTCTGATGATCAAAAGGATGAAACTCAAACCAAGGAGCATCCAGAAGACCAAGGCCATATATCACTTGATGTTGAGATCACTACAAATCCTTTGGTGGTAGATAATGTTGGAGATATTCCCGAGATTAAAAGGGATGATACTACACCAAGTTGCAACACTGGTGCACAAGATAAAGGGAATGATGCTAAGGTGAAGGAGCTTGAGAAGGCAGAGGTGTGAGATGCAGAGGTAGATAAAGATAAGGGAGTTGTTGATCTGGCAATTAACACTCCTCTAGTCAAAGTCACAAGGACCCTACACCAAATCTCAATCAATCTTGATGGTCCTCTAGATCTAGGACAAATGTATCCTACTGAGAAGCTGATGCAAGCTCATGCCAGTCAGGATCTAGTCAAATCAGAGTCCAAAGACAAAAAGCTTATTTTGATGTATGTTGATGTGTTGCAGAAGGTGGCTCAGGGTTTTCAGCTAGATTCTAATTCTATCCCCTCTGATAAATTATTACAATTGATTCATAATGTAAATATCAATTTTGATTCTTTGGAGAAGTCTACTACTAGGCGAGTATTAGATAGATTCAAGGAGGTAAGAATGTAGACATTCTGAAAAATGATAGAAGATGATAGAGTTAGATTGAATAAAGGTCTGCAGACTATTTTAGATGCATTAATAGAAGGCGGTAAAATATATGTCTTATCTAATTTTTCCAAAGTTCACAGTAGATATAGACAAGCAAATAAGTGTTTGCCAGGGTAAACTTGCTGGTATCTCATAGTATTTTGATTCTAATGTATCCCTAACCAGTAGTGTAGAAGGGTAGATAATGGCTCTCAATGATCAAATCTCGAGCCTTAATATGGATAAGGACAAAATTTTGAGGAGAGTTGGTGAACTCCAGAATTTGATTTCCCCTCAGCTGGACACCATGTTAAGTAATAAGGTTGATTGTATGAAGGCTATGGGACAACCTATTTCATCTAAACCGACGGATGTGGAGATTCATGCATATGTTTTCAATGCATTCACTACAGTATTGGACAACTTGAAGAGTGGGTGGGACAATCACTTAGGATCTTTGAAGACCATTTTTTGCTAATATCTTCAATTACTTGTAAAGTCTCCAGTAGATATCTTTGTATATAAGTTTTGGACAACACCCCATCTTTGGCAATGTTGTCAAAGAGGGAGAGTAAAGGTGAAAATGTACAATAGAAGAGTGCAATGTATAGTGCATGCTACAGGTTTCATAATTCTTTGTCTAAGTGAGAGCCTTGAAAATTTTGATAACAATTTTGATCCAGTGTACAAATTTCAACGCTCAGTCATTTTTCACTAGTGTTGCCATCAATGCCAAAGGGGGAGATTGTTGGTAATTGACACTCATCTAGTGGATATTGACACTTGATTAGTGTTTTAGGGTTGTCATTGATGGAAACTCTTCTTAAGATTCTTATTTAGTAATCACAGATCTTGATATCCGAAAGTGGATGTGAATCGGTAGCCAGTTAATCGATACTTTAGGTTGAGCAGAGCAGTTTTGGTCTGGAAGCTTTCCGGTGATTATGGTGTTATGACTCATGCATGGGATGATTGGACTGACATAGAGACATCATTCTATCATCAATTTGGTGATTCACTTTTTCTTTTGGTGATCCGGTCAAGCCTACTCATGATTACACATTACATCAACAAGCCGACTTGATAAATGACTATTTTGAGATTGCAGATATATAAGACTAGTGTAGAAGATATTTTTGGTGCGTGGTATAATTGATATACGAGTGAGTGGTGATAGATAATCCTTTGTAGCACAGTTTCACGTATGCATTCTTGATCCGATAGTTGACTGAGACATGAAACAGAGCAGAGTTGCAGAGCAGATTGAGTCAGAGATTTGACACCTAACCAGAACTAATCCAAGCATTGTTAGATGCTATTTTGGAGTTCTTTCATCATTATAATTGATTAGTAAGGTAGTGAGCTTTTCGAGGTTGTAGCCCTTATTGTAATTGAGCAATGAGCTCTAGGCAGTGTGCCTGAATGCTTGTGCATTCCCCCTCATGTAATATTGTTTTTCTACTGGCCATAGTGGAATAATATTGTGGGTTCAAATCCCACCATGGTTTTTCCCATTTGGGTTTCCGCATAAAAATCTTGGTGTTATGATTTTGTGGTTGGTTGTTTTGAGTTTATGTATTTCATTTTCATGCTTATTCTTTCAGTGTTTTAAAGTTAATTCAAAAAATTTGTCAACCAGTAGAACACTGATTCACCCCCCCCCCCTTCTCAACATTCCTTGATTCCAACAATTATGCCCAAATCTTACCATAAATAGCCAAATCCGTCCACCACAATCATCCTATTATTCAATCCCTTGTTGTGTAGTGGAGAGCAATCCACATATCCCCTATTCAAAGAGCAAATCAAGTGGAGCACGTGGGCACACTTCACTTCAACAAGCTCAATAAGATGAAGGAGCACAAGATTTAGGTATAATGGTGATATTTGTTCATTTGAATGATTTTGATGCTTTTTATGATTTATGCAACTAACCATTAGCTTAGATTTTAGGCCTCTTCACTAATTACATGTCACTTAAGCTTACTTAGGGAGCTATATAGGAGTTGTTGGAGCATCTCCACTTTAGGTGGACTAATCATGTTATCTCATTATCACATCCACGTTTCATGGTTGCACCTTTCCACCTTTTGGGTGATCCAACTTTAGTGGTGTTATCATGTGATCACTTTTCCACTTTAGGTGGGATGAATTCTTTTAAATTTTTGTCTCATGTCATAAGATTATGATACTTTTCATAATATTTTGCACTCCTATGTTCTTATCTTGGCTATATAACCAAGGGGTTTCGTATGTAATTATCATTTATTTTAATCTAGTTGACCTATTTGTATTGCATCATTGATAGAAACATATTTTATTCTTGTCACATTTGTCCTCTCTTGTTCTTGTGCTTTCCATTTGGCCTATAGATCTCTGATTGCTACCTTTATAGCCAATTCTTACATGGTCTTAGAGATTTTAGAATGTCATTTGAGAGAATTTTGGTGCAATTTGGGGTTTTGCGTTTCGTTGCTTTCTATTACAGGTAAAAATTGGAGCTTGTTGGGTTAGATATGAGGTTGACATGGGATTCAGAATATTTGAGAAAGTCAAAATCACCTTTTGTTTCATCCAAATCTGACATCAGAGGCCAAATCAACAACCATTTGAAGGTGGAAGGAGGTTACTCGATCTAAGAGGCACTTGCAATTTTAGAGCACTTAGGGGTCAAATCAACCCTGCCATTGCGCTCAGAAGGCCCAAAAGCCCCAAAAGCCCCAAGATCACCTATTCATTTTTCCCAAATCAGAGCTAGGCACCCAAAGTTGAAAAAAAACTCTTATCATCGTACAGATGCCATCAGTGTGTAGGTGCGATTTTTTTAAAAATTATTTTCTATTTTTTATAATTCTTTTTCTAAACTTTTTATAATAATAATAATAAAAAACTATAGTGGAGGGCTTTTTTTTGTTTTGATTTTTTTTTAAATTGTAGGGTTTTAACTTGTGGCCCACAGGCCCTGCGCACCGCAATGTACTTGCAAGTACGCGGGTGTTCCTACAACTCATAGGGGCTTTATATGATTTTAAAATGTTTTCTATTAAGATTTTTAATAAAAAAATAATGTGTTTTTTAAATATATTTTTTTGTTTTTAATATAATTTGTTTATTAAAAGTTAATGATTTTTAATAAAATATTTTAATTAGATAAATTTATTTAAAAAAATTAATTTTTTTTAAATCTTTCAATTTTTTTCTTAATTTTTTTATAAAGTGTTTTAATCTCAAAAAATAAAAATAAAACATGGTGTGTTTTTTTCTTTATTAATGATTTTTTTTCAAAAAAAAAAAAAAACCCTCAAATTTTCTTTAATACTACTTTTTAATAATGTTTTTTTTATAAATATTTTTAAGAAGAGTTTTTTGAGTCTTTTGTAAACAAAATTTCAATTAAATAAGCAAATTTGGGAAAGGGAATTTTCTTCTACCACTAATTGGAGAGCTATTTCAGTGGCCTTCTTCATGCAATCCTTTGGTGGCACCATCTTCATATTTCTATATTTGCATCATTGTCTTCATTATTGTTGTAATCTCTTGCTTGAGCTATGTTGTAACACACTAAAATAAAGTGCCACACCTCTTTGTACTTTGTTGTCATTGATGACACATTTGATATAATCCTCATGTACTTAGTAGATTAGTGTCATGTCCCTTTTTTCTAAAATAACAACTTCCTAAAAATAATAAGTGAGTAGTCCCAAAATAGAAAATCAAGATCAATTGACAGTTTGGGAAATAATGATAAATTTGGTAGTTTGGTTAATCTTTGAATAGTATTTAAATACCAAATATATTTGAATTTAAATATTTCCCTCATTTTTGGCATGTATATTTGAGAAACTTCACATGACTTGTCTTTTTGGAAATTAATGTTTTTTGGTAATTTTCAGAAATGACAAGTTTCTTTCGAAATTGTAGAAGTTTGGTGACACTTGAAAAAATGAAAGTTTATTTTCCTTGGGAGTAGGTTTTTGGTGGTCAATTTGAGTTTCAAAATAGGTTTCATATATGCTTGGTTTTGGCTCCAAGTTTGATCATTCTACACTTTGCAAATTTTTGCTAGGCTTTGGCTTATTTCTTTAGTGGTTGATAAACTAGTAGAGAAGGAGACTTTAGAATGAGATTTTGAAGGTTTCTAGGTGATCTAAGGATGAGAGTCAGAGGATTACTAGGTGATTTAAGATGGGAGTCAAGGATTACCATTGAATAATCTCATTTTAGAGGTTATCATTGTGTTGATTTGCTAAGGATTTCTTTAGTTTGAGTTTAAATGTGTTGTATAAGTTCATGATAGGCTGGAAGTCATTGGTTTTCTGTGATCTTTCCTTAAGATCATGAAGTTTAGTGAGATTTCCTTAATTTCATGATGTTGTAGAGTGATCTTTGGATTCAGTTTGGATCTCTATTAACATATAAGTTGTTGCAATTTTTTTTTTTTGTTGGCTTCAATATTTAATTAAAAATATGTTGTGTTTCATGTTGGGAATTGATTCTAAACATAATAAATTAGCTACATGAAGTTTTAGTTCCATTTTTGAGAAGTTCGGTGAAAATCTTCGTTCTCTCAATTTACATGTTTGGTGAATTTAATAAAGAAATTCATGAGAGTTTTCAATTCTAAAAGTTTTTGGATTGATAAATTAAATTCATTAGATGTCCCCTTGCTATAAATTAATTAAATTACTCAATTAATTTAATTTGGGACATTACAATTAGGAACTATCTCGTGAGACTTGGTACATGTCTCCACCTGAGAATGTATGCAGTTTGAGTATCTAGTTGATAATCATATAGGCTGTCTCCATGCCCGATCTCTATCATGTTGTAATGAGTGATTCATCGATAGTTCTTCATTGATAGTGATCCTTGTTTTTGTCACACTTTTACATTCTTGGTGCAACATTGGCTATATTTCTCCCTACTAGGGAGGAAGGTTGGCCAAGATCTCGGACCATCCTTGCAAGAGATTCTACATTGAGGGGGACTTCTGTTGGCAAAATCATCAATGGTCCCCTTGGGATTCATGACAAGGGACTAACTGCCTCTCGTGTGATCCATATCTCTACAGTTTGTATCGGGCGTTGACAAATTGGTCTTTTGATGCAATGACAAACTGGGCCAACAAATGGTATCAGAGCATTGGGTCACAGGTTTGAATCCCCTTGAGTAATGATGAGGGGGAAATTGTTGGAAAAATGGTCAATGCTCCCCTCAGGATTCGTGACAAAGGACTAACCACCTTCCATGTGATCCATATCTCTATAATTTGTATCAAGCATTGATAGATCGATCTTTTGATGCAACGACAAAATGGGCCAACAATTTCATGGTCTCTCTTTGTCTCTCTTATGGGGGGAAACTTTTTCCTCACATGGGGTTTTGTTCTTCTCATTCTTCATTGAGAGCATTATGTTTTTTCATCTATCTTTTGTAAAGGAGCTTTGTCCCATTGGGTTTTCTCCTTTCTCTGTTTGTGAGAGATTGCATTGCATTTATTCATGGGTATCTAACATGGTCTAGTATTAGGGACCATCTTGCATTGTTATCTTTTATGCACATTTCCCTAAATTGCACTTAAGGGGGGGTGTTGGTGTAATTATGCTATTTTACCTTGGTTATTTCTCACCTAGGTTCTAATTACATATCACTTAGGCTTACTTAGGGAACCACATAGGAGTTGGAGTATCTCCACTTTAGGTGGACTTATCATGTTATCTCATTATCACATTCACCTTCCGTGGTTGCACTTTTTCACCTTTGGTGGGTGATCCACCTTTAGTGGTTTTATCATGTAATCAATTTTGCACTTTAGGTGGGATGATAGCTTTTCACTTTTTGTCTCATGTCATAAGATTATGACACTTGTCATAATCTTATGCACTCCTATCTTCTCACCTTGACTATATGACCAAGGGGTTTCCTACATAATTATCATTTATTTCAATCTAGTTGATCCATTTGTATTGCATCATTGATAGGAATAAAATTTACTCTTGTCACATTTGTTCTCTTTTGTTCTTGTGCTTTTCATTTGGCCTCTAGATCTTGGGTGGCTACCTTCATAGCCAATTCTTACAAGAACTTGCCCTGAAAAATTAATTTTTGGCCAATTTATTGAGGGGTCATCACCCTTCCTATTCCCTCACCGGGGCATACTATATCTTTGACCCGATGTTATTCTAGGGCACCATGTCAAAGAGGGGAAAAATGTAGACACCCTATTCATTTAATGTTTTAATTAATTCAGGTTCACATAAGCCTTTATTATTCTAAAATAATTAATTAAATTATATCTAATTAATTATTATCCCTAAACATTATTAAATTCATAATTAATTATGTTTCTATTTATTCTTCTAATTAAGGATTGATTAATTTCAATAAATCAAACCCCACCTTAGCCACAATCCTAAATTTCTCTAATCTGGATTAGTTAATTAATTCTTTATTAATTAACTAATTTTCTTGATTCCTAACCTGATTAGTATTTCTTATAATTTTTAATTCTTCCCAACTACCCAAGTCCACATGTGACTACCTCTCATAGATAACCTACATGCACAATTCATTTTTCAATCTCTACCTCACCTTTTGACCAAATATTTTATTTGGTGCTCTCACGTGTGAAAGTATTCTTCCCAAAACACTTTCCTCTTTTCTCCATTTGTTATCTCCCCTCCCTTACACCTCTTCCACTTTACCACTTTTGTTTCCACTTACCATCCTAATGTTGTTTCCAAGATGTGTTCATGTGTGAGCACACCTTGTCCTCTTCCCCATGACAAGTGTTCTTCTCAATGCCTCCACCTTGTGACACATGTCACAAGGCTATTAACTCAATCCAACTCATCTCCTCTCATTCAATCCCATCTCTCCATGCCACTTTAAATATTAACTGTAGATTCCTCCATAAAAAATCTATAAATTAGAGCCATTTCCCTTCACAAATCCATCACTTGCAATTATATTTTTATTATGCTCAAATTTACATCTTGAGATCCTTGTTATGCTATTGATAGGAATCCACATCCAAAATTATAAAAAGAGAAAATCAAGTGAAGATTGGGTGAGCTCGCTTTAGCCCAATCAAGGAGTCATGAAGGTATAAGATTGTGTATTTACATTAGTTTCTTGTTTTTATCCATTTAGTTTGCTATTATTTTTATTGTCTTCACCTATCTCAGACTAATTTCATGTGAATTTGGGTTACCCTTGGCTCAATTCTATGAAACCCATCGTTTCTTCTATCCATAAGTCTTTGAATCTCCCTCACAATGGACGATTTTTATAATGATCAATCATAGTCTTTATTAGCCCAATCATGGAAACTTCCCTCTTGATTGCTTTTAGCCTCATAAATCTCAACCATCAAAACCTCATCAAGATATCCTCTTCCTATTGTATCCCCCACCTATAGTAGTTGGTTTATCAACTAAAGATATCAACCTCCTTTCCCCTTTGCCCACACAATTTGAATCACATAAGTGAAAAGTGGGAATTTTGCCCTTCTTTTCGAAGTAAAGTCTCCTGAAACAAGATAATTCCCTACGGGTAGGCCATGTGTTAGTACTATAGGTAGATGGAATCAATATGGAGAATACAATCCAAAGAAACCCACAATTACTCCATGTGTTGGCATTATGGAAGGTCTAACAATCATCAAACAGAGGTCCCGAGAGCTTCTCTACGCTCCTAACATGTGTCCTTTGTATGTCCCATTTCGGTTAGACAATTGGTAAATATCACTTGGAGATCAAGAGTTATGTGGCAGTCATGCAAAATGTTTTGGAGAGTCTTATTCAACAAAATCATGTGTGTGCCAGTGATTGGATCAAAGAAAAGGGAAAAAGAATGATCCTGCAAGCAAAATTGGGTGTTTTATTCCCTCAAATCATAGCTAAAAGGTTGTGAGGATGTAGATGGTGATCGTGCTAGTAATCAAGGAATATTTATAGCACATAACTCTCTAGCACAAATATGGTTATCTCCATCATCATGATTCCGCCATAAAAATATAGTCTTTGCAACCAAATGAAGATGCTTTGCAAGTAGAGAATCAAATATAAAAGGCCCAAGACAATAATCTATTTTAGCTTCTAATGAATGGAAGACTTTTATAGCCCTTTACTCCTATTTAGATAGAAAACATCTCCTCATTTGTTTAGAATGAAATGTATCATGGTTCTAAATTGTGTTAAACATAATTTGTTGTCAAGCCTCAACATGTTTTCCCTTAATAAAATACTAGATTGTGCCTTTGTCGCCTTTTTGTGTCTATTATGGGAAGTCTTCTATGCTTCTAAATTAAATGCATAATTAGTTTTCTATTTGGGTTTCTCTGGTTGTCTAAATTTCCAATGGATAATGGATCATGTAAGGAATTTCACTCTTCCATTTTCTGTAGGGGTAGACACTAAATTATACCATACATTGCAGAATCTATAGGATAATGAGCCATTGTGGAAATTTAAAGGATTTGTTTAATTTTTTTTGGTATTTACGAGTGCTTCCCATGATGAGGATCCAAATATTTCACCCTATGTATTTGTCACGTTATGTGTTTTATTCTCCTCCCAAAAATGAAGGGTTTGTAGCGTACCATTCCCCTTTTAAAAAATAGGTAGATCCTAGATGCCTTATCAATGCAAGGATTGAAGTGTTGTAAAAGATTTATATTCATTATAGGCTCTGCGATTATTAAAAGATCATTTGGGTTTGAGTAATTGGAGTTTTTCTCTCCCCTTTTCAAAACCCCAAGAAGAACGAAGAGTCAACTTCTAAAATCTCGAAGGTTGCTTCATAGGTTGCACTAGGCTCCACCTCCGTGAAGGTTCTCAAATACCCTTATTTAGGATATCAGGCCTCTTAGGGATCAACAATATTTTTTGGCATGCCTGGTGGGATCAATGATCTTGAAGGTTCCAAAGAATTTAGTGTGTTCTCTAGTTTTGTACTTTTCAGAAGCTTCCATCAACACTCAGTGGTTCTCAATTGGAGGACTCTAAAAGAACAACAATGAATGACTATTTCTATGGATCCTTACAAATGCACCCTATTGAAGATCAATTTACAACATCAATATTTGAGAAACACAATTGCCTGAAAGTCGAGGAGATGTTATACAATTTTCAAAAGCAACTAAAAGCCATCAAAATCAAGATAGGATAATACCAGAATCTGATCGCATATCAAACCCAAACAAAACAACAAAATTAAGAGAGTCAAAAGAAGAGAGAAATTATAACATAGATACATGAGGGAGGATTAGGATAGAAAGAGAGTTACTTCCAAAAGTCGGTTAATGGATTTATTTAACTTGTAATAACCGTAAATTAGACTTAGGTAGGTTGTTATTGTTATTTATTTCTCCAAGAAGCGCTACCACATGGTTTCTTTCTCCTTTTTTGGGTTAGTCATGTATAGTCCTTTCTTTTTCTAACTGCATCTTGCACGTGTTTTGTCTTTGTCGAGTGGTGAGAAAAGTTGCATGTTTACTGTATATAGTGAATTATGGCCATCATTTTTCTCATACACATTTTTTAAAAATGATAATAGTACCAATATAATTCATGGTATTTCCATGCATTAATTTTATATAACCTTTCTAATTTTTTTATATCCATCATAAATAATCAAAACATTTATGCACTAAAAGAAAGAAGCATAAATGTAGACAAAATTCTAATAAAAATTATATGTATATATATTCCCTGCTATAGATAAATATTTACAGTATACATGTATGCTTCATTTTCAAAATCTTTTAAACACAAGGGTTTTGTTATATGTAGGTCATTACAACAAGGAAAACGGGTTTAAGAAGTAAAGTGCAACGAAGCCTAGTTCAATTCAAGGAACTACTTCCTCTTCTTCTTCATCAGTTACTAGAATTCCTCCTCTTAGCATGTCACTGTCCTCTGTATCCTAGCCCTCATGATCATAGACCAAGGCTTTGAACTCCTCAATACACTTCACATAAAATGATACATCCACTCTTGTGATTTTCCTTAGGAATTCATAGGAAGGACCTAATGCTCACAATGCTCATTATGCAAAGGGTTAACAATAAATGGATGCCAAGGAACTACACCATTTTGTTCCACATAGGCCTTCAAGTTTGTGTTTGTGGGAATTCTGATCCCATATTGGTCCATCTCTAGAATTTGGTCCAACTCACCAGTGTAGTCCATCCCAAACAAGCCCCACATCATCCATTCTATATCAAGTTTTGGTTCGCCAAAGTCTAGTAGAGGCCCCGCAAAGTAAAATACAATATTAGTGTTTTCTCTATGCCTATCCTCACCAGTGAGGAAATTAGCCCCAAGAACCCATTTAACCACTACAATGATTAAGTCATTGTCAGTATTAAGAAAGTTCTCAAGCCTGCGGTCTATTACTGGACCAACAAACCCATGCTAGGCTTTGTTAGTTATCAACCTAGTAGGAGTATCCATGCCAACCCAACTCAATTTCTTAGTGTTGATCTAATTGCAAACCTTATGATAATCTTTCTTATTTAGAATGCCTTTTGGACTAAAATTGCTTATTTTTATAGCCAACCAATCCTTTCCACAAGCACGAGTAGTTACTCTTGAGCTAAATTATTGGCAAGTAATCATTCCCAAGTAAAGGTCAGCAAGAAATAGCATTCCCAAGGTCTCCTATAGTTAACAAATATTCAATGTGAAACACACTTCCTCCTGATGGAAAAGATGATATAAAGTGATTGTATGCCTTGGGTGAAGTGAAAATAATTATTTGAATTTTGTTAAGACACTCGATTTTATAATCAAAATAATCGTATACTACAAAATATCTTGTCATATGTAGGTGGAACCACCATGAGTTTCAATAATAAATTCACATCTCAAATGATTCCAGTGAGGATTATGTGGAAAACTTGTATGTCCTCGGTTTAAGTGAAAAATATTAAGGTCACTCTTGCTACCACCTGGGATGCCACCCTAGCGACATGAATTTATTATTAGAATGTTAAAAAAGAAAAGAAAAGAAATAATCTCAAAAGGTAATCAATCAAGTGTTGTTAGTGACTCCACCATGGCTATAGACACTCGACTGATAGTGGAGATTCCATGTGGTAACTAGACCGATAACCTTGTTGGGGCTATAAATGCTTATCTGGCAACAAGGTTCTATCCAGTTGGCTATGGGAGGTTAGGATCAGCTAATTATATTAATACAAGGACATAATTTTCTACCTATTCTAATCATGAGAAGAGGGAAAATGATCACAATGCACACACATTTGAATTATTGGACCTTCCCTCTGAATAAAACTATATTTCAAGTATGGAAACCTTCTGGTTATAAAAACAAGAGACTCAAATAAAGGGTACTTAAGTCACATGATAAAATATGGTATTTTATTCTAATGTTCTCCTTCCCACCCTTTGACAGGTTTTCCTTTTCTATAGTATTTCTTTTGTTAGAGTGTTGTGTGTTTTCTTTCTAATTGACCGCTCCCAATAAATTGCTGATTTATTTTCAACACACTTTCATTTAATCTTGCTTCAAACCATAATTCACTTAAGAGTTTTTGAAATGTCAATAGACCACATATTTTACAAAAGATAAGAGTTTTCTCATCTTTTACACCTTTATCAACCCCTAACACTCAAACCCTCTATGATTGTAGGATGATTGGATAATATCGAGATGCAAGGATGTGTTATTTGTCAAAACCTTAAAGGACCTTATTCACCTAGTTCATCATTGTGATCCGATCAAAGACACCTTACATGAACTTTCAAGGAGGAATATTTTCAAACATTGGGTCCATGAAACCAAAGATCTTGAGTCCACTTTCCCAAGAAGAATTCCCCTACTAGTTGCCAAAACTATAGCCTTCACTTACAGTAGCCGATGTCCTGACTAAAGATATCAACCTCCTTTCCCTTTTGCCTGCATAATTTGAATCACATAAGTGACAAGTAGGAGTTTTGTGCTTCTTTTCGAAGTAAAGTCTCCTGCCCCAATAGAACTCCCCACAAGTAGGTCATGTGTCAACACTGTGGGCAAATGGAATTGATTTAGAAAACATAGTCCAAAGAACCCCACCAATATGCCATGTGTTGGAATTCCGAAAGGTCTAGAAATCATCAAACAAAGGTCCCAAGAGCTTTTCTACCTTCCCAATGTGTGTCCTTTGTGCATCCCATTTTGGTTAGACAATTGGGAAATGTCACTTGGAGGTGAAGCGTTATGTGGTAGTCATGCAAAAATTTCTAGATGGACTTATTTAGAAAAATTGCATACATGCTAGTGATTTGATTGAAGCAAAGGGAAAAAGAATGATCATGCAAGCAAAATTGGGTGTTTTATTCCCTCAAATCATGGCTAAAAGGTTCTGAGGATGCAAATGGTGATCATGCTGGTAATCAAGGAAGATTTATGGCACATAACTCTCCAACATGAAAACATTTATCTCCATCATCATGATTCTGCCACCAAAAAAAGATAGTCATTTTAGTTGAATGAAGATGCTTTCCAACCAGAGGATCAAATATAAAATACCCCAAAGGATATTGTAAAGGGACATATTTTTTTTCTAATGAATAGAAAGCTTTTACAACTCTTTAGTCCTGTTTAGATAGAAAAACTATCCTCATTTGTTTAGAATGAAATGTATCATGGTTTTGAATTATGTAAAACATAATTTATGTTTGGGCCTCAACATGTTTGCCCTTAATAAAATGTTGGATTGTGCCTTAGTAAATTTTCTTGTGTTTATTATGGGAAGTGTTATGTTCTTCTAAATTAAATGCATGATTACTTTTTTGTTTTTCATTTTTTTGGCTGTCTAAATTTCTAATGGATAATGGATCAAGTAAGAAATTTCACCATTCCATTTTTTGTAGGGACAAACACCAAATTATACCATACATCGGAGAATCTACATGATAATGAATCATTGTGGAAATTTAAAGGATTTTTTTAATTTTGTTTGGCCTTTATGAGTGATTCCCACAATGAGGATCCAAATATATCACCCTATGTCTTTGTCACTTTGTGTGTTTTGTTCTCCTCCCAATAATGAAGTTTTTGTGGTGTATTGTGCTCCTTTTACAAAATAGGTAGATCCTAGATGTCTCATCAATGCAAGAATTAAAGTGTTGTAAAGTCTTTGCATTTATTATAGACTGTGATTATTAAACATTTTTTTGCGTTTGGGTAACTTGAGTTTTTCTCTCTTTTCAAAACCCCAAGAAGAATGAAGAGAAAACCTGTAAAACCCTTAAGGTTGCTTCATAGGTCGCACTAGGTTCCACCCCTATGTTGCTTCCCAACTGACCTTATTTAGGCCATTAGGCCTCTTAGGGATCAACACCTATCTTATCAAAAGTACAAAGCCAATATGATATCAGCCTTAAGTAAACCTTTAGGTTCCACTCCAAGTACCCTTCCTAATGATTCTTCATCTATGCATATGGACATAACTATTCTGACTCTACATTCAGGACTTGATATTCTTCCTACTCCTTCTATTCCTCCTATATATTTTTTATTTCCACCCCCTAAATCCTATAATGGACAAAGAGGGAAGCACCCAACATCATCTAAAAATGAACCTAGTTTGGTTTCTTTTATTCCTCCTCCCGATACTAGATTAGAGGAAGAAACATAATCAATATTGAGTGATCCCCAATCTTCTTCCACACAAGATTCAAGTCATAAATAGATAATTTGTAGTGCGAGAGAACACTAACAAAGACATCATGCAGAGGCTCATGATATTTCTTCTCAAAATTATTCTTCTCCTAAGTAGTCTAATATTGAATTAGTCTCATTTTCCCAATCATTGCCTAATCCTAGAGAGGAGCTTTATCTTGATCGATTGAAGTTGTCTATGCAAAATGATTCTTCTCATTCATCTCCTCCACACATGAGGTCTCCTACTATGATTAATTTGGATGATTATATTGATAATAAAATTGAGAGTATAATTATTTTGATGATATGTATGGGGTTGAGATGAATCATAAATTATCTTTGAGGATTTGAAAATATTTAACTCTTGCTCCTAGTGATACGCATAAATATTCATCATTAGAGAATGGTGCTTGCTTGGCACTAAGAATAAATATATCTGCCATACTAGTTGTGGCTCCTTTAACATCTTATCCAACATTTCTAATTTATGTTGAGCAAGATTGGGAGGTAGATGATTTGTTAGACTAACTCACTTGTGTAATAGACTCTTTCGTGTGTTTTCTTCCATGTAATGTGATCCCCATAATGTGATGTGTTGTGTGTCTTTGTGTTTTGTTAAGCTCTATTTCGATGACCCTTGTTGCTTTGTTGGTGCAAGGCAACAAAGGGACTGACCTTGTCATAACATTCCTCTATTTGTATCATTATTCTTCTATATATCATATACATGTTATACCATAAATATGTTCTTGTTATAAATTTTCTTTTGTGTTTTCTACTTGGAGTTAATGTAAAGTGTTGAGATATTATTGGTCTCCTACATGTTGAACCAAAAAGACTTTTGTTGTTCATCTTAGGTGCTCTTCTTCCATTGTGCTCATAATTCTACTACCTTTGTGAATGAGGTCAATTCAATACAATCATACTTGATATACATGACTTAGAAGATGCACATACTAACCCCAAATAGTGGATCCATTATGTTCTCTTTCCATGCCTTGTGGATTTTGCCTTTGATTTGCCTATGTTTTGGTGCATTTCATTATTTTGACATGCTTGTCTTTTGGATGTATGTATGCTAACTTAAATAAATTTCTCTTGGTAAGGCATACACAATCACTTTAATATGGGGGAATACACTCCGATATATGTTACACTTTGTGCACACACCACGAGGTTTGGTTGTACACTTTGATCACACACCACGATATGTTTGGTGTACAGTGAAACACCCTTTTGTAATGACATTTTTCAAATTAATTTGCAAACCGAGGCTTTATTTTGTTATCTTTATGCTTGGTGCATGCTGCAACACCCATTTTGCAGTTATTTTTTGTCATATTATGTAGAAAATTGAGTTTTTTCTTTGTAATCTCTAGAGTCAACTAGCATAACACATCTTGTCGAACCGTTTGACTCTCATTTTTCTAACATGACTCGTATTAAGTAGCCCTTACTAGACTAAGAAGTCACATCTCTTCTCTTGTTTCTCTTCTCATATGGCTCTTAGTAAGCGACTCCTTACTAGACCTAGAAGCCATATATCTTCTTCACTCTTGCATGCTCCATGTATTGATCATGTTGCTTCTTTTCCTAGCTGGTCTTTTTTTGAGAACTAGTATAAAAAGAAGTAGTATCATGCTCCAATGTCAAATGCATAGATTCTAGATTTGGCTAAGTTTGTGGTGAAAAATATTTTGTGAATGTTGACTTCATAAGAGTAGTGGAAAAAAATTATGATCCATAGAGCAAGATGGTGCTAGATCATAATAGAGGAAAAAATCTTAGACTAAATAAGGAATTTATTTTCAAGGTTTTTGGATTAAGCCTAGCTACCAATAAAGTCATCAATTTTGAAGTATTCAAGAAAAAAATATTAGTTGAAAAGGAGAAGTTACATAATTGTGCTTCTTCTTAGGCTTAGGGTGAGAGGACTTGACAAAAATCCTATCAAAATTCCCTATAACGAAGTAGAGCCTCTAAGTATTGACCCAGTTGATTATTACTTCATAAAGACATATCACACTTTATTTTAGGTTTTGGGGGAAAATGCTAAAGTAAAAATGTCCATTCACCTCACATATATGGTAACAAACATATATGACCCCAATGAATATGGATATGCTACATATATTATAGATAATATTCACATACATTTGGTAGCCAACAGAGAAAATTATAAGTAGGCGAATTTCAAATGGTACTATTTGTTGTGTCATATGTTCTTGTATGTAGGAAGGAAAATGTGGCACAAAGATTTGCAAGTGAAAGATGTTGATAGCTTGGGTGTTTCTATCCCTATCCAATGTTGGACATATACTTGTGTCAAGAATGTGATAATGAGAATTATGTAATTTTTGAGGAATGTTTTTTAAGAAGAGTTTGGAGTTTCTTGGCAGAGGAATAGGTTAGATTACCAAAATAAATCATGGATTTTTTGAGACCAAAGGATAGAGTTCTTGATTTGGGAATCCAAAAAAATTGGGGAGATTGGTATTTGCATACCAATGCAACAACTACAATGGTAAATGGCTATAGAGTAATCCCACCTATTTTTCCAAAGCATGTTCCAAATAGATTAATATATAAAGAGATTATTTGGCAAGTGAAAGAATCAAATAAGGCTCATTTGAGGGGTCACAAGAAAGGGTTTTTACTCCCTCCATCTTATTTTTTTTACTATACTAACAAACAAGGATGGATTGGATTGAACCTATCCAATTTTGTAATCTTATAGAATGGGTTTGGATTATACAAGGATATTTGATCTTGAGGGATTCATTAACTAAGTTAGATTGAGAATTAAAAGAACCCCATTTATTTATATGAATTTGTATGAAGAAGATGTAATTATGAACTGTTTAAAAAATAATGAAGTAAATGATAGAAGGTCTAAATGAATTGGTTAATGATAAGAGAAGAAAAATGTGAAAACAAAATGCAAATTATCCCAGTGCTTTTGAAAAATAAGATATCTTATGCTTAGGACACAAAAGTATTCGAATTTATGTTGTTGTATTAATTGGAAAGCCTCCTGAAATAGAGGAAAGGCCTGTGTATGATGGTATGATGAAAGAATAAGTATCCGGTAGAATACTAAGAGGGGGGGGTGAATCAGTATATTGAAAAACTGATACAAAGTTCCCAAACTCAAACTCAGTCAAACAAAGTAAACATATCTCAGTCAAGATCAATATCCACAAGAATGCTTGACATTAACCTGTTTAACTGTTATGACAACTTTAACAGTAAACAAATTCAATCTTGTAAACATCAACAATGCTTAATCATAACTTAACATATTCATCTCTTAATGCTTCTAAATAACATTCCTTATCATAAATTAACCAAAACAACAAATAAGATCATAGCCACAAAATCATTCACCACTTGACACAAACGTTTATACGTGGAAAACCCAAATAGGTAAAAACCACGGTGAGAAGGGACTCACAAGGATAGCTATCTGAACTCTTTTGAAGTTTGCCCTGTTAGGAGCCAAGCCTATTAAAGCCTTATAATAAGTCCTATTAAGAACTAATTCTGGTTAGGAATCACCCGGTTAAGGGATTTACAAATGTGCCTTGATTAAAAGCACAATACCCTGTTAGAAGCAACCTTGCTAGAGGATTTAAGAATCCAAGCTAATGGACCACCTTGTTAGAGGATTTAATGAGTAACCAAGCTTGTTAATCTTACCCAGTTTAAGGGATTTTACTTTTGCTGTAATTGTTAGAAAACAACAAGTTTTCTTGATCTATCTGAGTAGAACTACATTTGCTTGATCAGATCCTTCTATGCTTCAATCTGCCTTCACTCAAAGTGCAGATCCATTCACTAGCTGGGTAACTACACACTCAATAGGTTTTCTACCAATCTTGCCAACAACCTTTACAACAACTTCATCGACCTTAAATAGAAATCAATTAGGTCCGTAACACAACAAAAGGCTAATTCTCATCATCGAGATTACAAAAAAGTTGGTACAATCTTGAGTGTTAGAAATCATGACATCCTCTTCACATTCTTCAAGAAAATTCCAACCGCTCTATGATCACCGCTTCATAGGAATTTGTAACTCATCACACACTATGGATTAAATGCAATCCTCTTTGATCTTTCCCTAAACAATAACAAACGCACCAAAATAATTTGAACATCATCCTCATTCAATGATCACATGTGTCTTCATCATTGTCACTCATCAGATAATAAACCAACAAAATTGATCGGTTAGGGTTTAACAACTGATAGGGTTTACCGGTTACATTACATAGAAAGGTTTAACCCTTTACACCTTTACACTGATTTATCTCACAAACTTAACATATAGGTTTACAACATCTTCTACAAAGCTCTTCTTACCGGTTACTAGCCAATATAAAAAAAAACAATATTAACAATAACATGAATACCATTACCAGTTCAATTGACATCAATGACAACATATCATTAATACCAACAAACTCAAAATGCCAATAGTGTAACAACCAAAGAGGGATCCTCATACTATTATCCCTCCATATGTTTCCACTTGAAAAGGAAAAGACCCTATGGTGGGTGAATCTATCCAATAAGATAAATCTCAAACTATTGTTTCCCCCTCAAAGAAACCTCAAAAGAAAAAAGGAAGATTTTTTATTACACAATTGGTGAAAAGGAGGCAATTAAGATTTAAGATGTTGTAAAGAATATAATTGGGGAATAACTAGAGGTCAACCAACCTATATCTTCACCCCAATGGCCATGATTACTAGTATATCAGTAAGTAGGATGAAAATAAACCTCATGTACAATGATGATGACATCAATAATATAAGAGCTTTGGCTTGTTCATAATTCATTTTAGATGATGATTTTGTGAAGACCTAGGAGTTCAAGGATTTTTTACTAAGGATAAAGAAAGATGAATTCTAGAAGACGTTAAACAAAGTCATAAAGAAATAATACCCTTCATAGTATGAGGAGATTTCTCAACTCAAAGGGCAGTGAAGGAGGTAGACTTTGATACTATAAAGATCACTCTTGAGGAACAACGAGGGTTTGTATAAATTAGTGGGTTAGTATTTCTCCTAGATTAGGATATATCTTCTACAATTTATCTAGACACCATTAGGAAATAAGATGAATAGGTATTTTCCATATAAGAGAAAGTCAAACAATATTTCTTTGGATAAAGGTTTATTATGAAGTTTGAAACCTTGGAAATATAAGAAATGGATCCTAACACAAATAAGCTAAAGGTAGTAAATAATATTCATGATTTAATAGGAAATCTCATTGTCAAGAGATTATCTAAAACTACTACCTATTTAACATACCGCAGGACTGAGAGGGGGGTGAATTAGTACAAACCTTAAAGAAACTTATTTATAATCCTTTTAACTTCAAATCTAAATTAACTTATTTATCCAATTATGAAACATGAAAGCATAAAGCACAACACACATAAGAACACTACATTTATGTGGAAAACCTAAGAAGGGAAAACCACAACGAGAATCACTCTCACAATATGAATAATTGATTACAATGTCTTAAGATCAAGGCCAAGGAATCTTATTGCACCTAATTAGACTTGCAAAACTAAGGTGCACAACCTTAGGGAAATATATAAGTGAATTGCATTACTGAGACACACAATATAAGGGCAAGATACAAGGACTGCAAAAGCTGCCAAAAGGATCCACTGTCTTCTAGTAGGTGCAAGGAAATTAATTAAAATTAAGAATATCTCTTGATCATGGAACTGTCCTGAAACACTATGTCAAGCACACAATATCATGGAAAACATACTTCACTTCAATTGCTATCTCAAAATATTGTCACACTAAACATATGATCATTCAATCTCATCACAAAATGAAATTCACACTCCTGCTTCTTCACATACACTTGTATATCATTCACATCCAGTTCACAACACACAATACAATTCACACATCTGCACATCCGTTTATACTATGTTATTCATTGAAACCCTCAACTACATCAGCCACAAACATAATATACATGAATTACATAAAGTCGGCCACCTGGACCAAAAACACAGAACGCAGTTTGCTCCAAGAGATAAAGAGGACCCCAATACATGACAACACATCTTCATGAGTTGGTTCCAATTAACCTCACACACAAACGCTTCCTCCAAATTTGACATCAAATGCAACATGTATAAAATAATGAAGCATGCTAACCATTTTGTCCAAAAAACATCACCCAATGCAAATTACTTATGGCGTATCTACAAATTCTATGATGATACCCATATCAACATTCTAACTCATCCTCCAATACATATGTATACCAAAAGAGTAGGATCCAAATAAGATAAATCAACTGATTTGGCCAAAGACCAACACAACTAACAACACCGAACACAAAACAACATAACTTCACATGTTGATCTAACCAAAACTAGAAATTTGAACTAGAACACTAAACAAACCACATGAACATGTCCTCCAAGTCACAACACTTGAGCCAACATATAAGAGAAATGAAAAACATTCTCCGGACCAGTCTTGATAGACAACCTTATTTTTAGCAAATCGCCACAAACAACTTCTTCATATGAGTAATTAAGGACCTAAAAAAATGATAGTGCAACATCCACAAAACATAGACATTATATAACTGCAAGCTATCATCATCAAGAAATAGAGAAATGTAGAGCATTCTTCCATAAGGATATTAAATACTCTTTCCTACACATTATAACTTCCACTACTGTGGCCTTTTGAAAATATCTCATACTCACCATCACTGCTAGACAAAATAACAACATATGAACACTCATTTCCAAACCATATACTATGTCTACACAAATGAATAATACTAATGTCCTATTCACTTCAACTACCTCAATAGACAATCACATGCTACATAAACTATGTCATCAATGACAATACCATGTAAGTTTGACATCAACACCAAACAAGTTTGACATCAATGACATCACAACTCAAGTTTTCAACACTACCCATGAAGCTGCATCTTGTGTAGTAAAAATAAATCTCTTCAATGAAGCAATAACAAAAAAAATTATAGATTTTTTTTTATAAATTGGATGAACAATAGGTGAAGGTTGTTGTTGTTTTAAATTTGATTAAATGACATCAGCTTTCACCTTCAAGTGCAGTAGTACCAATAATTTCTACTCCTTATAGCTCTATAGAGCAGCCAACCTTAAACCACACACACTAAGAAACATATTAAGCCTAGATAATGTTAGTCAACTCTAAATGTTTAACACTTTTAATAATAGAAGTGTGTTCTTAGTGTGACCACATACATTAAGCAACATATTAATCCTACAAAATGTCAGTCAACTCTGAGTGTTTAACACTTTTAAGCCTAGAAGTGTAAGCTTACTATGTGTGGTTTAAGTCGTTCCCTATAAAGCTATCAACAGTAGATAAGGAGACCTTAATTATAGAAGTTAAATAATTGAAGGAACAAATGCAAGAGGCCAAGGAAGAGAAAATGAAAATAATTGAAAGTATAGTCAATGACTTGATTGACAATGAATTGTTAAGAATAATGAGTAAACTTGATGAGAAATTGAAAGCCTATTCATATTTGAAGTCATCTTATGTGAAATGTATGAAAGATAGGTAGAGTTTGAAATGGATAATTGAGAGGTGGACTCCCAAGACTATAATAATGAAGCAAGTGTATAAATGTACAAGGTTTGGTTTAGAAGTCCCTGAGCATATGATAATAAATGATGATGCGCTAATTATGTAAGGAAGTTAAGTAGCGAAACAACTTCCTACACTAACCTTGAGAGGAGGGTAATGCAAAAAATTTTATAGATCATTACAGTAGTTATAAAAATGTAACATGAATAAACAAAATATCATGCATACCACAACACAACAACACAATGATTTACCTGGGGAACTCCCTTTCAAGAGAAAAACCACACACTCCAAAAGTAACTCAATATATTATTCAACAATCAATAACATATTACAATATACTTGCAGAGAAAGCTCTTCACAAGAGTACCACTAATCAGAGACTCAGAGGTAACTCAACAGCCATAAGACTGTTACACACAACCTCTATCTCACACACCTTATATAGGAGATACAATACAAGAAATTGTCAAACGATATTACAAAACCATGGGCTAAAACCACCCAATAAAGTGGAGCCAACCTTATCTCCATTATAGATGCTCTATGATGTGTCAAAACACACATCTAAATTTCTTCCTCCCTTTTACAACTCATTTATGTGTCTGATTCAATTTACATTTCCTATTTTAGATGTCCAAACTTTCAGAGGCCATAACTTGTGAACCATGTGTCTGATTGACAAACCGTTTGAAGCGTCGAAAATCTCGTGAAGTGCTCTATCATCTCATAAAATGCTACACCATTTATACCTAATTTTAAAGGAATTTCAGATCCTCTAAATTACTCAAAATTAATTTTAAGCCTTTCATTGCACCCTCCAAAAATGGAAACATTAATATCTTCAAAACTAGCTATGATCTTGTGACGAAAATTTACCGACATGCTCATCTAGCCAGCCAGAAGCTTTAGGGAGAATTTCACACCATTTAATGCTCAAATTAAAAGTTTCTATAAATACTAACCTCATGTAAATGCAAGGTTGAGATGCCATTTTACCAACAAATTATACTTGAAGAAGTTGTTGTATATATGGAAAATTTGGATAAACAAGTAAAGGATCACTTGATTGTGCTTGAAAGCATACAAGATTATACCAGACATTCTAGATGATAATGGTATAATTAGTCCATTAGGTTAGTGGAAAGAAGAGTTCAATCTAGTGGTTCCAACCACGTCCTCATTCATATGTGTTAATGAAGAACTTGATATAAATTTTTTAAATACCACATTAGATGAGTTATTCACCTTTGAGATAAGTCTTGACGGTTTTACCAAGGAAACTAGGGTAATATTAGATTCAAAATATGTTATACATAATAACAAGATAGCCAAACTACTCACTTTCCAATGGTCTTTAGAGAAAATGTGTGTAACATGGATAGAGAAGTATAATGAATATGAAATATTTGCATTTCAATTAGTATCAAGCTTTGACAATAAAACCAATTCAATAGATGACATAAATTTTATAATTCTCTAGCAATGTAATAGTTTTAGCTTATGTGGTAGTATCAACATCAATCTTGATATTATTCAACAACTACAATTGATCCAAGGAATTTATTTTGTAAAGAATATCATATATTGCAAAGGGCACAAGTTCCAAAACAACTTTTATGAGATGAAAAGTTCAGATGTAATTGAAAAGACATACACGAGTCATGTAATTTGGTTTTAGTTCAACATTTTTTACTTTTCTATATAAGGGACTTGTAATATTGTAAAAGGGATTTTCAAGTTTCATTTTTGGGTGGGTGTTTTTGTTGAAATGTCATATCTTGAATCTTAGAGATTTTTTTGTAAGTGAAAAAGCTCGGTATGACATATTTTCAATTCAGGTCACTTAATATGAATATTTCTTACAACATGTGTCTTTTCTGATTGTCTCCTTAACGTATGCACTCTTTCTTATAAATAAAGAGATCAAGGTTTTTATTTTATCTGTGCAAATTTACTACATTACATATCTTATTTTTTTGTTTCTATTCAAGTAATTTATTAAATGCTCTAAATGAGATGTGAAGAATTGTGTATATCATTGAGGATTTGTATGTAGGATTTTGAGAGATATCCCTTTTCAGGATGCATATTTGTCAAGATATTATACAAATTATCTTATTAGTTTGAATTTTAGATGTGAAAAAGAGGCATGTGTAGGGAATATTTGACTCTATAACCTAGATAGACACTAATCAAAAGCTCATATTGTTCAAAATCCATAACTATGAATTCTAAAGATAAACCATTTGACTTTTTCTATTTTTATAGGTTATTTTAATTTATATAAGTTCTCAAAGCTAGTTATGAGAAACTATCCAAGAATATAGCATTTTTTGAATAGATCTTACATATCTTGGTAGAAATTTGTGACAACATTACTGCTATACCAATATCTTGGTATAGTGAATGAGGAGGAAAGGGCTAGACTAGTGAAGGGCAGCCATACCTACTTTTCACAAAAGGTAATTAAGTTAATTTGGAGAATGGTTCTGCTTGCTATTATGGAGTTTATCATGCTTGATGGTAGATACACTAGGGTTTATAGCTACCACTTTGTTTTACTTAATCATTTTAGGTATAAAGATAAAATTTCTTTTCCCTATTATGTTTTTTGTGCCCTTAATGCAGGGATCAAGGATGCAATTTCCAACCCCAGTATCAACCCTGCAATGCATGAAGGTTTGATGGTGATTCTATATAATCACATCAAGAACACGACTGCCCAGATGAATATAGCTGAGATTTCCAAATCAGATGAGTATTTTGATGACTCTGATGAGGAGGAAGGCGATGGCTATGATATGGAAGCAGAGAAAGAGGATGACCCCCAAATTTTTGGGTCAAGCAAAAGAAATAAAAAATAGAGCAGGGGAAACAAAACAAAGGGTTTGCCAAAAAGAAGCAGAGAGGGGAGGACAATAGTTGGTATGCGGAGGAGTATGGGACTAACAATGACAAGGACACTAGAAGTGAGGGAGTCCAAATCCTTGTGAGCCTGAAGCAAGGGGATAAGGTTGCAGTGGGCATTATTGATGTTAAGGCTGACACCCCAGATGATAGGGACATAGGGCTTGGGAGAAGAATGAGAGAAAGCACTAAAAGGATGCAAAGCCATAGAAAGGAAATCGAGGATATTAAGCAGGCAGCGGATAGTATTTAACAGATGGAGATGGAAGTGGCATAAATGCTTCATAAATTAACCTAAGCCTAAGCTTCTATCGGTATTTTTTGGTCTATAATCTGTGTTCTCTTTTTTGCTGGTGTTTGGTTTGCCAGTTGTCTTTCCTTTGTTTGTTGTCTTTTTGTTTAGCTACACTGTAATGTTTATCTTTTGATTTTCTAACTATACCGGGTTTCAGGGGCCCATCAAAACCTGTTTTCCCATATTCAAAAACAATATCTTGGTATAGTGAAGACTAAATCCATTGATATTGAGATAAGAGAATACCCCTAGGTCTTGTAGAGCCTAAAGTGTAGGGGAGAGTAATTTTATTGTCTCATGTTTGTTGGCCATTGATATGCGAGTCTTGAACATTAGAAATGGTTATTCTATAGAGATAATTAGATAATTAAATGGAAACACCAATACAATCCACTTATCTCTTTAACAATAAAAATTTATATTATTACATACAAATAAAAATATAATCGACTATCCCATGCCTCTTGTTGGCAATATGTGTTGTCATTGATGTTAACCTGATGTATAACAATATATGTTGTCCTTGGTTGTGTTGTTACTAATGATATGGTAATTTCTTGGACAAATAATTGTTGAGTTGTTAAGGAAGTAATGAAAGTGTTATGATTACGTTTGTTAGTATATAAGATGGATGTTGGTTGCAAATGGTTTGTGGATGTCCACTTTCTTGGTGTTTGGTGTCTAGACTGAGTAATACAATTGATGATGATGATGAAAAAGTGTGCATGATGAAATAAATATTAGATGCATGACATTAGAATGAAGATATTGTATTGTGTGAGAAGATAATGTTTCTGAGACATTTTGGTCCTTGGAAGGTTGATAAAGCAAGTTGGTGTAGAAGTATGTATTGATATGTGTCTGAAAGAATGTTCCACATTTCTCCATATTTTTTGATATGGTCTCATGGACTTGAACATAATATTTATGCTCTATGGATATTGCACTCCTATCTTTTTTAGGTCCTTGGTGTTGTTGTTGATATGGCTAGTGATTATAGTTGGCTGGTAGCCTAGTTATCTACCAAAATTAGTTTGGGAAATGTTCCAAATTTCTCTGTATTAGTGTTTTAGCTACTATGGCTTAGAGTACATGTTTATAATGTCTATTTTTTGTTAGTTAAATTATTAGATGTCATCATGGTCTGCAAGTTGTGGTATTGTGTTTTGTGTTTGACTAGCTCTCTAAAATTAAATACTTTGTATCAGTTGTGCTATGCTAGTATGATCTTGTTATGGAAGGATGAAAGAAGGATTTGAGGATTTTTTTGTATGTTCAAGGAATTTCCTTTTGTACTCCACATCATGTTAGATGTTGCATTGTAACTAGAATAGGTGTTTCAAGGTAATTGCTTTGGTTTGGCCTATAGATGATGTTATTTTGCTTGTGGTAAAATTTTGGGTCTCTCTACTTTCTTTAAAGATTCTAATAAATTAATTTTGGGTCCTACCTTGGCATGTGGGGATCTACATTAAGCTCGTATATTTGGAAGACATGTTTTGGGCTGACTTTTGGTGTTTTGCTTGGTGTATTTACATGTTACAATATTGTCAAACTTGAAGGAAATGTGATAGTATTTGAATTATTTTGAACTACTTAGAAAGGTGTAATATGAGGTTTTTAGGTCCTCATTGTCTCTTATATTGGACTACATTCACCAACATAATGTTTTGGTGGCCACTTTGATAGGTTCTATGTTTGTCCTCTACTCTGGCCAGCCTAATTGGTGTTTGCAATGAAAAATATGGTATATATAGAATATCAAATCAATGTTGATGGTGTAGATGAGTGTGTAGATTAATACGTGAGTTGCACAAATGATTACATCATTTGAAGAAGTTAGTAATGCAAATTTTTGATAGTGAATGTGTGTGGTTCTTGCTATGAAGTTGGTTGCTTGAGACAGAGGTTCAAGGGCAACTTCATATCTGGAGATTGTTGGAGGATGTGTTTCTATAGGCCTATTCATTCTAGATTCATATATTTATGTGCCTTGCTTGAAGATAGTGTAACTTCACTACAAGCTCTATATCTTGCCTTGAGGTAGTATATCTCAGCCTACAAGTCTTTTGTATCCTTCCCCGAGATAATGCATCTCAACCTGCAAGTCCTAGAGGGAGTAGTGTGTTTACTTGGTAGTGAGCCTCAAACAAAATTGTAATCTTTTCTTGTATTGTGAGTTGACTCTCACCATGGTTTTTCCCTATTTTAATTTTCCATGTAAATCTAGTGTTCTCTTATGGATAGTGTTTCATTATTTTATCTTTCATTTCTATTAATAAAAGTAAAGTTAAATCGACTATGGATTGTGGATAAAGTTTAAGTATTTGGTCTAGATTTATTCACACCCCCTCTCAGTCCTAAAGTGTGTTCAACAATTGGTATCAAATCCAAGTTTCTTTGGAAGAAGCTTAACCGCTTTAGGTAGGTTCAGGATGACACAAGATGGATCTTACAAGATTCCAAAGTTTGATGGCACAAACTACTCTTTGTAGAAGATGAGAATGGAATCATATTTGAACACTATGGGGTTTGGAATTTGGAACTCTATACTCATCCCTCTACTCCACCTACTACTTCCAATAAAATGAAAATGCATGAGAATAATAGAAAGGAAAGGAATGCAATAATAATTGGTCTATCAGATACATAACTCTTGAACGTGATGGACTACAAATCTGCAAAAGATGTTTGGGAGAAGCTTAGTAGTATATATGAAAAAATATAAGAAGAGAAAGCAAGTGAAGTTGCAAAAACTAAAAATAAAATTTGAGAGTCTAAGGATGCCAGAAGGTGAAACCATTGATAGCTACATGCACCCAGTAACTAAAGTGGTAAGTGGAATTAGAGGTGTTGGTAGTAAGTTTGAAGAAGATGAGGTAGTAAAGAAGATACTCAGAACCCTTCCTAAATCATTTATTCCTAAGGTGTCTTTTATTGAGGAAAGAAAGGATTTGGACACTCATACAATGGATCAAATCTATGGAACATTGACTACCCTTGAGATGAGAGATATTGAGATAAGGAACCCATAGAAGGAAGCCGCATTCAAGGCCAGTTACAGAATGGATGATACTGCTAATCTCGATGACGAAATTGATAATGTAGAAGAAAAATTTGTAAAAAGACTAAATAAAGGTACTTACAAATATAAAGATAAGTTACCCTTCAAATGCTTTAATTTTGGAAAAATTGGTCAAAATGCATCTAAAAGTACTTTTAGAGAAGACAAGAATAGAAGAGGAGATTATAAAGGAAAATGGGATAAACCAAAAGAAAGTCTATATTCCTAAGAAAGTAGTTATTCATATGAGGAAGAAGAATGTGATGATTCAAATGATGAAACATTGTTTAATGCCATAAAAGTTGATGATGTTAGTAAATATGAAGAACCAGATACTTTGTCTAATAATAACAATAGTGAGAGATACTTGATTGTGTGGACTACTCTTCATGAAAAATAAGAACCAAATGCATGGGTGGTTGATACTAGTTTTTGTAGTCACATGTCTGGCGATAGAAGAAAGTTCATTAATCTTGAAAAGTGGAATGATGGATAAGTCAAGTTTGGTGGTGAAGCTACTCATATTTGTAGTAAAGGAACCATAACCATTGATTGAAAAAAAAATAGAGGATGTTCTCTATGTTAAGGGATTGAGACATAATCTTTTTATTATAACTTAGATGTGCAAAAAAGGATACAAGCTTATGTTTCATGAGAATGGAAGTGAAATAAAAAAGGGAGCTCTGCAAGATTGATTGAAAAAGGTCCAATGACTGAAGGAAACATCTTAGATCATCTAAAGGAAGGAAATGAGGAATTTGTCTAATAGCCCAAAGTAGCGAATGTTGGCTTTGGCACAAAAGGATGGGATGCATCAAATTTGATAATTTGGTAAAGATCAGCTCCACAATGCGGTAAGAGATATGCACAATATTATTAAGCCTACCAACACACTATGTAGGTAGTGTAAGACAAGGAAGTAGACAAAGATAAAGTGAAAGAGCAATGAATATACTACTTCAAAACCTTTTGGAGCTGGTAAACACATATATATGAAGACCTACCAAAACAAGAGAATGAAATGGTGAAAGATATTTTATGATACTTTTTGATGATTATTCTAGAATGACATGGGTTACTCTTCTAAGAGAAATATATTAAACATTAGATAAGTTTAAAGAATTTAAGTCTATGGTAGAGAATGAAATGGATATTAAGATCAAATGTTTGAGTTTTGATAAAGGAGGCTAATTTACATCAAACGAGTGTAAAAAGTTTTTTGAGGATCATGGTATTAGAAGGTATTTGTTTTCTCCTAGGACCCCTCAACAAAATGGGGTAGCAGAAAGGAAGAATATAACAGTGTAAAAAATGGCTATGACAATGCTAAAAGATGCTAATTTGCCCAATGTTTACTAGAAAGAGGTTGTGCATACTACTATTTATATTCTTAACAAAATGCAGCTTAGCAAAGGCATTTCAAAGACCCCTTATGAGCTATGATATAGAAGGACTACCAATGTTAGGTACTTCAAAATCTTTGGGAGCAAGTGTTATATCAAAAGAGATGAACATGATCTTGGAACGTTTGATTCAAGAACAGATGAAGGAATCTTCCTAGGATATTAAATAAGAAGAAAGGCCTACATATGTTACAATAAGAGACTTAAGATGATAGCTGAGAGCACAAATGTTAGAGTAGATGAAAATTGGAACCAAACCATTGAAGAACCTAAAGATTGTGGAATAGAAAGTGTTCCCTGCACTGCAAAAGAAGAAGAGGAAGAAAAGGAAGAAAAAGAAATAGAAGAAAATGAAGAAAACGGAATATAAGAAAAGGACTTAGATAAGACCCCCAAGACTTTGGAAAGTCATGTTCAAAAGAATCACTTTGAAGACTAGATTATTGGTGATAAAAATGAAGGTGCGTTGACAAGAAGAAGACTTGCCAATGCAAGTGAGCAAGTGAATGTTTGTCTTTTATCAAAAGTTGAGCTCAAGAAATTTTTTGATGCAAGTAAGGATGAAGGATGTATCAAGACTATGGAAGCAGAACTTGACCAAATCAAGAAAATCAGACATGGGAACTTGTTCCCAGACCTGCTAACAAGAATGATATTGGAACCAAGTGGGTATTATAGAATGAATGGAATGAAGAAGGAGAAGTGATCAGTAACAAAGACAAATTGGTATGTAAGGGGAATTCTCAAGTGGAAGGAATTTATTTTGAAGAGAATTTTTCTCTAGTGGCTAGAATGGAAGAAATAAAAATGTTTCTAGCTTTTTCTGCTCACAAGGACTTCAAGGTATATTAGATGGATGTCAAGTAAGCTTTTCTGAATGGAGAGCTAAAAGAAGTTTATATAGAACAACTAGATGGTTTTCAGTTGGCTGAAGATTCAGACATAGTATGTAGATTGAAAATGACATTATTATGTCTCAAGCAAGCCCCTAGGACTTGGTATGCAATATTGGGCAATTATATGCTGCAACAAGGCTTCAAGAAAGGTACTGCAGACATTAATATCTATTTCAAGATTTATAATTATGAACTATTGATAGTTGTTGTATATGTTGATGATATTACATTTGGAGGAGATGATGAGGTATGTAAGAGGTTTGCAAAGGAAATTTGAAATGTCAATGAGTACTGAGTTGCATTTCTTTCTTGGTCTTCAAGTTTCTCAACTAGATGATGGAATTTTTCTCTCAAGAAAAATATATTAAGGAGATGTGAAAATTTTTGGTATGGAGAATGCTAAACTAGTGGGTACCCCCATGGCTATTGGTTGTCACTTAAGAAAATATGATTAATTTTTGGAAGTTGATCAAAATCACTATAGGTCTAAGATTGGAGGATTATTATACCTGACCACTTATAGACCTGATATCATGCATGCAATATGTATGGTTTCCAAATATCAAGCTCATCCTAATAAATCTCATGATAAGGCTATCAAAAGGATATTCCTAGATACTTGAAAGGAACACCAAATTATGGTGTATGGTACAAAAAGGACAATTTTTTCTCTCTAAAATCTTAGACTGATGCTAATTGGGTTGGTTGTGTTGATGACATGAGAAGTGAAGAAAGGAAAAATGCAAAAGGAAGGATTCAATGGGTAGATGCAAATAAACCAATCAAAACACAAGATAAACCATTATACCTCTCTATTTTACCTTCCTCCTTCGGTTTGAGCCTTCGATGAAGCCAAAGATGTGCCCCTCCTTGACTTGATTGGATTGGCTCCTTGCTTGATGTGGGTTGCTCTCCAAGTTGGATAACAAGTGACTAAGGATTTGGAGTGATGGATGGATGAATTCTCAAATGGAGGCTATGGATGCAAATATGGCTATAGTTATGGTGCTATGGGATGAGTTCTAAGACCAAAATACCAAGATAAGATTGCATGAATGAGTGATATGGAATGAAGGGGAGGAGACCCCAATTTATAGATTAAGAGAGGGAGGAATAGACAGTCAAGATTGAAGATGAATCAAGGGTGGAGATTGAAGCAGATGATGCACATGGATTGAGAGGACATGAGAGGACAAGGTGTGGAGACCAAGGGATTTTCCATAAAGGCATTTCTTGTCTCCACACTCCACAAGGTGCATGGGGAAGATATCCTCAAGTACCTTGAGGAAATAAAAAGAATTAAAAATTCCTTGGAGAGAGGACAAGGGAATTAAAAATTCCCAAATAATGACTTGCATGGGGAGAAGGAATGAGAAAAGGAATTAAAAAATTCATTGGGAAGGTGAGAGACATGGGAGAGTGTGAGATTTTGAAATCCTTGAAATGACCCAATTAGGTGCATTTAAGGTTGGAAGGTGAGGAGGGGACAAGAGGACTTAGCCATTTATGGCTATTGGTTGACTTGGTGACTAATCGTTGGGATTAGCCAATAGAGAATGATTAAGAAGATTAATTGAAGATTTATAAGACAAGTGGGATTTGTAGGAGGATTCGACAAGAGGAGAGAGAATAAGTGGAGGAATTAAAAATTAGGAAATAATGCCAAGTGGACATTCTAGAAGAATTAATTATCTTAACGAAGAATTAGGGAGAGTGATTTGTAGGAATCACATGATTTAGTTAATTAATTTGAATTAATTAACTAGAGGGAATTTAGAAGAAATAATTTATTGAGGAACTTTAGAGGAATAAAAGATAATTAATTTATTAAATAAATCAATTATCTGGACTATAGTGTCAGGATTGATTAAATTTAATTTAATTAATACTAAGAAGCATAAAGGGATAACATAATTAAATAAATTAATTAAGTAGTAAGGTTAAATTAATTAAAATAATTAATTTAAGCATCTACATTTTGCCCCTCTTTTACACAACGACAAAATTTACGATGGGTAAAAGACATAAAAAGATGCCCCAGAGTGAAGATGCAATCGGTATGTGCCCCCTCAAGAATTTAACCAGAAATTTGAAAATTTTTTTGGAGAAATTGTCGAAAAAAAAAGGAAATGACAAGAAAAGGAATAAAATGAGAGAAAAAAGAAAAATAAATGATAGGGGAAGAAGAATATTGATGAATTAGAAGATGGGAAAAGAAACGGGCCTATGGGGGGGGGCTATATAAGCCACAAGGGGCCCAAGGAAGGGTCATTGTAACACACACCTTTGGAGATATAGAGAGCTCAAAGCCATTGGAGAGAGATGGACTAGATTTTAGTGCACCCATATCATGCCGAGAGAGTCAAATGTCACGAGCGACATGTCAAGTATGGCCCACCGGTATGTACCCCGACCCCACTCTATGAATTGGTAGATTAGGGCATTTATTAGGGTAGAATCTAGGGTATAAAACATAGTGTGATGGAGGTGTTGATCACCATTTTGACGTCTTCGCCTAGGGATCAATGTTTGCGCAAATGAACAATGCCAGCACAGGTGTTGAAGGGGGGAATCAGCCTAGGTGCCCACGATTGACGCTAGCGCTTGCATTGATCAATGCCAGAGAGGGGGTAAAAGGGGCAAAGACTACGGATTAACATCTCCACTTGTGGTGCCACACAAGAACTGCGACTTCAATGCCTTTGTCAGTGGGGATCAAAGTCTCCACCAGGAAAGCTAGGGGGAGAAGAATGAGAAAGGGGAAAGGGATGGGGAGGATTCAAGGGAGTGCATGCATGCCTAAAAAATAGTGTGTGATAAGAAATAGGTTAGAATAGGCTAGTATAGGTAGGGTATGTTGGCTTGATGATGATTGTAATGAATGACTTCATATGTTGTCATTGATGGAACATGTACACACACACACATGTTCACATTGTCTACTAGTATTACTTCTAAAGTTACTTGTATTGCAACTGGTATTAGAAGTTTTTTTAATGATGGTTTAGAGAGTGTCAAACCGGTACATAGAGACAACCGGTATATGCTGGAGATAACTTGACATCAACTTGAAGATCCAGCAAAGGTTACCAAAGAAGCAATGGAGGACAATCAGTTTACATGTTGATATGGTTAACTCTAACTGGTATCGTTGTTCCAACCGGTATTCATTAATTGTGTGATGAGTTATCACTGGTCGTGATGAGTTACCCCAACCAAAAAATTTTGGCGATAATTTGTGATGAGTTATGTTTGATTGTCCAGATACACTGCACCTAGGAAATTGTGATATAATTTCTAAGGCCAACATAAAATCTAAATGTCTATATAATGACATTATGATGAACTATTTTAGAGATATGATATGAGATGATTTGATGCGAAGACAGAAGTGTTAAGGCATTGTAGAGTATGTTGGTTATGCAGTTTTGAGTGCACAGAAGAGGATCTATTCAAGCAAGTTGTGCTACTTCTAGATCACACCACCTGTTGTTTTCTAATCACTACAACAATCAAATCCCCTAACCAGGTAAGATCTAACAAGATTCATTGTACAAATCCTTTAACAAGGTGATCCATTAGTTTGGATTCATAAATCCTCTACCGAGGTTACTCCTAATAGGGTACTATCTTTAACAGGGTATAGCTCCTAACAAAGCTTTGGATCTTTAATAGGATTCTCTCCTAGTAGAACACTTTTGTAGACCTTAACTGGTCAGTTACCTATTACTGCAGATAGTTAATTTGTGAGTCCCATCTCACTGTGGTTTTTCCCATTTGGGTTTTCCACGTATAAACACTTGTGTTATGGTGGATGTTTTAGTTATTGTGGATGCTTTAATATAATTTTGGATTGCATGCATAGTGTTGAGTAAACTTGTTAAGTATATCTATCGGTCAGTGTTTAAAGTAGTATTGTTTTTGGTGTCACTGATTCACCCCCCCCTCTCAGTTCTTTATAAGTATATCAAGGATATAATAGGTGGAATAGGATAGAATATAAAGGTTAATGAAGTGGATTGGTTGGTTGTAGGATACTACAGAGCTTCTCACATCATGAGAGCACTGGCCTCTGACCATGAGGCTCTATAGACTTCTACAGGCGGATGAGTGAGAGATTCTGAGTGTGGTGGGGTTAGGATTTGTAGGGAGATGGCCTAGGATCAGGGCACATACTACCATGATGAAAATATTGGTGGAGTGTTGGGACATCCGGACATGTACATTCTACCTGCCCACCAGAGAGGCTATGAGCACATTGCTCGATGTATGGAGGATCTTGAAGATCCCTATTAGAGGGATCATCCTGGAGCACATAATAGATGGAGGGGATTATTATCTATGATAGGTGTGCGAGTATGATGTGTTGTCAATGGATGGGACAAGGATGCACTTGGGTTAGGCAATGCAAATTTGGACATCCCATGGTTGATGTTATTCATTTGTGGATTGATTAGTACGCGTCTGATGCTAGATCTGAGCAGACATGGGTTTTCAAAGGGATGGAGCAGGTGTGTGTATTATATGATCAAGGACACTCAGGAGTGTGCATGGGGAGTGGTTATGTTAGGACAACTTTACCATGATATGCATCTATGCTTGTACCGGGATTACCGGAACCTAGGCATAGGAGTGACACTATTGCACATATGGGCGTGGGAGAATATTGCGCTGACCTGACCCATTGGAGTACAAGATCAAAGATGTTGGTTCCTCTATGTGGACCGATATAGGGGGCTTTTGCACTACACTAGGGTAGGGGATATGTGGTTCTGGTGACAAATTGTGGATGAGCTTATGTTCTTTACCTGGTAGCCATTCCTAGACAGTGAGCGATGGTGGGGGGACTAGCAGTTGGCATGAGCGTAGTTGGAGATGTGGTTATTTGGGAGGACTGTCTATATAATTGAGTACTATATACCACACAGAGCATGCAAATAGTTCGAGAATGTATAGGATGTGATCGATTATGAGTGTATCTACCTGAGGATCACATGGGAGGTAGGTGTGTCGGGTTAGACCATTAATCCATTGGGTGTTTGTGTCAACTAGGAGGGGGAAACTATCAGGGTTTGGGATGAGCGTCGCGGAGCAGAAGAGGACCCAGGGATGACCAGTGCATATAGGTGCTGGTGGGAGGCTCATCTACCAGTGATATTGAGCATACTGGGGGTACTTGAGGAGGATGAGATACGACCATCAGTTGATGAGGTCATAGGGGGGAGGATGATTGGCCTGTAGACAAGGCAGTAGAAAGAGGAGGAGAGGGACAAAGCCAGAGGAAGAGAGGGGTAGGGAGAGGGCAGGC
The DNA here is from genome assembly GCF_030272615.1 of Cryptomeria japonica. Lineage (NCBI taxonomy): Eukaryota > Viridiplantae > Streptophyta > Pinopsida > Cupressales > Cupressaceae > Cryptomeria > Cryptomeria japonica. The sequence continues at coordinate 324,705,349 of NC_081406.1, read as the reverse complement.
TCCTTAGAGAGGGAGGGGGAGACAATAGGTACCTCAAGATGAGGTACCGTTACAGGTGCAGCCACCGGCGGCATAGATTAGATAGGTGATCGGGGAGGGAGAGGGAGGGGGTGGGGATATTGAGTTTATGGGCATCCCGTATATATAGGTTTGGGATGAGGATGGTGGACAAGCTATGGGAGGGCAGGTATAGGTTGAAGTACCACAGACAGAGTGGTACGGGAGAGGGATGGAGCGAGGGAGAGGGAGAGGATATTGGAGGCGGAGTTATAGGGGAGGGATGTTGCTCGAGGGATATTTGGGAGTGTAATGGTGGTGAAAGAGGGTGATGAAGAAATCAAGAGGAAATCTTTTCTCTCCTCAAGAGGAGTGAAAGTTTCACAAAAGATTCTCCTTAACCTTTTCACGCACGTTACATTTAAAAGAGGGGGATAATTCACTAGACCCAATCTCAATAGGAAGAGATTGAATGGTAAGTGAATTGACAATGGATTTGGAAAGTAAAATTAACCCCTCTTTTAGAATGTAAAATGTTGGATTACGTGATTTAAGACTAAGTGTAAAAGAGACAAAGAAATGACTATAACTTGAGATAGGAATGTGGGATGAAGTTGTGCACCTAGAATTGGTAGTAAAATGTCGACAGGAAGCTCCCCAATAAATTTGAGTGAAATTTGTCAGGACTGTGTTGAAAGTGCACACGGTCCTCTGAAAAATTCGCTTGCCGAAAATGGTTTTTCTGCTTTTGAAAATGAAGTCCAAATTTGTAAATACAATTGCACACTTGCAACCTACACACATAAAAGAGAGGAAAATGGGACCTTGGGATTGGGGTTTGCCTTCGGGTTAAATGCCAGTTTTGGAATTAACTAAATGATAAAAAGTAATACATGCAAGTAAATGCAAATGAAAGACTGAAATAGAATTCACCTCAAGGGAGGATGCAATTGCAATGTAGATAGAGTTCCTTGTGTGGAATTGAATGATGAAAGAGATCTCCTCTTCAATGGTTGAATCCTTCACTTGAATACAACACCTAGCCTTGAAAGGAGACTTGAGATGATCAATGGATGCTTGAATGGACACTTGAATGCTTGAATGGTTAGGATCACAATTTCTTTCTTATGTATCCATGTTATCGAACTTTCTAACTTATGCAAATGGGAGAGAGAATGTGTCTTATATATTCATCAATTAGGGTTAATTGACTGATTTTTTGTCATAGGCCAACATAGGGAAACTTGTCCCTCTCTCCAAATGCAAATCCCAATGAAGGATAAATGTAGAGTGGGCCAAAAATAGGGCAAGGACAGGAGCACCACGCCCTTGTCCTTCCCTAATTCAGGACAAGAATTAACATAGGAGAGTGCGGGGTGCAAGGAGATGCAAGATTTGGACTGTGTGAGCATGTCGCGAGTCTCCAGTTAGGCTTAGGGATTTGATTTGCCAATGTGAAGACCCAAATGTGGTTGAAAATTACAAGGTCATAATTTTATGACACTACAGGGAGTTTGGAGGAGGAGCTGACAGTGGAGAGGGCAAGGGCAGCGAGTCTATAGTTGAAGGTAGCTTGACTGACCAGGGAGGTAGATGACTTGACTGAGAGTCTATAGACAACTCAGATAGAGGTGGTATCCCTAAGGTAGGAGAGGGATGATACACATTCTCTCTTGGAGGAGGCACAAAGCGGAGCAGCTATGACACAACTGTGAGATGTGCTAGATAGATAGGATGAGGAGTTTGTGGCTCTTCAAATTAGGGTGACCAGGGCAAAGACAGATGTAGTTAGGTTGTTGGGTGAGTGGGATGCAAACCAACAACTATTTGAGCCAATAGGGTTTGCACAGGTGTATGTTGATCTGACCAGCCAATAGTGGAGGGTGGAGAGATTGGGATGGCAGGCAGCCTATTATAGGGGCTTGTATCATGGGGCAGTGCTGACGGATCAGAGGGTTGCATCATACACTGACATTGTTCATTCTCACAAGACCCACAACTAGCAGTTGGGAGGGTTAGTGGTGATGGGGCCACCTTGAGCACCTAGGGCAGGACCATCAGGAGGAGGAGGGGCAGGTGGGGGAGGTGGGGATGAGGACACAGAGAGTGTGGGATAACACTCATCAAATTTGTGTGACATTTTGATTATTTTGACCCTTCGGGGAGGATATATCATTGTATCATGATTGACACATTCATTGTTTGATATATATATATATATATATATATATATGAGATGTGATTTTGGTGGCATATATGTATATATGGACTTTATTATGGACATTGATGGATTTTGATTATTGTTTTATATGATGGATGATGATTATTATGAGGTGCATATGATGGATATTATCTGACTTATTTGTGATGCAAGATGTATGATTATATATGTATGCATGTGACATGTTGATGATGTTGCTGACATGTTTGTGGATGCAGGATGGATTTTTATGATGTGGATTTATAATGTATTCTTATATGTTATGCATGGATTTTTTGGATTTTTATCATGATATGTTAATGACCTAATGATTATGCAATGCAAATGTTTATCCTACATGTTGCAATTATGTGTGTAATGTATTCTATATGTGTGACGCAAAAATGATAAGTGAATGAATGATAAATGAAATGAACCTATAATGAATGTGACAACCAAATGAATGGATGCAATATTATGGTTGTGATGCAATGAGAACCCTTATTCAGCCACTAATAAAAATGACAAACCAAAATATGATTATTTTTCAAATGTTTTATATTAAAAAGTGTGATTATTAATGACTGCAGAAAGGAAGGAGGCCAATTAATGGCGTGCATTACCCTTCATGTGAGATATTAATGTTTGAATTGCCCAAACCCAAATTTAATGCACCTAAACCAAAATGTAAAGCACCTAAAATGAGTATGTCGTGATAATGCAACTAAATAATAATGCAAACAAAATGTAACTAAATGATGATGAATAATGAACATGTAATGACTATATGAAAATGACCATGCAAGTGAAATACTTTTTTTTTTAGAATGTGCCAACTACAATACAATGATATAGGACTAGACAACAGAAAGGAAAGGTGAATAAATTGAGGTCTCCAAAATGCAAAATGAGAGGATGGAGTGAAATAGAAGATGAAAATAGGGAAGGAGCGATTTGTTGTTGTGCAAAATGTGGAGAGAAAACCTAGTTTTGATATTGCCAAAGGTAGTCAACATTACTGATTATAGGAACTAGGATGTTATGAAAAACCCAAGGCATACTGACTCTCGAGAAATAGGTTTCCCTTGCACACAACTATGAAATACCATATAGATGTAGATACAAGGTTGTAGGTTCGCACAAGAGAAGCCCTTAAACACACCATGCCACAAAAACATGCCCCAGTATACACCAACCCATAACATACCAAGATATAGAATGATCCTGGCAGCCATAGGTAGGAGTAGTCGTAGGACATAAAGAAGAAAGTCAAAGTGAAAGACCAAATCATGAAAAAAAAGTGCACATGGCCAACTGACATATCTTACCAAGAGTGGGACGAGGACTAGGGATTGATAGCTAGACTAGGGAAGGATGCATCCCGATGGGAAGGGGTAATTGATGGGACTGAATAGGCAATAAAGCAGATGTCATGGACATGTGAATGTGGACATGGGAGTGACAGCAAAGACTGGGTGGAGCTCAGTGGATGGATGTTTGGATAACGCACAAGTCTAGAAGAAGCGCAAGCTCAGGAATCAACATTAAGCTTTGGATAATGGGATGAAAGCTCAGTGTGATGGGATAAAAGCTTAGTATGATGGGTGATCCTTATTCATAACTCAAGCAAAGACCTATTATTATATGACAGGGAAGGGGATGCGAATAGTAATGCAGGGTTACTAGATCAATTTTCTTATAGACTAAAGGAGACAACTAGCAGCAAACAAGGATATGGATGTTGTGTTGGCGGGAGCAAAAGACTTATGTAGGGGTGTGGATTAAATAAATGAGGGGAAAAATCAACTACAAGCGATCGAAGACAAAGGGGGAAATCAGGACCGCAGGATTTCTTTTCTTGTAGAATGAAGAAGACAGCCGACAACAACCAAGGCAGGGGTTTTACCACCATTATTAGATGTCATGTTTCTCTTCAAGCCTATTAAGAAATGCTTGGGGATTGGTATGGAATCGAAGTTGGAGTCATCCTGCACATATGCCCTTTCATTCAACTACTTGAGTCATACCAATTTGAATGGAAGAAGATAGCTGGGAGATGGATGGTCATGTACTGCATGTAAGATTATTACAAAGGGTGGAAATAGGGTGGGTGGGTGGGGTGAAGGAGCTACGTCTAATGAGACGATGGATCTAGCTTATTTACATTGACTCTTGAAACTAGGTTTTCACCAAGGTACTTTCCCATAGCGCCACCAAGTGGTTTTCACTGATGGACAAATTGATTTGCCTTTACTTTTTTGCACTTTCCATTTTTTTGTATTTTTATGCTTTTTTTATTTTTTTGTATTTTTTTCATAATGTTTGACAACTGGTGACCTCTGAGGACTAGGCGCAAAATCTCTTCAGGTGCTTGATGTTCATAGGCTCATCCAAGGGATCTCCTTCAAGAGAAGCCAACTTATATGCCCCTGATCCATATTTTGCTATGATCACATAGGATCCAGGCCAAATAGGCTCGAACTTGCCTTTCTTTTCTCTGTCTTGTAGATTTCTCTGATTTTCCATGAGTACTAGATCACCAACTTCAAATTGTTGAGTTCAGAACTTCTTGTTGTAGCTTAACCATAAGAATTTCTAATATACTCAAAGATGGTTTAAGGCCTTGAGATGCCTTTCACCCAGTAATTCAAGCTCTTGTAGCTTGGCAACTCTATATTCCTCATTTGGGAGGAAATTTTGCAGCGACACCCTTAGGGAGGGGATCTCGATCTCAAGGGGAAGGATAACTTCAGAGCCAAAGACAAGAGAGTATGGAGTGGCACCCATGGGTGTGCGGATTCTTGTGTAGTAGGCCCAGAGGGTGGGATGGAGTTGTAAGTGCCAATTATGACCGACTTTATTGACTATCTTTTTAAGGATTTTGATTAAGGTTTTATTTGAAGCCTCAGCTTGGTCGTTTCCTTGTGGGTAGTAGGGTGTGGAGAAGCGGTGTTGAATTCCAAACTTCTGACAAAGTTCCTTTTCATCCTGATTTTTGAAAGGTTAACCATTATCTATGATTATTACCTTGGGGATTCCATATCGATAGATGAGGTAATTCAGGATAAACTTGAAAATTTGATTCCCAGTGGTGAAGGTGAGGTCTATGGCCTCCACCAACTTGGTGAAGTATTCAGTGGTAGTTATTATGAATTTGTGACCATTGGATGAAGCGGGGTGGATTTTCCCAATGAGATCAAGCCCCCACTATGAGAAGGGCCAAGGTGTAATGAATGGTTGCAGATCTTGAGATGGTACATGAATCTTGTCGTCATGTTTCTAGCAAGGGATACATTTATTTACATAATGATACATGTCTTCTTCCATGGTTGGCCAGTAGTATCCTATGTGCAAGATCTTTTTAGCCAACATGAGACTGCTTGAGTATGCTCCACAGATACCCTCATGCACTTTGCTTAGTGCCCATTCAACCTCCTGTTTGTCTAGACACCTTAGGAGGGATCCATCAAAATTTCTTCGAAATAGGGTGTTTCCAAGGATGGTGTAATGGGCACAACAGCGGATGAAGGTCTGTTGTTGGATTTTGGTGAGGTGGGTAGGGATAATATTACCACTTAGGTAGGTGAAGGTCTCTTGATACCAAGGGGAATCAAAACCAATGAGTACACACACCATTTCAAACTCAGGGATGTCCTATGTCGGGATAAGGAGTTTCTCAACCAAAACTCACATCTCCGACTATTTTCTGACATTTGCAGGAGGGATCCAATTGTAGCCATAGCATCCGCAGCTCTGTTGTTTGTATGCACAATCTTCTCAAATTGGATGAACGTGAAGTGTTGCTTGAGATCCTCAACCATACTATGGTAAGGAATAAGATTGTCATCCTTTGTCTAGTACCCATCATTGACTTGCTTTATGACAAGTTGGGAATCACCGTAAACTTGCAATTCCAGTATCTTCCATTGAATAGCCAAGAGGACTCTAGTGATTAGTGCTTCATATTTCATTATATTGTTGGTGCATGAAAAGGCTATTTTGTATGACTTAGGGATATAATCTCCTCGAGGTGTAATCGGTAGAATTCCTACCCCCAATCCATTCTATGTGCAAGAGCCATCAAAATACAACTGACATTTGGATGATGTGGTGAAAATCATTATGGAATCATCGGGGAACGTTATGATGAGGAGATGGTCCCCTTGCAGAGGAGCATCAGCCAACTAATTTGCGATTACTTGTCCTTTGATTTCCTTTCTACCTACACACTCAATGTCTAACTCACTCAATAGCATGACCCATTTAGCGGTTCTTCCTATGAGATCAACTTTTGATAGGAGGTACTTAAAGGGGTAAAAATTTGCAATCAATTTTGTTTTATTGTTGAGCATGTAGTGTTAGAGATTTTGCATGCTAAAGACAAGTGTGAAGCATACTTTTTTAATGGGGGTATAATTGAGCTTGTACCCCACTAGAGTGTGGATGATGTAATATATAACATTCTCTTTACCTTGATCAACTGTTTGTGCTAATAATGCCCCCAGTGCCACTGCAACTATTGATATGTACATGAGGAGTGGCTATCCTAGAATAGGAGGCATGTAAACTAATGGTGAAGCTAGATATTCCTTTAGTTTTTAAAATATTTTTCACATAAACAGTCTCATTTGGGTTTTGTATCCTTGTGGAGAAGGTGCGCAAATGTGTGGCACTTATTTGTGAGCTGTGCAATGAACATTCTAATGGACTAGAGCTTGCCTTGGAGACTGTGTAGCTACTTAAGTGTCTTTGGGGGAGGCATTTCCATAATATCTTTCACTTTTGCAAGATCCACTTCTATGTCTCTGTGGGAAATTATGAAACCGAGGAGTTTCCCAGATGTGACACCAAAAACACATTTCTTAGGATTTAGGTGCTACTTGTATTTTTCCAATCTTTTAAATATCTATCTTAGGATAGGGATGTGTTCATCTCATGTCTTTGATTTTCGCAGGAGATCATCAACATAGTCTTCCATTATTTTATGCAACAGGTCATGGAAGATCGTGGTCATTGCTATCTGATAAGTTGCTCTTTCATTTTTTAGTCTAAAAGGCATGACTTGGTAGCAAAAGGTTCCCCAAGGTGTTGTGAAATTAATCTTGTGGTTGTCTTCCTCCGCGATCCTGATTTGGTTATACCCAAAAAATCTATCCATAAGGGAGAGCATCTCATGTCCCGTTGTCAGATCCACAATCATGTCGATGTTAGGGAGTGGAAAGTCATCTTTAGGACATGCTTTATTAAGATCCTGAAAGTCTATACAAAGTTAAACAACCCTGACAGCTTTGCCAATAGATACAATGTTGGATACCCACTCAAGATAGTCAATGGGTTTTATGAAGCCAACGTCCAACATTTTCTATAGTTCTTTTACAAGGAGTGCAATATGCGGATGCATCTTACGAAGTTTCTTCTTCACTAGTTTAGCATCAGGGCGAATAACAAGATTGTGTACTACTAAGTCAAGATCTAAGCCTAGCATGTCAGCATATGACTAGGCAAAGTTAATTTGTGTTCCTTGAGAAAAGTCATGAAGTTTTGTTTTTCTTCATCCGTCAAAGACTTAGAAATGAGCACATTCTTAGGATTGTCTTTTGTCCCCATGTTGATTGTGTATGTTTCTTCTATTAGTAGAGTTGATTTGTCCTATTATGGGGGAGCCATGGTAGGGAGGTCAAGTCCCTCATCCTCAAGAGCCGAATTCAGGTTTTCACTTGAGGATACGCCCTTTGCTTTTACTTTTTCTATGTCCAAAGGTGCCTCAAAAAGGTTTTCACCTGGGGAGACTTGATTTTTCTTTTTATTCTCTTTTTTAAAGCTAAGGGAGTTGACCTGACTACCAAAGTATGCCTCTTTGTGATGTTGAATCACATGAACTTTGTTGTAATCTTCTAGATTTTTCATAGTCAAGAGAGCCATGAAAGTGTTATCATTGGCATAGATGTCCAAAGTAGGTTTTCCTCATTGGTCCTAGTCAATAAGCTCAGGGTAGACAAATTGTAGATCGGTTGGATTGGAAGGGGTGATGGGGAAAATGGTATTGACATGAGTGTCATAGAATGTATCGTTGAAGTATTCGAAAGGAATTTCGTGGAATTCCTCTTCATCAGAGTCTTTGACATCCATAAGAGGCTCTGAAAGGGCACCAACTATAGTGACCTTAGGTACTAGAGAGTAACCCAAACCCTTGTTGTGCTTGTATGAGATGGGAGATATTGATGCTTTAATTCCTTTCTCTTCTAGCCTAAGGTTGTGTCCTTTGTATCCCATCTTGTCCACCATAGCAGATGCCTTAGGGTACATCTTCTTGGGGATATTTTCTATTTATTCACCCTCTTCCCAATACAACTAGGAATTTATGTATCTGTCTCAAGGTTCTCCTCGTCAAGTGGGCCCAATCGTTTGAAGGTGGTATCTTTGCATCTAATAGTGGGTTTTTGATCCTTCATGATTTCCTTAAGTTTTCCAAATGACTTAGGAGATAATGGGAGTTTTCCCACACATAAGACATCCTCAATTTTATATTCTCCACAACCATTATCTACGATCTGTTGGTATTATGGATGTGTTGCATTGGTTTTGTCATTGATGTCAACACTTATCCACACTTATCCTTTTGTAAATCTTTGGTTATGTTGAACCGACACATTATGTTCACTGGCATGTTCAGTGACTTATGCACAGTCATCGGTATATTGCTCACCAACAGGTTATATTATTCACCAGCACCAAGGATGACTTGTTATCATCTGGAGATCACTTGGTTATGTCGAAGACATGGTTTGGAGACTTGGTTTTGGTATTTTGGTTATTTGTCTAATCGGGTTGACATATTTACTGTTACAGGAAAATTGGTCTAGGTTATGGACCGCATGCATTATCTATTCCAGATCAGCATGGCATGTTCTGGAGATGATTTAATTAATTGGATATTGTTGTAATTGTATTGAGCCGACATGGTGCATCCCATCTTGACTTATCTGTAATTGATTTAATTGTAATTCTTAATTAGCCAACCTGCACATTTGGGCTTAGGTCTTGGTATATATGTAAGATCTCATTTTGTGAGATGATGTAAGGAAGAAATTGAACAAAGAGATGGTATATGGTTATGGTATTGTAACATGGTATGTTCGAATATTGAAGATCATATGAGAAGACCATAGAGAAGGTTCAAGGAAGGCTTGAAGGAGATTTTCAGAGCTTAACCGATACTGAATCCAGCATTGGAGATGCTACTTTGAGAAATACATTATCATTGGATTTAATCATCCAATTGTAGTCAGTGTGACTCCTATTTTGTGATTGAGCAATGAGCTCTAGACGGTTGGCCTTTCTACATGTGCAGACCCCATTTGTATACACATACTATTTGAAGTAGTATCATCTGATTGTGGGTAAGGTTTCCCACCGTGGTTTTTCCCCTTGCATGGTTTCCATGTACAAATATTTGTGCTATGTGTTGTGGATGTTGTTTCTCTTTCTGTTATATGTATTAAGTTTCACCGGTATTAATATTAACTGCTAATATGTCAATCGACATTAAGTTTGGTTAACTACTATTAAGTATCAAGTTTGATTAAGTTATATTTGGGTTGAAATTAATTGACAACTAATTCACCCCCCCTCCCCCTCTCAGTTGCCTCCGGGTCCTAACAATTGGTATCAGAGCTAAGTCCTCTTTTTTCAGAAGTTTAACAGCTTGAGGAGATTCTATGGCAACTAACTTTTTCAGGAAGGACAGTCTGAAACTTGATGGAACTAACTATGGTATATGGAAGATCAGAATGGAGACACATCTGAATTGCATTAGAAAAGATGTATGGGATGTTACAAAGAATGGCTATGTTGGTCTTACACCAAATCAACCTAATCCACCAACATTGGGTAAGGATCAAGAGAATGATTGCAAAGCAAGAGAAGCACTCTTGAGCACCTTGTCAGATCAACAAATCATGGGATTACCAGACTGATCTACTACTAAAGCTATTTGGGATAAATTGGAGATATTGATTGAAGGAGACACCACTATCAAAATTGTAAAACTGGAATGCTTCCGGGTTAGGTATGAAAATGGAAGAAGATGAAAGAATTTTTGCTTTTATGGAAAGGGTTAATGAAATTGTTTTGGGAATACAATGTTGTGGAGGTTCCTTAAGTGAAGATGAAATTGTTTCTAAAGTTTTAAGAGCATTTCCACCAGCATACAAAATGAAAGTAACTGCTATTAATGAGTTGAGAACCATGCCTAATACATCAGTATCTAGAGATACCTTGGTTGGAAAAATTTCAGCATTTGAGCTTGAGGAATTTGGTCATGTTGCTACAATTAAGATAGATCTAGCCTTCAAAGCATCATCATCTACATCATCATCATCATCATCTGATAAATCTGATTGGAAAGCACTTTATGCAAGAGAAATTGAAGATATCAGGAAGGAAAATGAAGAACTGGAAGAACTTGAAGCACTATTTGCAAGGAAAATGTCTAAAGGTCCTATTGGTAGTAAGTATGAAGGTAAAGCACCATTTAAATGTTTTAACTACAATAAAGTTGGTCATATAGCATCTAGATGTCCTGATAGACATGCAAGATTAAGAGAAGAAGCTAACAGAACATATAAGCCTAACCCTGAATATTAGAGATACAGATTTAAGAAAAATAGAGACAAATCATGTTACTATGTTGATGAAGGAGTTATTGATGATTCTGATGAAGAACCGGTAGACAATGGATGGGCATTTTTTGCAATAAAAGAAGATCAACCGGCACCTACTGTACCACCGGTAGAGCAGTCCTTGGCAGCTAAAATTAAAGAAAAGGATGAATGGATTGTAGATTCTGGATGTTCACATCATATGACTAGTGATAAAAGTAAATTCTTATCTTTTCAGGAATACAATGGAGGTCTAGTAAGATTTGGGGATGACAAAACTTGTTTGATCAGAGGAAAAGGCACTATATCTTTTGATGGTAAGCACAATACTAACAACATTTATTATGTTGAATGTTTGAAGCATAATCTTTTGAGTGTTGGTCAATTAGTTGAAAAGGGATTTCAGTTACAATTCAGTAGCAATTGATATATCTAAGAATCTGGTATTTCACTCTAAAACTAAACATGTTTCTATCAAATACAATTTTCTAAAAGAGAATGTTGAAGCATAAGAAGTGAGATTGGTTTATGTGAATACTAAAGAGCAGATTGCAGATATCTTTACTAAGCATTTGCCTAAGGAAACTTTTGAATATCTTATAGAGAAGCTTGGAGTTATACCCTCACTGGTAGAGACTTAGACAACTGATGATTGGCATCAAACCGATAGAATTAATAGAGAAACCTTTTTTTCTGGCTTTGATGGAGGAGAGATACTTCTCAAGGGGAGAAGTTGGATATATCAATTGGTTATTGTAATTAGTTCTATGAATTGGTTGTATCTAGTATTTATATTGCTTTGGCATTTGATGTCAAAGGGGGAGAGATATCTATGGAAAAACAAACATTATCCTTTGGAGAGAGATTACTTATTGGGGAGTGATATATACTCTCTGCATTTGTATTTTGATTTCTGGTATTGATCTATTCTGGAGATTTGTTGATTTTTGGTTTTTGGCATTCTGTTTTGGCGCTTAGATGTTTTTCCATCTTGTGGTGCCATCAATGCCAAAGGGGGAGATTGTTGGTATTATGGATGTGTTGCATTGGTTTTGTCATTGATGTCAACACTTATCCACATTTATCCTTCTGGAGATCTTTGGTTATGTTGAACCGACACATTATGTTCACCGGCATGTTCAGTAACTTATGCACAGTCACCTGTATATTTCTCATCGACAGGTTATATTGTTTACTGGCACTGAGGATGACTTTTTATCATCTGGAGATCACTTGGTTATATCGAAGACATGGTTTGGACACTTGGTGTTGGTATTTTGGTTATTGGTCTAATCGGGTTGACGTATTTGTTTTTACCAGCAAATTGGTCTAGGTTATGGACTGACATGCATTATCTATTCCAGATCAGCACGACACGTTATGGAGATGATTTAAATAATTGGATATTGTTGTAATTGTATTGAGCCGACATGATGCATTGTATCTTGACTCATCTATAATTGGTTTAATTGTAAATTCTTAATTAGCTGACCTACACATTTGGTCTTAGGTCTTGGTATATATGTAAGATCTCATTTGTGAGATGATGTAAGGAAGAAATAGAATAGAGAGATGGTATATGGTTATGGTATTGTAACATGGTATGTGCAAATATTGAAGATCATATGAGCAGACCATAGAGAAGGTTCGAGGAAGGTTTGAAGGAGATTATCAGAGCTTAACCGAAACTGAATCCAACATTGGAGATGCTACTTTGAGCAGTACATGATCATTGGATTTAATCATCCAATTGTAGTCAGTGTGACTCCTATTTTGTGATTGAGCAGTGAGCTCTAGGCGGTTGGCCTTTCTACATGTGCAGACCCCATTTGTATACACATAATATCTGCAGTAGTATCATCTAATTGTGGGTAAGGTTTCCCACCATGGTTTTTCCCCTTACAAGGTTTTCACGTACAAATCTCTATGTTATCTGGTGTGGATGTTGTTTGTCTTTTTGTTATATGCATTGAGTTTCACCGGTATTAATATTAACTGCTAATTTGTCAACCGACATTAAGTTTGGTTAACTGGTATTAAGTATCAAGTTTGATTAAGTTATATTTGGGTTGAAATTAATTGACAATTGATTCACCCCCCCCCTCTCAGTTGCCTCTGAGTCCTAACATGATCTTGACCTTGGGTTCTAATTGGGAAGAGGTGGAAGCGACTTTGGATGTATTAGGTGAAGGAGGCAGAGCGGGTCTATTGAGAGGATAGTGATATGGATGTTTTCCTTCTAGCAGTTTTCAGTATTGGAAAGGTTGGGGATCACCTTTGATGGTAATTTCTCTGCCATTATAAGGAAATTTTAGGCATTGATGGTAAGTGGAGGGAATGACATGAATGGAGTGGATCCATGGGCGACTGAGGAGGATGTTGTAGGGGAGGTCAAGTTTAAGAACTTGGCAAGTAGTCTCCACTATTGCAGGGCCCACTTGAAGAGGGACTGTAATTATTCCTTTAGAAACTCATTCTGCATCATCATATACTTTTATTGTGATCCTGCCTAATGGGTTAACCAGGTCCTCAGAGATTCCCAATTGTTTTCTTAACTTATATTTACATAGATTTAAGCCAGATCCATCATCTATAAGGACTCGTTTAACCTTGTGTTTCTTAATGATGGCTTTAATATGGAGGGGTTTAGTATGGTCAGGTCCATCAGGTGGGACATCCTTGGAAGTGAAAACGAGGTGGTGCTAGGTAGAAAGGTTACCAGTGAGGGCTTGAAATTGGGTTGCATTGATGTTATCAGGGATGCGGGACTCGAGGAGGGCTTTCTCTAGAATCTCCTTATGTACAGGCAAACACCTGAGGAGCTCAAGGATAGAGATATGTGCAAGAGTCTTACCAAGATGATCAAGGATATCATATCGACAAGTGGATGACATATGGGGTGGATTAGGTGGGGGAGGAGCTCTATGGATGGTGACTCTTCCACAATGAGTGGTGACATTATAGTCATTCTATGAGTGAGATGTGGAAGGTGAAGCACCTTGAATGACTATCTTAGGGGGGTTGGGGCTTCTTTCCAGTTGTGGAGAGGGAGGAACACCTTGAATGGTGAGCCTAGGTCTTTTCTACGGGGGAGGGTTAGCTCATTGGACTGTAATGACATTGACGTGATTATCAACGGGTTCGATGCAACCTATTAAGGAGTCAAAGATGAATATGTAATTGGTGTAATCATACTGGACAAAATTCGATGAAGAGGCCTTGCCTTTGTCATGTTTTGGGAACGGTTCCTGGTACGTCTTGAGTTTGTCAATATTATTACCAATTTTAGCAGTGGAAACTTCAATTTTACCCTTATCAATGAGGTTTTGGATGTAATTCTTGAGTTTCATACACTTGCTTGTATCATGACCATTGATACGGTGATAGTCACCATATTTTTTTTCGTTGTACCAGTGTGGTTTGGGTTGATTAGGATCAAAATGATGGGTTACCAGAAAGACAACCACGCTAGCTTGGAAAAGCTTTTGAAAAATAACCTCTATAGGTTCACCAAGGGGGGTGTAATCCCGTTGAGTTTGATTACCAGATCGGGGTGGTCGACCCTGGATAAAGATGTTGTTGGGAGGCTGCTGGGATTGATTTCGATTGTTTGACCGATTGTTGAAGAAATTATTGTTATTAGTGGTGGTGGGTTTTGGAGGAGTGCCCACAACTTGTACCTATTTTGCATCAATGAATCCATCATTAACCACATTCTTGTTCTTAGACCAAAATTTGGGTTTATCATTGTAAGAGGAGGAATTTTGATTGGACTTTTAGTAATGTTTTAAGGTTCCTTCCTCTAATAAGATGCACTCAAGGGCCAAGCCTTTTTCAACAAGCTTTTGGAAAGACAATGCATTGACATGTCAAAGGCTTAGAGAGTTCGGGTAGCAGATTATTTTGAAATAATTCAGTTTGATGTGCTTCTGGTATGTCCCACGTGAATTTCTTGATGAGGTGTCACCATCTTTGAAGAAAGTTGGAGAAGGTTTCTCTGGGCCTTTGTTTTGTATTACATAATTCCATCATGGAAACATCATTCCCAATGTAATAGGCGTAATGGGCTACAAAATTTTCTGCTAGGTCTCGGAAAGATGCGATGGAGCCATGAGGAAAAGTAGAGAACCATGCGAGTGCATCTCTAGTAAGACTTTTAGGGAAAAGTCTTCAAAGATAAAGATCGCTATAGGAGACTTCTTGACATAAAATGTGAAATTCATGGACATGGTCTTGGGGGTCACCCTTGCCTTCATATTTCTTAAATTTGGGAATCTCAAACCTCGAGGGGTATGGTGCCATTGATATCGATGGGTCATAGGGAAAGGGACAAAATTATTTGAATGAGTAGGTTTCTTTTTATTAGTCCTATCCTTTAGATTTTTTATGATATCCTTCATGTCTTGAGTTTATTTGATTAAGTCGAGTTGTAGATTTTGAACATGAGGAATGTAGGGATTCTTGTTTGCTCCTGAAAGTTGAGTGGTCACAGATGGAATACCACCACCACCAATATATTGATATGACGAGACGAGAGGTTGGAATGTGATGAGAGGTCGCGACCCACGAGTAGTGTTGGGAGGAGGGAGACTAGTGTGGACAAAGTTGGCATGACTAAAAAGAGATGAAGATGGTCTAGGTGGATTTGGAATGCTAGGGTGAGTGGAAGAGGATAAGATAGAAGAATATTGTGGGATAGATGTGGATGGATTAGAAATGTTAATGGAAGAAGTTGAAAATATTGATGTTGAAGGAATAGAAGTTGATAGGGTGGTGATGACAGGGATAGATGTTGGAAGAACAAAAGTCAGGGCCGCGGGTGCTATTGGTTGAGAGTGGAGACAGGGGTCAATGACAGGATTGCTAGCAAAATCACCTTGTGGCAGTTGGTCAAGGATGGATCGATCAAACTCAGGGGGCAAGTGGGCCCCATTTTCAATGAGATGGGTCAAAAGACTACTGATTGTGTTTGAAGAACTTCTCCATCATTTCACTAGTTTTGCACAAACAAAAACACTCTCAAAGACATACAACCTAAGGCTTAAAAGTGGAAAGCACTTGATAGGCCCCTCGTTAAAATACCTCCAACAAGTGGATAGATAGGGATTGTGGTAGCACTGGCTCCACTCCACAACACATACTTCTCGAGCATACTGGATTCCCTTACCCCAAAGATCCAAGGATCTATTAAATGGGGAATTCCTATCTCATCTTGTGGTGGTACTATTAATGTTTTTTTGAAGTTGTTTTTGGGGTGGCATTTTGGTTAAGTTTGCCATCCCCCTTTCTCTTTTTGGCCCTCTCTTTTGTTTGTCCACACATTCCACATGGTGTCACAGTTTTTCTCTAAGCAGCTCGCCTTTCTCGCCTTGCATCAAAAAAGCGCAGAGCTGCTGCGTGGTGCAGGTCTTCCCTTTGGCGTATGTGCTCCCGGCCCCACCATTTTTCATGCACTAGCAGTGGCACTTGGAATCTCTATGCTTCATTTCCTAGTCCTCCTTTTGTGATTGGCTCTAAGTTCGCTCTAAGTTTTTGTGTGTTCCTTCGCTGGTTTATAAGCTGGAATGTTGTTGGCGTCGTGGGTTTCTTGTTTTGGTAGGTACATAGGTCACCATGATGTAGTTAGCATAATGATATCAAAAGGTCATTTTTGCCTATTGATTGCATGCGTATGTATGGATTCCACATAAGGAGATTCCTGGTAGAAAGCGGTTGCGGGGTTTTTTCTCGTGCTTTCCTAATAGTAGTTGTTAGGTGCCTGAGGGCTATTTATTGGCCTTCGTTCAATTATTTTAGAGGTTCAGACTGTGAGGAAAGATCACTAGACTCTGGCTATGTGAATTGGGCCTTTATGTCAATTATTTTTTGTGGATGATAAATATATCAGACTATGCCTCTGGCCTTTATGGTTATTTTGTTTGAAGCTTGATAGGTTGATTCTATGTTATTTTCTAATTCAGTAACTTCTATGATATGTGTTGTGAGACTCTACGGATTAAAATATGTTATTAAACTTGTTATTTGTTATATGAATGGTGTATGTCATATTATGTTGAATGAGCCTTGTTTGATTTTCTTCTCTAACTGTAATGGGCATGTAGACTATTGAATGGGCCTTAAAAATGCAAATAACTAGGTTTTCTATGCTTCAAATGTTCCAAAAATATTCTGGCGCATTGCCTAATTAGTGTAGCTTTTAAGTATTCTTTCTCCCTTTTCTTCCCCCCATTGTATGAAGAGTTGGCTTCTCAAAACCGAAGGTTATTTAGTGAACTTCGCGCAAAGGTCCCCCATCATTGAATTTCCCATAAGGCTGTTAGTGTATAATGCAAAATTAGTAGTCAACGGTTCTTTTTCTGGCATGCCTGGTGGGACCTAATTTGTTCTTAAAGCCTAAGTAGGTTTATGAACCATATACCTGTTACTAGGTTTCAAACACCTTCAAATCCCAGTTTACTTTTGCCACCCCTAGTAACTGTTTAGTCATCTGTAGCTGCCTCTTCTCAGAATTCACCTTTTATCCCTATGGTACCCATTCCCGTAGTGATGGCTCAAGTTCCTCCTAGGAATTTAGTGACTTGGAATAGTGGCAGTCCCCTTATTCCTCCCATTCCATCCGCAGTATGGGGCCCTATTCCTACCTCTGTATTGAAAGTCATCCCTAAATTCATTGATGAATATTCCAAAACCCCGGGGGAACACCTACAAGATGTGGTTGATGTTTGCATGGTCCATAATGTTAGCAATCAGAATGTAGCTATGAGATTGCTTGCCACCTCTTTTAAAGGAAGAGCTTTAGATTGGTACAAATCTCTTGCACCCAATTCTATAGCTGATTGGGATCAGCTTGGCGATCATTTATTTGAGAGAGTTTCAGATAAGGCAGATAGGTCATCTCTGATGCAACAACTAATTACTATCAAGAGAGCTCCTCATGAAGAAGTGATAGACTTCAATATGAGATTTCAAAGAACCTGGCAGAGGATACCTTTGTCCACTTATCCACTCACAGATATGGTGTTTGTCTTCTATTTAAAGGCTTTCAATTTAGATATATCTGTGATGATCCAATCTCTTGGAGGCAGTACTGTCCCAGATGCATATGATTTGGCAATTTGAGTAGAGAACAATTTAATTGATGTCGGGAAGATTGCACCATGACCACTCATGTCAGTCTTCCCCGAAATATCGAATCAAGTTCTTGAGCCCGTTGCACCTAGCACTTCTACACCTCAATCCATGTATGCATACCTCGGATCCCAACAAGGTAGTATACCCTCTTCTTCAGCTCTGGCTACTGAAGTCAATGACATAAAAAATTTGCTGAGATCTTTTTCTAATGAGATAATAAACCTGAAAAAGATCCCAAATCCCCTCTACTAGACCTCCTTTCCAGCAAAATTTCCAAGGAAATAAACCCCCATATCAGCAAAACCAATATGCAAACAGCTGAGATTCCTCAAGTGAAACAAATGGCCAGATAGTTCCAGTTCCTAATCTACTGCAAACCATCTATCCTAATACTAATAAAGAATTAACTATAAAACAAAATAATCTGGCCGACGACACCAATTCTTGGTGCTTCCCATGTAACGATACTCACGCTCCAAGAAATTGTCCAAGGGGTAATTTGCAACAAAATATTGCATATCAGTGAAGTCAAGGTGTTACCTTAGATGTAGGGGTTTATGCTTCCCTTGGCATGGACAATGCAACCCTCATCGCTCAAATGCAAGGCATGTCAATGGAGCAAGAAGCAGAGACAGCCCTGTATCATGCTTTATTTTCTTGGATGGAAGATGAGGATGTCATACTTACAAATGATGCAATTGTATTGAGTTTAGGAGCCCCCCAAGTACACTTAGACTACAACCTTTGATTGAAAAGACGGTTCACGGGAGAGCCTACAAATGCATAAGGGAAATTCAGCTCAGAAAAGGCTCTTGAACAAACCGTGGCTGTTGCCGCATATTAGAGGAAATATTTTATCCCCTATAAACCAAGAGAAATAAAAGTGTCATGTCATCAGTATTTGACAAGGTGGAATAGCTAAATAAAGCCCCAACTAATGTCTCTTTATGGGATATCCTTAGCATCCCAGAGCAAAAGAATCAGTTAAAAGAAGCTTTGGCAGAGGTGGAGAGACCTGCCACCAGGAATGTCACAAATTCCTTCTGAGTTAACGAGGAATGATCTGTGGCTTCCGTGACTCAATCACGTCTATCAACTATACTAACAAATGAGGTTGAGCCACCCAGGTCCCAAGCAGAGGGTAAGCCTAAACCAAATCCATTCTATTTGACTCTCATTGTAGGAGACAAGTTGTTGCATAATTCCATGATAGACTTTGACGCTAGCACCATCGTCATGCCAAAGCAGATTGTTGAGGTTTTGAAAATCAAATATCAACCTCTAAGTAGGGGTGTTATGCAATTAGATGGAAATAAAGTTCAGACTGTGGGTCTTATCAAAATTCTTTCGTTGGCACTGTTTGCATGTCCTAGTGTCATTGTATGTTAGGAGGTAGTAGTTATTGATATCCCCCCTAATTTTGGCCTCTGCCTCTCCCATGACTTTATTGCTAAGATAGGAGGTTACCTATCCCTATATTGGTCTCATTTGATCCTCCAGACCCAGCATGGGGCCAAACTCAAAATCCTTTCAAAACCCCTACATGTCGACCATATAGCTTATCAAGCCATGATTGAAACTTTGAACCAACCCATACCTCCATCTCTAATGAGGAGACGAAAAATGTAGAGCTTCTAGAGGATGAAGAGGTGACTAGTGAAATTACACTAGAATAGGAGGTCTTCCTTAATGAGTTCATAAACTCTGACCCATATGCAAATTACCATGCTACAGGTCTTGGGACCTATTGTATTTTTGATGAGGGTTAGATTATTCCAAAATTGACTAAAGAACCACTAGAAAAGGAGAAGATGTCTTTTGCTCTCTGGACCTAGCACTTTGATGGTTCCAGATGCAAAGTAAGCTCAAGAGATGGAGTTTGCCTTATGTTGCCCTCTGGTGAACAAGTCTTGAGATCTTTTCACCTATAGTTTGCTTTCTAAAACAATGAAGTGGAGTACGAGGGACTAATTCAAGGCCTAGGCTTAGCAAAATGAATGGGGATTAAACAATTGAAAGTCTTAGGAGATTTCTAACTAATAGTACACCAAGTCTGAGAGATCTGGAGTGCCAAACACATCCGCATGAGGTCATATCACTACAAAATATGGGATTTGATTGAAATCTTTGATGCTTTCAATAGTCAAAGGATCTTCTGCAAGGAAAATGTAACCACTGACCGGATAGCCACTATTGGGTCACAATTCGACCCTGCTACAAAATTGCTTACCAACCCTCAAGCGGTCCATGTGATCGTTCAACTGGCTATTTTGGACAATGACACCCATTGAAAAGTATTTGAAAGTGATGAAAAAATTGCCATGTTCATCCAGCACTCTAGTAAATTTGCAAATCAAACGTAGCCTAGTGTAAAAGAGGCCTACGAAGATCAAACCATTCAGTTGAAATCCAATAAACTCCCGAATGAACTGATCACCCTTGAGAATCTATTTGATCATGATGATGCCAAAAATGACAAAATAAAATTCACAGCTGACAAGGGTGACTACACTGAAATGCCATGGGGGAATGGGAGAAAGCTCAACGTTGGATAGGAGGTTTCTCCAAAGGACAAAGCAAAGTTGACTCACTTTTGTGATGAATACCTTGGTGTGATTGCATGGTCATACAAAGACTTGAAAGGTTATAACTCCAACATCATCTAGCATACAATTAAACTTTTTGATTGTGCCAAGCTAGTCCGACAAAAATAGAGGCTGGTTAATCCAAAGATTGAGATTATCATGGTGCAAGAATTGAAAAAGTTAATAGAGTCCAAAATTATTTATCCCATTAAGCACAGTACGTGGGTATCAAATTTGGTACCACTTGATGTGCCTATAAATTGACCATATTTTTTCATGGTTTATGATACTTTACCTCATGTTTATAATGTCCTTCCAAGTAATTTCCGAACATTACCTTGGTTTTGTGAAGCATTTACTAGGATTAATGGTGTTTGATATGCATATGTGTGTCTGGCTAGTTGATGCTAAATGATGATAAAATATTTATAATAAATGGTTATTATTTAATGTAAAGTAATTTTTAATGATTAACATGTTTGTGAGTGTTTTGAGTTGATCATATAGCTATAAGGAAGGAGGAACAAGTTGGCAATTGATAGATGTAACAATTGATTGAAAGTGCAGAAAATGTCAAAAGACCAGTTTTAGTAAAATAGCCATATCTCATTCGTTTCTTAATGAAATTAAGATTTTTACAATGATATAGAAATATTAAAAGGATTTCTAAAATGGGTTTAAACAGTTTGAGCTGATTCACAATATTTAATGAGAAGCATTCACCCAAAGTTGACTGAGACAAACTAGTAGATTTGCAGGCAACAGTTAAAGATTGAGTTTTAGTTCAACTTGGACTCTTCTACCTCTTCATGATTTTGTGTATTTGGAGTTATTAAAGTGAATAAACATTGGAGAAGATTTTGGAAACAATATTTGATGATTCATAAATAATTATAACATGTTTTGTACACATGTTCAGCCATGACTGTACTTTATACTTGTAGAGTTCGAAGAGGAATAGAACTCTCTCAACTCTTGTTAGTTTAATCTTTATTATCAGTCATGAGTAGAATAAGTAATCTCCTTGCTATCATAGGAAAAATGATATTTCTAATAAGTTGTTGAGTTTTTAATTACTTCAACTCTCAAGCCTCAAGCATAAATCTGAGATTTTGTTGAGTTGCGAGTAAGTAGTGTTGAAAGTAGTGTTGAAAGTAGTGTTGAAAGTAGTGTTGAGAACAGTGTAGAGAGTATCCAATTAGTGTTGAGTCTTGTTAATGGTGTCCAATTTCAATCAACAAGTTTGATACATGTCCATGTAATATTTGATTTGCAATAAGAAGATTATTTGAGCATTGAAGCTTGTCTATTGAAGATGGAATGCTAATGACAGATTGAAGCAACTCAAGAAAGGGCCACTTGAGGAACTATGATTTCATCATAGTTTAGATTTTTATTCATTATGCTTTATTTTAATTAGTGAGTTGGTTATGATAGGTTTTGTTTTCATCATATTGGATTTCACTAGTTCTAGAATAGTCATCCTATAGCCACTATTGTTGCAAATAACCAGTCATCCTGCAACCACTGTTGTTGCAAATAACCAATTGTCCTACAACCACTGCTATTGCAAATAACCAGTCATCCTGCAACCATTGCTATTGCAAATAACCAGTCATCCTGCAACCATTGCTATTGCAAATAACCAGTCATCCTGCAACCACTGTTGTTGCAAATAACCAGTCTTCCTGTAACCACTTCTGTGTAGTTAGTTTTATTTCCAGCATTGTCATGTTTTCAATTCAGTTTATTATTCTAAGTTTATTTTATATACACAACTGATACAATATCTTAGAAGAATCCCATAGTGCATATACAGTGTTGTCTCATTTCAAGTTCACGTCCATGGGTTGATAATTAAATGTAGCTTCTAGTTCATGAAGGGTTGCTTAGTATGGATAAAATCTCTAAATTGTGAATCAGTATTCCAACCTCAATTGTAATTAAAAAGCTCAACATTTTTGGTGTCGTTGTCGGGGATGAGTCAAGCTATGAGATTTTCTAAGTTGTTTTAGAATGTCTACATTTTGTAAGTATTTGCAAGAACTAGAAAAAATGGATTTTGGATCCATGAAGCACAATAACCAAGACCCAATATCATTTGCAGCAAGTTTGGAAATCAATGAAGACATGTTCTCTAACATCATAGAGGAATTTTGTTCTTGTATTGATGACATGGTGCTGGTTCATGAGAAGGTAAAGAAAGATGACCTTGTTTTTCAAAATGAAGAAGTTACCATACACAAGGTTGTTGAACGTGATGTCAAATCAAAACTCTTACTTCAAGAAGAGAGCTGCCATAAAGCTAAATTCAGTCCTCTAATGCTAAAAAGTAAAGAAGATATTGATGAAGACATGTTTTGGGATGACTTAGAGAATTTTTTCTTAAATTTGGATGCAAAACAAGTACCTTTTATAGAGCAAAATCATGAGCAGCAAGAGCAAAGTGCAGAATTTTTTTATATTTTTGTCAAATCAGTCACACAAATTGATGTTTGCAAATCAAGAGGAGGACAAAGAGGCAGCCCATCAACACAAAAGCACCAAGGAGGGTTCTAAATTTGTGCTTTCATGAGGATGTCCCATCAGACATCTAGCTAAGAAGGAGGCAAGCAAAGCATCACAACTTATTGCATCCAAGCATGAAGTTGTTGTTAAAGATGAAGCTAAATTTCTAGTTGCAGCTGAAGAAGAATTGTTTCATCTCTCTTATCCACTTCAAAACAATACTATGTATGGTCAATATGAAGTTGTAAGAGAGTTTTTTAATGTCTTTGAAAAGTCATTGCAACTGTTTGTTAAGTTTCTATTGATATTACAACTCTTTTTGGTTGCACATAAGCATGTGAAGCATTGTAAGTTGCTGAGAAAGGGCAGATATTTCACAGAACCAGTTAATGGTTTTATTTGATTGAGTCTTATTTGCTGGTTAGTGTAGGTTAGGATAGGCTAGGATAGGTTTTTCATTCAATAAGTGCTCTTGCACAATGTCTTAGATGTCTTTTTCTTCATTTGTTCATGCTTAGTTAGTTAGGTGTTGTCTAGTGAAGTTGTTTCCCCAAATTATTCTTGTTTAAATCTCTTTCAGAGTTGTATTAATGTCATTGGATGGAGGTGTAAAAATTGTTCAAAAAGTTTGCAGCCTTTTTAAGTTACTTGCAGTAGTTGTAGTGTGACTAAATAGTCAAACTACACAAACTTTCAAGACACCTACAATAACTATTGATGTCAAATATGTAACACTCTTAAAGGGACCTGTGCATTCAACTATTTTGGGACCTGTACTTTCAAATCTTCACCAAATTTCCATCTTTTCAAAGAACCAAAGGTACTTACATTTATGATTTCCATTTATTTGTAATATTTATCATTTTTAGTTAATTGGTTATTTATGCATTACAATGTGTTTGTCAATTGTCATTTTTCTAGTTACATGCTTCATAACTGATTTATTTTGCCACCCTCATCCATTAATTGTCATTTGAGGATAAATGACCTTTCATCTGGGGGGGGAAATAATATTTTTAGACCTTTGTAGTAGCAAATACAAAGAGAAAAAAAGGCAATTACAATCTTGAAAACAACAAAAAATATGACAGTAAAATAATTTCATGTATAACCGATGTCTGCCCCTTGCTTGAGGACAAGCAAGATTTCAGCTGGGGGGAATGATGAGCCTATAAATTGACCATATTTTTCATGGCTTATGATACTTTACCTCATGTTTATAATGTCCTTCCAAGTAATTTTCAAACATTACCTTGGTTTTGTGAAGCATTTACTAGGATTAATGGTGTTTGATATGCATATGTGTGTCTAGCTAGTTGATGCTAAATGATGATAAAATATTATAATAAATGGTTATTATTTAATGTAAAGTACTTTTTAATGATTAAAATGTTGTTTGTGAGTGTTTTGATTTGATCATACAGCTGGAAGGAAGGAGGAACAAGTTGGCAATTGATAGATGTAACAGTTGACTGAAAGTGCAGAAAAAGTCAAAAGACCAGTTTCAGTAAAATGGGTATATCTCACTCATTTCTTAACAAAATTAATATTTTAAAAATGATATGGAAATTTTAAAAGGATATATAAAATGGGTTTGAACCGTTTGATCTGAAACACAATAGTTAATGAGAAGAATTCAACCTAAGTTGACTGAGACAAACTTGTAGATTTTCAGGCAGCAGTTAAGGATTGAGTTCTAGTTCAACTTGGACTCTTCTACCTCTTCATGAGTTCGTGTGTTTGGAGTTATTAAAGTGAAGAAACATTGGATAAGATTGTGGAAACAATATTTGATGATTCATAGATAATTATAACATGTTTATTACACATGTTCAACCATGACTGTACTTTATAGTTGTAGAGTTCGAAGAGGATTAGAACTCTCTCAACTCTTGTTAGTTTAATCTTTATTATCAATCATGAGTAGAATAAGTCATCTTCTTGCTATCATAGGAGAAATGACATTTTTAATAAGTTGTTGAGTTTTTAATTACTTCAACTCTCAAGCCTCAAGCATAAATCTGAGATTTTGTTGAGTTGTTAGTAAGTAGTGTTGAGAATAGTGTAGAGAGTATCCAGTTAGTGTTGAGTCTTGTTAATGGTGTCCACTTTCAATCAACAAGTCTAATACATGTTCATGTAATATTTGATTTGCAATAAGAAGATTGTTTGAGCATTGAAGCTTGTCTATTGAAGATTGAATGCTAATGACACATTGAAGCAACTCAAGCAAGGGCCACTTGGGGAACTGTGATTTCATCATAGTTTAGATTTTTATTCATTATGTTTTATTTTAATTAGTGAGTTGGTTATGATAGGTTTTATTTCCAGCATATTTGATTTCACTAGTTTTAGAATAGTCATCCTGCACACACTGTTGTTGCAAATAACCAGTCATCCTGCAGCCACTATTATTGCAAATAACCAATTGTCCTGCATCCACTGCTATTGCAAATAACCAGTCATCTTGCAGCCACTGTTGTTGCAAATAACTAGTCTTCCTGCAACCACTGTTGTGTAGTTAGTTTTATTTCCAACATTGTCATGTTTTCAATTCAGTTTATTATTCTTAGTTTATTTTCTAAACACAACTAGTACAATAACTTAGAAGGATTCCATAGTGCATATACAGTGATGTCTCATTTCAAGTTCATGTCCCTGGGTTGATAATTAAATGTAGGTTCTAGTTCATGAAGGGTTACTTAGTATGGATAAAATCCCTAAGTTGTAAATTAGTATTCCAACCTCAATAAAAATTAAAAATCTCAATACCAGTTAGGAAGAAGAATGGAGATATCCGACTCTATGTAGATTTTTGCGACTTGAATCAAGCCTCCCTGAAAGATCACTACCCCCTAACACCACTAGAGCAGTTGTTGCACACTATGGCTAGGTTTGAAATGTTCTGAATGTTAGATGGATTCTTAGGCTATAACCAAGTGCTAGTCAAGCAAGATGATCAACACAAGACCATGTTCACCACCAAGTGGGGAACGTTTGCCTACCAGAAGATGTCATTTGGATTGTGAAACGCTAGTGTGAACTTTCAAAGGGTCATGGATTTACATTTCGAGGAGTTGATAAACAAAAGCATCCTTATCTACTTAGATGATTTGACTGTGTTCTCCAAACACAAAGAGGATCATTTTGATCATCTCAAGCTAGTCTTCCAAAAGTGCCTAGAATTTGGTATCTCCTTGAACCCAAAGAAATGTATCTTTGGGGTCCCACAAGGGAAATTGCTGAGGCATGTAGTTTCCAAATAAGGAGTCACAATCAATCTTGATCCTGTGAAAGCAATAAAAGAGCTCCATCTTCCTATCAACAAGAAATGTGTCCAATCATTCCTGGGCAAGGTTAATTTTGTTAGACGTTTCATCTCTGATTTTACTGGGATGGTAAGGCCTATCACACTTATGCTCAAGAAAGACACACATTTTAAGTGGACCCCTAAAGAAAAGGAGGAGTTCAAGAAGATGAAAGATGTCATTTCATTAGCCCCAATCCTTTCCAATCCTGACATGTCTAAGGATTTCATAATGTATGCCTTCTCCAACAACTACAACATTGTCATAGTTTTAACCTAGAAGGATGCATATCAAAAGGGCAAACATCTGATAGCCTTCCATTCAAAAATGCTAAAAGAATATGAGGCCAAGTACAACTTCATTGAGAAGAAAGCCCTGTCCATTGTCAAAGACTTTAAAAAGTTCCAGCACTTCATATCCTGTAACAAAACTACCATATATGTTTCCCATCCTTCAGTCCGAGAATATATAATGGAAGGTGACATTACAGAAAAAAGAGCTAACTGGATTACTAAAATCCTAGACTATGAAATTGATGTCAGACCTACTAAGGTAATCTGTGGAAAGGGCCTTTGTGAATACATAGCCCAGGAGTGAAGCCCCCAAAAAGCAGAGACCACTACGGAGGAAGTTGTGATGGCCACCTCCAAGCTGATGGAAGCAGGCTGGATCACGGACCGAAAGCATTTCATGTTGACTGGGATCTTCCCAGCTCATATTCTCCTTGAAAAGAGGAGCTTGTATAGAATGAAAAATAGTGGATACCTCTTGGTGGAGGGGGTTCTTTTCAAAAGGAATTTTGATGGAATTTTACTCTGTTGTGTGGATAAAGATCAAGCCAGTAAGATCCTGCATGAATTTCATGATAGGCGCGCGGGGGGTCACTATTCAGCACCAACCACTGTCATTAAAATCACCCATGTTGGATATTTCTAGCCCTCGATGTTTAAAGATGCACATGCCCTAGTAAAGAAATGTAAGGAATGTCAATTTTACAGTGGTAGACGTAGGAATGCAACAATGTCACTTAGACCAATAGTGGTCAAAGATCGCTTCGTCCAGTGGGGTTTGGACTTCATAGGAATGGTTAATCCGTCGAGCTCAATCAAACACAAATGGATCCTCATAGCCACTGATTACTTCACTAAATGGGATGAAGTTGTACCTCTAAGAAATGCTATAGAAATAGAAATCCCAGTGTTTCTGGAAGAGCTAGTATACCGGTATGGCCTACCAAAAACTATAATATTAGATAATGCACGAGTGTTTACAGGTTCCCAAGTGACCCAATTTGCTCTCAGCCAAGGTATTTACCCAAAAAATTCTTCAAACTATTACCCACAAGGGAATGGCCTAGCTGAGTCCACTAATAAGAACCTGATAAGACTCATCAAAAGGATTGGGTTTGAGTACAAAAGGGAATGGCACCATCACATGAAGAGTGCATTATGGGCAAACCGGATCACACCCAAATAGGTCCTCAAGAATTCTCCGTACAAGCTGGTTTATGGTAAAGATCCCCTATTCCCTATATCAATGGAAATCCCCACCTTACAGCTCCTCAAATCCATTGAGGTGGAAAAAAATGAGTTGATGTAATTAATATTAGCAGAACTCATGGAACTACAAGAGGCAAGAGAAGCATCTTTTGAGTCACTTCAAAACTACCAACAAACTATCAAGAGGTGGTTTGATGGTAAGAAAAGTTATAACCCAGGATTCAAGGAGGGGGATCTCGTCTTGAAATATAATGAGAGGGCCACTAGGCCATGTCAGCACAGGAAATTTGATGGCTTATGGGAGGGACCTTTATGTATAACCAATTGCAAGAAGTTGAATGCATTTGACCTTGAAGACATGCATGGAGAATCCCTCGAAATCTAGGTTAATGGATTTCACCTCAAAAATTTCCATTAAAGCATTTGCATCTCCATGTAAATAGTGTATTTTTAGGAGTGTAAATTTTATGTTCCTATATTTATTTAATTATGATCTTTCATGCATTGTAAAGAGAAAAAAGAGAGCCATAAGATACATTATAAATGAGCAAAAAGAGACATTATATTATATTATAGTATCTATTTTGTACAATGAAAAAGAGAGGCTTGTAGCTTGTGAAGAAGCAAAGAAAAGCAAAGGTGACAGGTTGTCAAAGCAACCTGGGCAATTCTTTTATCAATCATCTTCTTCATCCTCCTCCTCTTCCATGAGGAAATTAGGGTCATCATCACCATCATCTCCTTCCTCCATCCATTCATAGTCAAAGTCATTGTTCGACTCTTGGAATATTGTGATGTGCACCAGGCATGGAGGGATCTGTTGCGTTAGAATCCTCGAGAAGATGTAGTCCCAAAAAATCACTATACCAAGTCGTTCTAGCCATAGCAGGCACTATCATATGAGCTCACATGAGGAATTCAACAATGTGATCTACTTGAAAGTGGTGAGTAGACAATGTCATTATCCTCAAACCCCCGATTAGCAGGTGCCATTCCACATCTTCTTTGAGGGCTATGAATTGTTGTTGGTCTGAAGCCAAAGGAAGACCCTAAAAGGGAACAATGTATTGCATTACTTCTTCGACACTGCCCAGATACTCTGATGGGAAGAGTGTTCGAGTGAGCTCCACTACTAGAAAGTCATTCATCCCAAAGTCCAATAACGAGGCCACAAAGCTTGAGAAAATGTTCGTGTTTATGCATATCGATCCATATCATCGATAAAATCCTCGCCAAGCACCCATTCGATGGCTGCAATAATCAAAGGGCTTCTTTTCCCTATCATGCTCATCAACCTCCAGTCTAAAATGTTTCCTAGTAAAGCGACTTGTGCCTTGCTACTGGTGAGCCTAATTGGAGTATCTATGGCTATTAAGCTAGCTACTATGCAAAAAGATGTCTAAAAAGACATATTTATAGCTAATTTCCAGTCTTGAATAATAAATGAAAATTAGGAGCCAGTGCCCTCGATCTTCGATGCAACTTTCCTTTCTAATGGCTCGCACAAGTGAATGGAGTTAATCCTAATGATTGCGTATATCTTGCTCAGAGCCTCGAGAAGAGAAGTAGCATACTCAAACACCATGCGTATACCAAAGTACATTTTGCCTTAAACCAGTAAGTTGGACAACCATTTTGGCTCATGTTAGCCTTATTGGCCGCGAATGTTTTCCTTAATGAGGAGATCTCTCCAAACAAGCGAATCATCTCAAGTGGCTTAAAATGATAACATAGTGGGCGGATATCATTTCAAAAACACAATGGAAGTGCCTCTTCATGTTTCAACATTAATGCCACATGGAAAATGAGATGGCATACATGCGGACCGATACCTATAATAAATGCACCTTTTTTGCATGCAAATCTAGGCATGCGATGCATTTAAAGAAGGGAGCCTCAAAAGTGCGTGCAAGATATTCATTCTCCATTTCAAGTGCCAAAGTCCTCAAGAAGTGTCAAGAAGCTTGTTTACAAAGAGATGAAGATTGCAGCAGGAGCCTCTAAACCATCTCAGGTCGAGATGTGGGTTGATGTGTATGGGGAGATCTCATATGCGTCTCACGCTATGCCTCCAAAGCTAGACTACCCCAAAACCAAGCCCAAGTTGAAGATGAACACTTGTGATCCATGGTGGTGATTGATACATTTGAAGATGTCATTGAGCCTGACTTGTACAAGCAACCAAAGGGCCTTAAGGAGGTCGCATGCACGAGAATGTTGAACCATAGGAATGAGTCGTAGTCTAGGGCATTTAAATTCTAGAACAACGATGTTCCCCAATTCTTGATACCCATGGTTCTACATTGCCCATAGTTTGTTGCAGCATGTGCAAGCAGATTCATGCCTAATCCTCCTTCAATACAAAGCTCTTCTTTGCGGGTTATCATAACCCCATACGCTATTAGGGACATATTGTGTTGACCCAGAATTGATATTACAAATATTTTTGACAAGGATGTCAGGGAACACTACTGGTACACCAGGCGAAATATCATCCCCTTCTCGGTGATTGAACCTCCCAAGCTCCCAATTCCCTATAGAAACCTAAAGCAAGATGACCTTAAATACATTGCCTCAACAATTGCATTCATGTGTGGTCATGACAATGACCGGGAGATCTCAGCTCCCATGACGGGGTTGCTTTTTAAATGCCGAAAACAGAGAGAGCCATTTCATTTTGACTTCTCTGTGTTAATAGCCAAAGAGATGACAAGGTAGTTGGCCAATTTTGATCAGTCACAATGGTTAAGGTTCACTTCTCTCCTAGTCCATGTGTTTGTACACCAGAATTGTTGTTTCTTTAGTTAGTACATGTGATTGGCTACCCATGATGAGCAAGGAAACAGGATGTTGGTGTCCGCATGGACACCCATCTTGTCGGCCACCTATGATGCATATCAGTTTTCAGATTATTTCCTGGCCCCTATCTTTCAAGATTTTGGTGTTATTCCTCAGGAGGCTCTTGCCTTATTTTCCCAAATTTAGGTGAATTGGATGAGTAATGAATGCCCCTATTGTGATTGGTTCTTAGGAAGGTATTTTTCTTTCATCCGTGTACATGGTTTTTCTGAGGAACTATTCCGTCTGCCTACATATGTCATTGAAAGGACCTTGGCTCTTGAAATATTCAGGCATCTGGTGGAAGTTGAGAAGGCTATAGGGTCAGGGAAACATGATACATCTATAACTTAAGACCACAAGACAATCGACCCCATCATCCTTTAATGGAAGAGTATTGCTAAGATGGTCTTGACCTCCAAGCTGGTGCAACTCGGTTTGGTAGTAATTGACAATGTATGGAGTTATGACCCAGATTGGTGCTTGTCCAACAAAAATAGAAGGAATGCCATCAAGTATGTGCCATGAAACTCATGGGAAGGCCGCACCAATCCTCCAGTGAATTACACGAGCCTCTATATTGATCCTAGTGATTTTCCTAAGATTGTGCAACCCCCATAGTTAAGTTTCTACACTCCCTTGCAGAGGCACAACCTGACTAAGCCCATTCCCCAGAATATGTTGTGAACCATGAAAAAAGATTTTTGGCCTAGAAAGAAGAGAGAGCATTTATGGATCTACCATCAATAAACTCAACAACCTAGGCCTAATGTGGGTAATTCTCCCTTGGATAAGTATTTTGAAGAGACATGGCAAAAGTACAATAATGATGAGGAAGAGGCAAGTGATGAGTCCCCACATGAGGACTCATCCCCCAAAGAGGCTCAACAATAAGAGGTGGAGATTATAAATGTAGAAGAGCAAGATGTTGAGACCGACATTTCAGTTCCTTTCGCCAACCCAGCTCGGAAACTGCATTCCCAATCTTCAAAAATACCAGTCGAGAAGAAGATATCTGACCCTCCATCCAGAAAGAAACAATCTTGGGTTCTACAAAGAAGGGTTTGTCTTCTTGAGTTCCTGTGGCTCCTTCAACCTCTCAGCAGGTGGTGACTTCTATGATTCAAGTACGCCTTCCTCCTCCCCTCCTCTCTTCTCAGTCTCTAGTTTCCTTGGCATCGCAAGTTGCACCCATGTCTACCCAAGTCCCTACTGTTGTTACATTAGCACCCACTGGATCACTGGTTGAGCCTCAGGTTGCGTCCATGAGCGCCCCTTCGTAAAAGGCTATGTTTTTGCATGTCACTTCCTTGTTCCCTACCCCTAATGTCATTTTGCCTACAATGTTCTTCCTGCAGACTTCCACTACAACCCCTATAGCACGTATGCTTGGTTTCAAAGAGTCCACTCCTCCCCCCAACGCTAATACCTGTGATTTTTTAATTTCTTTTCTAAGTCTTTCATCAAAGTTTCTGAACTTTCAGCTATAGAGGCTGCTCTATTATGAGGAACAAGGGTATCAACACACTATTTTAAAACATTACAGGTGTAGGTTGCATCGGTAGGAACACTAACTTCAACTCCATTGTAGGGAAATTTCAAACATTGATGGTAAGTAGATGGAACTGATTGCATTTCATGAATCCATGGTTTGCCCAACAAGATGTTGTAGGAGAGAGGAAGATCAAGCACCTAACAAATAACATCTTGTTCTACAGGTCCCACCATGATCAGTAATAGTACCAGACCCTTAGAGGTTCTTTCTTCTTCATCATAAGATTTGATTGTAATTTTCTTTGTTGAATCATTGACATTATCAAAAAATCCTAATTGCATTAGTAAATTGCAGGTACAAATATTCAACCCAACGCCTCCATCTATCAAAACACTCTTGACTCGGTGCTTATGGATCATAGCTTTAATGTGCAATGGTTGGTTATGCAGATGATTCAGTGAATTTTCATCTTCTTTAGAGAAGGACGGGTAGTGAGGTGAAGTGAAGTGACCCACCATAGATTGAAACCGACCCAAATCTAAGTCTTTAGGGAGGTTAGTAGTGAGCAAAGCTTTGTCTAGAATCTCTCTATGAGGAGAAGAGATTTTAAGTAGTTCAAGAATGGAGATTTGAGTGGTAGTTCATTTTAATTATTGAACAATGCTATAACCAAAAGAAGATGATGAAGCCAATTGTTTGGATTTAGCCATGATCGTATCGGTTTATTTGTTTGAAGAAGTTGGTAGGTTTGACGTTGTCAATGGATTTGATGATGTTTGATCAAGAGAGGAAGAGCTAGCTCCTTTGAGAGTAACCTTTTTTTAAGCGGGGGTTACGACATTTGTAGTTTGCGGTTTATTTTGCTTATCTTTGACTATGATCACATTGCAATATTCAAATTGTGAAGATTCAAGCATGTTGTTCACATTGTCATTATTGGCATAGGTATAATTGATTTTGGCACCTCCCTTGGATTTTGAGGAATTGCCCTACTCATAAGCAGGTAAGGGATCTTTGAAAGCTTTGTGATCAGCGTTGGTTGTATGATTTCCACCAACAATTTCTATAACATCGATGAGGTCTTGAATCTCATGCTTGAGTGTCATGCAGTTATTTGTTGTATGGCCCTTGTTTCGATGATATTCATAGTACTGATTTTCCCTCCACCATTTAGGTTTGACCTCGGGATCATATGGCTTGGAGTTGTCAGGCAATGTGATCAGTTTGTTTTCCAATAGAGTCTTAAAAGCCGACTCATAGGATTCTCCCAAAGGAGTAAAATCACGCTTAGGTTTTGAAACCAAAGGCTTCTCTTTTTACCACTCTTTTGATTTCTTAGGCGGGTTTTCTATAGCGCTTTCAATTGCTTTGAGGGCTTGTGTTCCGCTAGTCAGATTGAATACTACGGGTTTTGATTTTGGTTTGACATTATCAACCACTCCATCATTAACAACATTTTTGTTATTATCTTTGTCGTATTTCCAGTATTTGTTCTTCTCTTTGAAACTAGAGCCTTGATGTGTTTCTTTATAAAGTGATATATCTCCTTTCCTTACAAGCACGTCTTCCATTTTGAGAGCACTATCCACCATCTTGTTGAATGAAGGGTATACTTGCATTTGGATATTATATTTCAACTCAGGAATCAGATTATTGACAAAGATGTCCATTTTCTCAGAATCAGGAATGGGTCGTGAAT
Source organism: Cryptomeria japonica (assembly GCF_030272615.1). Lineage (NCBI taxonomy): Eukaryota > Viridiplantae > Streptophyta > Pinopsida > Cupressales > Cupressaceae > Cryptomeria > Cryptomeria japonica. Next base: position 324,671,429 of record NC_081406.1, on the reverse strand, counting down.
ATCTAGAGAACCTCTTTCTCCAATGCTGAAGGAAAGTGAGAAAAGATTCTCCTAGCTTATATTTGGTATTACAAAGCTCGGTCATTGTGACTAGATGATGAATGTTATAGGAGTATTTTTGTAGAAACAATTCAACTAATTCTTCAAAAGATTTAATTCCCATGGGCAGGCTTTAAAACCATTCCATAGCTTGTCCTCCTAAACATCTTGGTAAGAGGTGCATGAGATAAGTCTCTTCATGCATGAACTCCATACATAGAACACAAAATTCTCAAACATGGTCTTAGGGATTCGAGTTACCATCATATTTATCAAACTTAGGAATTTCTATTCTGGAAGGAAATAGAGGCATGTAAAGACCCTGGTGTAATGGAAAGGGGCAAATTGTATCCAATGAATATTTCATAGGAGATTTGTCTTTTTCATTCATTTCTTTAATCTTAGTATGTAGTTCTTATAATTGTTTTATCACCAATGCTAGTGGAGTATCGTCTTCTTTAGTGATAAGACTTTCAACATTGTAATCAGGGGGAGTTTGGCCCCTTGTTTGGCCAATTCTAGAAAATATTCTTCTTTTTCTTGGGCCATGATAATCTTCATCATCTTTCTAAAGTCTTTGGCCTTTTAACATTTTACTATAGTATCTTCTCTAGGTTTGGAAACTTCAAAATCACTGGAAGAAGAATCATTGTCATTATCCTGGATGTTAAGGTCATCACAAGATTTACATTTACCATCCTCTTTTTCTTGTCTTCCTTCAAACATATTGGAAGATAAGGATTGATCCAAAAGTGGTTTTTCTAAAGACAAAGGTTTGTCTGAGGTTTGTTGTTCAAAAGGTTCATCAAAAATTGGTTGTTCTTAGAAAAAAGAATTAGTTTGCAATGTTCTTGTCTCTTCCCTTCTCTTGTTCTTATTCTTAGAAGAGCTCCTGGTTTGAACAGGTATTTACAACCTATAATACCCTAAAATTGGTCATCTAAACCATGGGCCCCTAATCTCGACAATATCACCAAGGTCCTAACCAAAGGCAATTAAATCAATCTTGAGCATATTAATTAATTCTTCAATCATCAAATATCACATGGCAAGTGAATTAATCTATATTAATTAAATATTATTTAATTAATTAAATCATTCCAAGAATATCATTTTGATCAATTATCCTATTTAATTTATTAAATATCCTAGCATATTTAATTAATTAATAAATTTGCCATTTAATCATGTCAAAAAAGGAATTAATTTATTACAAAAGAGGAAATAATCACAAAGCAAGAGTTAAATTGAAAATAAAATAAAAGAATTAAATTGAGAGAGAAATCAAACTTGAGATATTATTTCTTTTTCTAAATTGAGAACTTGAAATCAAAAAAACAATTAATTGAATTATTAATCATTCTCTAAAATTGGAACTCAAAGCTTTTGAGAAAAAGAAGTTCAGTTGCATTGAAAAGACTCTTTTCTTGAATAAATCAAAGAATTACCTATTTTTATCACAAAGTGCATGGAATTAATTAATTCTTATTTCTAATGCAACTTGAACTTCTTATCTGAATGCATTTCAATTAAATTATAATTGGAATCTATCTCAAGGTTAACTGAACCTGATTTCTCAATTATTTCAATTAATTCTAAATTGTGCTTTTTCTTGATCTCTCTTGTGAATTTCTATAAATTCAGCCTTCAGCTCTCATTCAAGTCACCCCAGAGATACTTGAGAAACACCTTGGAGATTATTATTATGTTGATTTTGCTCTGGAGTCATTGAAGATATTGTGCTTGCTTTTTTGAGATTATTGCATCTTAGTTTAGCTTTTTGCATATTTAGTTTATTCATTATTACTTGAATCCATATTGCTTGAATCATTATTTCTTGAATTATTCATCCATCTTGCATCCATATAGTTTAATCTCATGCTCATATAGATTAATTCCTTTGTCTTGGTGTAGTCTTGTCACTAGTATTGCTTATAAAAATTTGAGAGCAATCTTATACTCACATCTTTTAGAAGGCAATTAGTCGATTTGTTATGGTTTATTATTTATTGATTATTGTTTTACTAACCATACATGCAATGACTTAATTGAATTGTTGTGCCTGCAGCTATTAGACTTATTTTCACTTTTTCACACACACATTTCTGGCACCCACCGTGGGGCAGAAGACTACTTTTTTTCAGCCTCCAAGACTAACTGTTTATTTTTATTTTTTGGGGGGATTTTTGACTTTTTCAGATTTTTTCGTCCGTACAGTTTCTATGAATTGTCGTACAACATTTCCCATATGCCTAAATGACAAAATGCAAGTGTCGTACGATCTGGTATGGTTTATCATACGGTCTGGTAAAAATTGTCATACGATTCTATATTTTCCTGGTTAAAAAGCAAATTTCATTCTTCCGATTTTCTGTCCAAATTGATTATACTAACGCTGACCCTGACTGGTTATCTATTTATTTGAGAAATTTTCACAACCTAATCATTTTTTACAGAACGCTTATCGAAGATTATGTTTGTCGCACAAAGACAATATGACTACTGATCCGTTGTCTTTGCAGGTTGCCTGAGAAAAATTGACCAAACATCATGTATTCTTTAAATTCATTTTTTGGCACCTAACTTGCTATCTGATTAAAGAAAAAATTTGTATTTCATGTTTTAAGTAAATTCTGAGAGGTAGGAGAGTATGCTCTTGTCTATATAGACAATCAGAAATCCAAACCCTTGAGGCATTTTCTTTAAGTTTGAGATTTGTACATCTTTAGCAGGCCTGCCCACCCAAGGAGCTAATAACTCTTAAAGCCATTACGACCGGTGAGAGGGGAACAAACCAAGTGGGAATGGCTAAACGCCAAGTACTCCAACCCACTATAAAATAAACATGATTTGATGAAAATTAAGTCAACGACCGTGCTTAGGAATAGCTCTCCTCTATATCTTCGGGTATATTAAACCTTGGTTTTCAAGGCTAGGAGACCTCTTAATTGAGTTTATACCTCGACACGTCGAACAAACCCCTTACTAGTTCCAATTCAAATTAGAAGCTACCTGGTTCACCTCCGAAAGGGGGGATAATCTTTGTGCGAGAGAGATAGTAACTCTCCCAAGATACTTGTCATTTCATGCCCCCATTAGTATTTGGAGTCGGCTAATACGGCGTTGAGAATCCATTGCATGAGACTCAGAGGCCATATTCTGATTAGCTATTGGGTATATACCTGAGTCTACAAGCAAAGGTTTTCTTCTCTCACAAAATTCTATAGGGTTTGCATGCTGTGATTGGAGTTATTATTCATATTATGTGTTTTTTGTGTTTTCATCCCTGAAACTAAAACTGAAATACCAAAACTGGAGAAAACAAGAAACAACTCAGTGATCAAAAACTCTATCCAAAACTAGTCTATCCCAGTCGAAACTCTGTCCAAAACTAGTCTATCCCAGTTGAAACTCTTTCCAAAACTAGTTTATCCCAGTCGAAACTCTGTCCAAAACTAGTCTATCCTAGTCGAAACTTTGTCCATGTCCAAAACTAGTCTATCCCAATCGAAACTGTGTCCAAAACTAGTCTATCCTAGTCAAAACTCTATCTGTGTCACAAACTAGTATACCTTAGCTGTCAAAAACTCCATCCACCTCTAAACTGCTCATCATCAGACAGCGATCAAAACTCAGTCCATCTCAAATCTGGTCATACTCAGTCATTGAAAACTTAGAATTTTTCTTCTGTCCATTAAACAGTTGTACAAGTCTTCTTATTTATCATCCTGGTTCATATTTTGTGTCGTACGATTTTCTATCAATCCTAACAGTCTGTTATTTCATCTTCAATCATGTGTCATACAAATCCTGATTGTCTGTCGTCCACTTCTGAGAATTATCATCTAAGCTTTACTCCTGTGTCGTACGATAAAACATTACATTGAACAGTTCGTTGTTCTAGACATACCCATCTGTCGTATGGTACTAGGCAACAACTCGTACAAAACAGTGTTGTTGTAGTCCTGAAACTATTGAATTTTTGTCTGGTCCTATGAAACCTATCATACGAATCTCTAATTTTGTTAGTCCAAAATAGTCAAACTTGCCTAAAATAGTCTATAGCGAGCATAAAACCGGTTATCATCATCTTGAGCATAAACTAATCAAAACAGTGTACCTCTGCCATTTGTGTTGCATGATTTTGTTGAACGTCTTTCAGCTAGTTCAATCAACTACATATCAAACCTAAGTCACTTAGATAAATGTCTTATACAAGATAGATCTTTCCTGAAACTAAACTGAGTCTTAGTCACTTCTTTCAGATCAACTTAGATAAATGTCTTATACAGGATAGATCATTCCTAAAACTAGACTAAATCTTAGTTGCTTCTCTCAAACAATACGTTAACTGAACAACTAGCTCTAAATTTGATCTTGACTTCTACATCACAAACAACTTTTGGTCACACCAATCAATAAAAATGCCTATTCAAACTAGGAGTTCTTTTAAGAAAGATGTCAAAGGCAAAGGGAAACCCTTTTCATATAAGGATAATCCATTTTACGAATAGGATCCCCCAATTGATAAACCTTCATCATTAGAGATACCAGTTTATAATGAACCTTTATCTCCCACTATACTTAGAATAGAACAAAATGACGAAGACAACCTCAATATTCATGAAACCGATAATGATTCCTCATCAAGTGAAGCTGAAGATTCTGAACCTCCAGAAAAAGATATTCATAAATGTCAAAAGGATAAAGATTTTAGAAAAATGATGAAGGCTATCATGGCTAGAGAAAAAGAAGACTATTTTCTAGAACTAGCAAAATAAGGCGCCAAACTTCCTATTGGATATGGCGTTCAGACTCTCGTCACTAAAAAGGAAGAATCACCTATAATAATGGTCTACAGACAATTACAAGCTTTACGGACTGAGATCACAGAACTGAAAAACAAGGATAAATCTCAAAAGCAATATTCTCTGGAGACAATATGCCCTTTTCCATTTGACAAAAACCTATACATGCCTCCATTCCCTTGACGAGTTGAGATTCCAAAATTTGACAAATATGATGGTACCTCAAATCCTCAAGATCATGTCAGAGAATTTTGTGCTGCCTGCATGGAGTTCATGCATGATAAAATGTATCTCATCCGCCTTTTTCCAAGGAGTTTGGGAGGACAAGCTATGAAATGGTTCTCAAGTCTACCTAAGGGGATAAAAACTTTTGAAGAATTAATCCAACTATTTTTACAACAATACTCCTAAAACATTCGACATCCTGTTACTATGATCGAACTTTGCAATACCAAACAAAAAACAAGGGATCCTTTTCTCACTTTCCTCCAACATTGGAGAAAGATATTCTCGAGGTATTCACAGCCTATCCCAGATGCTGAGAAAATGGATATATTCATCAACAATCTGATCCCTGAATTGAAATATACTATCCAAATGCAATTACACCCATCATTTAACAAAATGGTAGATAATGCTATCCAAATAGAAGATGTGCTTATCAAGGAAGGAGATGTCATGCCTTGGAAAGAAACACAACCAGGATTTAGCTCTAAAGAGAAGAACAAGTATTGGAAGTATGGCAAAGACAACAATAAGAACGTTGTTAATGACAGAGTAGTAGACACTATTAAAATCAACTTAAAGCCCACAATATTCAACTTGGCTAGTGCAACACAAGAACTCAAAGCAGCTGAAACCGTAACAAAAAATCCTCCAAAGAAAGAAAAAGAGTGGTTCAAAGAGAAACCTTGGCTTTTGAAACCTATATGCGAATTCACTCCTCTGGAAGAATCATACGAATCCGCTTTCAAAACTCTATTGGCAAACAACCTGATAATGTTACCAGATAATTATAGGCTATGATCCCGAAGTCAAACCAAAATGGTGGAGAGAAAATGAATACTGTGACTACCATCGGAATAAAGGTCATAACACAAACAACTGCACGAAGCTCAAGTATGAGATTCAAGATCTCATAGATGCTAGTAAAATTGTTATCAGGAATCACCTGACAAATGCTGATCATAAAGCTTTTAAGGACCCCTTACCTGTTTACGAACAAGGTGATTCCTCAAAGACCAAAGGAGGTGCCAAAGTAAATTATACTTATACCAACAATGACAACATCATCAACATGATTGAGCCTTCCCAACTGAATATTGCAATGTGATCATAATCCAAGATAAACTAAATGAGTCACGATATGCAAAGGCTATGACCCGTTCTCAAAAGAAAGTAAATCTCCAAGGAGCTAGTTCTTCAACTTTTGCTCAAACAACGTCAAACCTACCAACCTCGTCAAACAAACAAAAAGAATCAACATTTGATAAATTTAAAAGGCTAACTTCATCATCATCCTCTGGATATAGCGTTGTTGAACAGTTGAAAAAGAAAAATGCTCAAATTTACATCTTTGAATTACTTAAAATCTATTATGCTCACAAAGAAATCTTGGACAATGCCTTGCTCACCAATAATGTTCCAAAAGATTTAGATATCGATCACTTTCAATCTATGGTGGGTCATCTGACTTCACCTCACTATCTGACCTTCTTTGAAGAATATGACAACTCGCTAAATCATCCACATAACCAGCCATTGCACATTGAAGCCATGATACATAAACACAGAGTCAAACATGTTTTGATAGATGGAGGCATGGGGTTGAATATATGTACTTACAGTCTGCTTACACAACTAGTATTTTTTGAAAATGTCATTGATCCAGTCAAGAAAATAACAATTAAAGCCTATGATGAAGAGGAAATGACCTCTAAAGGTCTGGTATCATTACCAATCAGGGTGGGACTTGTAGAAAGAGATGTCATTTTCCAGGTACTAGATCTTCCTCTGTCATACAATATCTTACTGGGCAGGCCATGGATTCATGAAATGAAGGTAGTTCCATCTACATACCATCAATGCTTAAAATTTCCTTATAACGGAGTTGAGGTCAGTATTCCTGCTAATACAAATGTCCCCTGTGATGCATTGACAAAAGGTGTTGATACCTTTGTGCCTCATAATAGAGCAACCTCTACAAATGAAAATTTAGAAGCCCTGATGAAAGACTTGGAAAATAAATTGAAAATTACCAATACTAGCATGGATGGATACAAGATAGAACCAGTACTTTCATTAGTCTCTCTTCCTCCATCGTCAAAACAGTTGGGCAAACCATCAGAGGCTATGAAAACATAGACTTCAACTCCAAATATCATATATGATGGTCTTTTTGTACAATCTTATACTTCCTTGGCAGATGAAATAGAAGAGGATGTTGTTCTAAAATGGCTTTTTAAGGAAGATAGTGAAAACAAAGAAGTATGACATTGTGAGATTTCCTCAACACAATATGGTCCAGGCTACAAAATGATTCAATGCATGGGATATTCAAGTATTGGTCCCCTAGGAAAACATCAAGAGGGTATTATTGAACCGATTCAGCTGCAAACAAAATCAACATATGATAAGGCTGGACTGGGGTACAATCCAAAAAAGACATCAAACCAAAAACATGCTTCTAAGTCTAAGTGGCAGAAAAAGATATCACCTTCAACATTACAGAAAACAAACACTCAAAAAACTCAAGCAGTGTGTAAAAGAAAAAGAGGAACCAACAATCAAGAAAGAAGAAACAGTCAGCACTCAAGCTTTGATGGTTTCAGCTACAACAATACAAGGAGTTGAAGTCCTAGAGGATATAATAGATGAAGTAGAAAGAATCAGAGAATTGTTTGCACCACTAAAAGTTCCAGTCACATACATTGGTAGGCAGCAAGTAGATGATTCAGAGACTAAATCAAACGAGTATGAATGGGATCTAGACCACCTCTTAGATACATCCAGTACAGAAACTCCAGAAGAGTCTAGCAGTATCACAAATGATACTCAAGAGCTGATGCGTTCAAAGCTAGAAAAGGAGATACAGGAAATCAGACTAAAAAGACAAGCAGACTATGAACAAGGGTTGAAGGAAGGAAGAATACCAGAAAAAATTTCATCTATTATATACCCCTCTAAAAAGACAGAAGAAATTAGGTATGGGATTACAGAAGAAGAATTGGAAGCTACAGAAGCAGAACCGGTCATCAGTCTAGAGGAAGCTGAATGGAGTAGACGACGAGGAGTCACAGAACCATCAAGATCATGTCAACAGGTGTGTCAGATACAAATGCTAAATGAGCCAAATCTTGAAGGAACTTGCAACATTAAAGATGTTGGTGTTGATACCATACATACATTCACTCAACCACTTGAAGAAGACTTGGAAACTTCATCTAATGACTCTGAGGACTCTGACAATAGTCCTATTTATGACAATATCTACTCAGCATCAAACTCTGAATCCTCTGATATAAATGGAAAGAATCTATCTACCGATCTTGTTACTGTCGAACCTTGATATGAAGTCCAGCCTGGCATAGAGAACAATGCCACAAGTAGGTCTATTGGATTAGGTCCACTAAATATTAACATGCACTTTAATAATCATGTTCTGACTTTTCTTGGTCTCGAGACATTTACGCAAGGCATCCTTCTAGAACTCGACTTTTTGATCCACAATTGTAATGACAATACCGTGAACTCCCTCGAACCTGTCCACACTCTATCCTTGGTACATCCTAAATTCATTGACTGTAGTCTACAAGACCAACCCATGAATGTACCTACTTTTTCCAATGACTACACACTAGCCTATTACCTAAACGTAGTTGAACCCATGTACTCTTCCACCAGCGAACAGAGTGAAAACATGACTGAAACAGATATCAAGTATCTTAGTCGCAAAAATCAGAAAAATAAAAATAAAAGATCCGATGGTGAAAACCACATTGTGGCGGTGTAAGAATCTAAAAAAGAGAAAATAAAGGATGTACCTAAGGGTGAAAACCTCTCTGAGGTACCTGAAGGTGAGATACTTGATATACTGCCAAGTCACTTCCATGAGAGATCTTCTATATTGATTGAGCCAACTCAACCAATGAACATTGGGAGTCAAGAGACACCACACATCATTCATGTTGCTTAATCATTGTTAGCAAAAGAATTAAAAGATTTCACTCATCTCTTTTCAAAAAAGAAGATCAATTTTGCATGGACATACTCTGATATGCCAGGCCTCAATCCTGATCTTATCATGCACCATCTTTCTATCACACTAGGAGTTAAACCAGTCAAGCAAAAACTCTGTAAGATGCACCCTCATGTGGCACTACTAGTCAAAGTTGAGCTAGAAAAACTGCTAAAAGCTAGATTTATTAGAGTTATAGACTATGCAGAATGGATTTCAAACATAATACCTGTGTCAAAGGTAGACAAATATATTAGGGTTTGCACAGAATTTAGAGATCTTAACAAAGCTTGTCTGAAGGATGACTTTCCATTGCCAAACATTGATATGATAGTTGATATGACTGTTGGGTATGATATGTACTCACTAATGGATGGATTCTCCAGTTATAATCAGATCAAAATAGCTCCTGGAGATCAAGAAAAGGCAGCTTTCACCTGTGCATGGGGAACCTTTTGCTGGAATGTCATGCCATTCAGGTTGAATAACGTAGGAGCAACTTACCAAAGAGCGGTAAATACTATCTTTCATGACATGATGCATAAGAATATGGAAGATTATGTTGATGACACTTTAGTAAAGACTATGAAGAGATCCACGCATATTCAAGAACTAGGCCCTATACTAGATAGAATGGAAAAATTCAAACTCCGGCTAAACCCAAAAAAGTGTGCATTCAAAGTGACATCTGGTAAACTACTTAGCTACATCATTTCAAAGAAGGGAATCAATTTTGATATTGAGAAGGTCCAAGCTATAATGGAAATGCTACCTCCGAAGAACATCAGTCAAATGAGAAGTTTATAGGGACGTCTCCAATCAATCAGACACTTCATTTCTCAGTTGGCAGACAAAGCTCAACCTTTCACAAAAGTATTGAGGAAAGGAGTAATATACAACTGGGATCGAGAATGTGAACAACACCTTCAGTAGATCAAAGAGTACCTGTCCAATCCACCAATATTGATGCCACCAATTCAGGGAAAACCATTGATCTTATACATATTAGCCATTGATTCATCATTGGGGGCACTTCTGGCACAACAAGATGAAAATAAAAGAGAGAGCTATATCAGCAGAACATTGGTGTCTTATGAAATGAACTACACTATAATAGAAAAAGAATGCTTGGCATTAGTCTTTGCATCACAAAAATTGAGACACTACATGTTGGCACATTCCATCAAGCTAGTAGCTAAGATTGATCCGCTCAAGTATCTTCTCAACAAAGCAACACTCACCGGAAGATTGGAAAAATGGGTCATGGTACTTATAGATTTTGATATTGAATATGTGGAACACAAAGCCATCAAAGGACAGGTAATTGCAGATCAACTCACTGAAGCTCCACTTGAAGACACTCAACCGCTGCATATAGAATTTCCAGACGAATCAATAATGTACCTTCTTTAACAATCTTGGAAGATGTTCTTTGATGGATCTTTCACCCAAAATGGTTCCGGTGCTAGAATACTATTTATCACTCCTCAGAAATATTCGATCCCGAAGGCTTACAAGATCTTTTCCCTTGCACAAACAATATTGGAGAGTATGAAGCTTTGGTAAACGTGATCAAGCTAGCTATTGAATGGAAGGTTCTGGAGTTACATGTCTATGGAGATTCTCAACTAATTATCAATCAAATCAATGATACATATCAGACTCGAGATGAGAAACTGATGCCTTATAAGAGAATGGTTGATGATCTCAAGAAGTATTTTACTTTTGTATCATTCTAGTAAATTCCCAGATTAGCAAATAGAGTAGCAAATGCTATAGCCACCTTGGCATCTATACCTAAGTTACAGGAATCTAATTTTTGCTTTGAATTCCTGGTGGAAGAGTTACATTACCCTACCTATGATTCTCCTGAGTCCCAGATAGTGTGTTCTATTATTGGACATGACTCATCTCGATATAACCACATTTACTCTTATCTGCATGACCAAATTATCCCAGAAAATCTTACCCATAATGAGAAAATAAACCTAACCCAAAATGCTTCACGGTATGTCATCATTGCTAGCTATTTGTTTAGGTGAGGTTTGGATGGTACATTTCTTAAGTGTCTAGAAACTGAAGAGTCTAAACGTGCATTACTGGAAGTCCATGAAGGTATTTGTGGATCTCATTCGAATGGTCTTACTTTAGCTTGGAAACTACTAAGGACTGGCTACTACTGGCCAAACATGGAGAAGGACGCTATAAAGTTTTCTAAAACTTGTGAGAAGTGTCAGCTACATGGAAATCTCATACATGCTCTAGCAAAGGATCTCATACCCTTCATCACACATTGGCCTTTTCAGCAATGGGGCTTTGAACTCATTGGTTAGATATATCCTGCATCATCCAACAGACACAAGTTTATCATAACTGCCACTAAGTGGGTAGAAGCGGTTCCACTCATCAAAGAAACCGGTAAAAAAGTAGCTCTGTTCATTCTAAACCATATCATTTGCAGGTATGGGATACCTTCGTCCATCGTGACTGACAATGGAGGACAATTCAAGAATAAAGATCTGGACGAGCTCTATGAGAAATTCAAAATTAAACAACACTAGTCATCTGTATATTACCCTCAAGGTAATGGACAAGTTGAGGCCTCTAACAAAAACCTGTCGACTATCTTACATAGAACAATAAACAAATCTAGGAAGGATTGGCATCTGCGGCTCAATCCTGCATTATGGGCTTACAAAACAAGTATCAGAACACCTACTGGGGCTACATCTTTCTCTTTGGTGTATGGGTCCGAAGCAGTATTACCTATTGAAGTAGAAATACCATCTCTAAGAGTTTCTTTGCAAGGTCTTGTTACTGATGAAGACTATAGGATATCTAGATTGCAAGAACTCGAATTGCTGGATGAACGTCCGCAAGTGGCATTTGATCATCTCAGAGTGTATCAAAAGAGAATGTCCAGAGGATATAACAAGAAGGTTTGACAACAAGAATTTCAGGTTGGTGACCTAGTTCTGAGAGAAAATCCTTAAAATCAACAGTTTCGAGACAACAAAGGGAAGTTTGAACCCAACTGGCTGGGTCCCTACATCATTACTGCAGTATTTGGCTCTGGTGCCTATCATCTCTCAACATCAGAAGGAGAACAACTCCATGAACTAATTAACACCATCCATTTGAAGAAATTATTCAATTAGCATTCTCTGCTCCAGCAACCTGTACAGCTGAAAAAGTCCTAAAAAAAATCATTAAAATCATTAAAAGTCCTTAAACAAAAAAAGAAAAAGAAAAAAAATGCCTAGGTGAAAACCTGGTAAATAGGCACCTTGGTAAAAAAAAAAAATCTCTGCCAAGTAGGTGAAAACCTAGCAAATAGGCACCTCTTATACTCACCGCTCCATCTATCAATGCAACGTTGACATTTCCCGCTTTCATGCATCTTTATTATTGCTTGTACATTTATTTCAATCACATTTGTGACATTCTAGTTCATTATAACCCCCATGGTTTGAAACTGATTAATGTCCTAGTCTTAGGGTAATCGACTAAGCAATTTGCATGTCCTAAGCAATATCAACCAAGTCATCTTTCCGTCAGCAAACCTGGTCATCCACTCTGAGTCAGTCACCTGTCTCCTAACTACCGAAGAGTTTTATCACTGAGTACACAAGCAAAACAACATAATGGAAAACAATCACTAAACAGTTTGAGCTATGCATGAAAAATTTTCTTTGTATGTTGTCTTTTATTATTGGTTTTCAATTATTATCCCTTTGAGTAACTCGAGGAAGTCTATCATGACTAACAGAAGCAAGGATTGGGGGTATAATATTTTCTTTGTTTTCTGCTTGTAGGAATGATTCCAATAATATGGAAACATCTAATAAGTTGGGTGTTTGTGATAAGAGCCTTCACATTAAGGTGAAATCACCACACATACCTCAACTCCACTTATTTGTATGCTACAGGGAGGTTCCCATCATTTCTTTGTCTATTTTGAGAGAATTTCTTTATCATTCAATTCGAGTCCCTATGTAATCTGTCTAAGTATATGAACAAAAAAAGGGTCATTGCGGACAAGATAATTAATATTGCACATGAAAAGAAAGGAACTCTAATCTGCCTGCTATGTTTGTTATGCTCAGTGATGAAACTTAAGTATTTTAAATCCAGTGACTAGGTTTAGGTTGCATCGCATTTTGCATCTCATTTTGTATCTCATTTTGCATTTCATTTGTATTTTGTGAATTTAGAGTGATTTTGGTATGGTAATAATCTCTTTATCTTCTGAATGAGAGTTGGATGCATCATCATTTCTTAGCTAAGCAGTCTCTTTTTCATCATTTCTCCAATCGAGTACTTGTGTATTGCGATGTTAGCTGCATACATAAGTATCTTATATAGATTCATACATATCATTATCACTCATTCGCATTCATCTTATTGCATAGAAAAAAGAAAATATAAAAATTTAAATTACTCATTACTCATTTTCATCATTTATTTACATATGAAAAGAAACAAAAACAAACATTCATATCCATTTGTATTTACATACATCCATACTAAAAAAAAAATGCATATATATAGAATAAAGCATATAGAAGACATCTCATAATCGATCGACACAAGTACTATGAAGTCCAATTAGATCTCATATATATATATATATATATAAAATCATCAATGTCTTGGGGTACAAATAATGTCAACTGACATGTACAAACTCCCATTGGAGAAAGAATCGTAAGGGCTACAAAAAATGGGCATGTCTACAAAAAATCTCAGAGCTACAAAAAGAATATCTAGCTCTTGGCCTCTCCCTCATCGCCTGGTGGAGGAGGTGGAGCCTGCTAGCCTAGATCCTGACAAGGTGCCCGAGCTCCCTCAGATCGAGCCATATACTAAGAATAAGGTACAACTTGCTACGCAACTGGAACTGCTACACTATAAGCCACAATGTAATAGGTTGCCCGACTCGTCTAATGAAGTACCTCCCATCGCAAAGTGTTTGTCTCTGCCCTCCTCTCTGCTCTCATCTCTGAGACCTAATGATCTCTCTCTGCTCTAAGCTCTACTAGCTTTCGGTCTTGCTCCGCCAGCTGTGTCTATGCCATTGTCATCTATGACTGTAAACATGCTAGGCATGCTCTCATCGACCGCGTTGTGTCGGCCCCCTCATCTCTCACAGGATCTCCGCCTCCATCTCCACCTCCGGCTCCACCCTGCTCCTCCCATATCTGTCTGACCTATCTTAGAGCTACTCGTTTCTCCTCACCTCCACCCTCAGGTACCCTAGCTCCACTCAGTCTAACTCCAATAGCCCCTAGGGATCCACCCTCTCCTCTCTGCTGCTACCTACCACCAGTTGGCACCCTGCTGTTGCTAGCACCAGGATCGCCACCTACCCACCTCGGAGCCTTGACTCTCTGTCCTTGTCTCTGTCCCTGCCCCTATCCCTATACGGGGGAATCATCCTCAACCTCCTCTATGTGAGGTGCCTACTTCGCTGGATCTGTAAATCTCAGGAATGGATGTTGTTGAAACCAATCCCTATACTGGGGCAATACCCCTGCATCTGCAACATCATCCATATAGTCTCATCTGAGTTGTTGTAACCCAATCAACTCCTGCATGCCTAAGACGTATGATAGCCTAGGCCCCCATCCCCACCTCTCCTCATCTGCATAATGCGCATATGCAGTAAACTCCTACAAGATCCATTGAGGTCTACCATACTGCTTGATCACTCGAGTAACAACAAACCGCTTGACAACTATTTGTGATCTGCCTATGAGAGGCCATGTAATGAAGAGGTCTCTGCATACAACTCTCCAATCATCCCAAGGCTCCAGACCCCTATACGGTCTCCATATCACGGCTATCAAGTCGTCCAGCTGCTGTCTCCAATAATCTGTCTTGCCTAGATGGGGCTAAGTAACATAACCTGAATATCTATAAATAATGGGTTGACCAGGATCCCTGCCCTCATCGACAATTAGCCTGCAAACTGGGAGATGCTCCCAAGCCCATACCTGTAAAATCAAAACTCCTACAACTATACTCTTCCCCTCTTGGTAGATGATCTCATGCATCTCGTGATACATGTGTGCCAGAATACACGAACCCCATCCTAATCTCTGGAGGTTCTCAATAAGTCTATCCAACATCCTGCCCTATCCACACAAAAATCCCTGTTGTCCCTTGTCTAGCATGAGAAAGCAGCCAATAAAACCTGCCAAGATGCAAGCCAGTGGAAAGTCCTCATTGTACCTGGTCATCATCACGTCCCAACTAATAGAACGTGTCTGAATATTAGGATCCCTAAAAACCTATCTACTAGCTAGTAACCCAGGAAGATGCGCTGCATCATAATTAACCTTCCCTTCAGCAAAAGGGATACAAAGAATCCTATATACTTCCTTGGGAGTGACCGTCATCTCCCCAACTGGAAAATGGAGCGTGTTATTCTCTGAATGAAACCTCTCAACTAATATCGTGAGCATACCATGATTCACATGGATATTAGGCAACTGTAAAAGGTGAGTCAATCCGCACAAATCAATATGTGCCTGGTCAATACCAAATAACTTGCAAACTAATATCATGGTCGATGGATATACACATCAAAATAACACATGGGGCAATCGAACCTACAAAAAAATCAAACAATAGACCATCAGGAAACATTTCAAATTATCCTATAAGAGAACCAAAACATCATGCAAATCCAACTACATCAACTGCAAAATCAAAATTTCAAGTTTGCACCTTTAAAAATGCTCATTGTTTTTCAAATGACATAACACAGAGTAAGAAGAAACTCGTACGAGTCAGGAATAGGCTTAATATGACAAAAGACTCTGATACGACACAAGATTAGCTCTAGGATGACAAAATGGGCTATTTTGAAGGTTCTTGTACGACATAAGGGTAGGCATAGTACGACAAAACTAGTGGACTTAAACGATAAAACAAACTTAATCAGTTTGTCGTACGAGACAGGATCCTGTCTCGCATGACAAAATGAAAACGTCTGATTTCAACGTGCCAAATATTAAAAAATTCCACAAAAAAAATTCAAAATTGAAATGGTTAACAGGCTTAAGATCGATCACTTACCGCTGGCTCATAGTTCCAAGGTCGATTATGTCATCTCTGCTGCTCGAATCGATGCTCCTGGATGGGAACCACCATTTTCTTTGCAGAAGGCTTTTTGAATTTTCAAACTTGGGAGGGTTAAAATGATTTGAAAAAAAACACTTTTACCCCATATATAGTCAAAACCCTAATTTTTCAACTTGCTCCGATGGACATGAAAATTGTAGCCTTAGCTAATTTGCCTGTTCTGATTCCATTTTTGGGATCAAAATACGAGATCATTTTCCTAGTCAATTTCATAATTTGGACCACTTGGCGCTTTTTCATCAGATGCTCATTCTTGTTTCAGTTTGCGCTCATCAATCAACGCTAAATCTCAATTCAAATATCAGCTTTGTGCTCAATTTCTCATCAATCAACGCCGAATTTTCACAAATTTCTCTAAATCAATTTGTGCTCAAATAATTATGATCGATAATCAATTGCCTAATCATCATGTACCCTCGCTATCTTTCAATTTCTCTCCCAAGGGGGCATACTCATGACCTAAAATCTTCAAAGTCGAGAAAATTTTCAAATCTTCATCAAAGTCGAGCAAAAAATCATTTTCAACTAAAGAAATCCAAATTCTTATTGCTAAGGGGCATCTCAGCTTCATCGCTTCACATCAAGTTGAGATCTCTCGATCATCCAAATCGAATCAATTGCTAGGGGCATATCAGTTTCATCGCTTCAAATCAAGCTGATATTGTTTTCATTTGAATCAGTCTTTTAACGTTAATCAATTTTATTGCTTTTCATCAAGTTGATTATTCATTTAAACTCAATCAAGGATTTAAAGAGTATCTTCGATCACACACTCAATCTAAGCAGGTGTTCAATTTCATCGCATCAAATCAAGCTGGACAGTTTATCTTCGCTCGTTGTGTCTAGTTCAATCAAGTTCTAGATTACTAAGATCTGCTTCTTGATCAATCAAGTTCAAGTTCGGTATCTTTGCTCTCTATCGTTCCTAGTTCAATCAAGTTTGGGATTGGTATTGCTTTAATCAACTCTGTTCAGCTTCATTGCTTCAAATCAAGCTAAACACTTTGCTCTTCATCTGGTTCGTGATCAATCAAATTCAGAACATCTCCTAGACATCAGCTATTCTTTGAACCAACGCGTTGCTCGCACATTAATTCAAAGAGGGGCAAATGTAATACCCTAGTATTGGTCATCTAAACCATGGGCCCCTAATCTCGACAATATCACCAAGGTTCTAGCCAAAGGTAATTAAATCAATCTTGAGCACATTAATTAATTCTTCAATCATCAAATATCACATGGCAAGTGAATTATTCTATATTAATTAAATATTTATTTAATTAATTGAAGCATCCCAAGAATATCATTTTGATCAATTATCTTATTTAATTTATTAAATATCCTAGAATATTTAATTAATTAATCAATTTGCCATTTAATCATGCAAAAAAGGAATTAATTTATTACAAAAGAGGAATTAATCACAAAGCAAGAGTTAAATTGAAAATAAAATAAAAGAATTAAATTGAGAGGGAAATCAAACTTGAGATATTATTTCTTTTTCTAAATTGAGAACTTGAAATCAGAAAAACAATTAATTGAATTATTAATCATTCTCTAAAATTGGAACTCAAAGCTTTTGAGAAAAAGAAGTTCAATTGCATTGAAAAGACTCTTTTCTTGAATAAATCAAAGAATTGCCTATTTTTATCACAAAGTGCATGGAATTAATTAATTCTTATTTCTAATGCAACTTGAACTTCTTATCTGAATGCATTTCAATTAAACTATAATTGGAATCTATCTCAAGGTTAACTGAACCTGATTTCTCAATTAATTCTCAATTGTGCTTTTTCTTGATCTCTCTTGTGAATTTCTATAAATTCAGCCTTCAACTCTCATTCAAATCACCCCAGAGATACTTGAGAAACACCTTGGAGATTATTATTGTGTTGATTTTGCTCTAGAGTCATTGAAGATATTGTGCTTGCTTTTTTGAAATTTTTGCATCTTAGTTTAGCTTTTTGCATATTTAGTTTATTCATTATTACTTGAATCCATATTGCTTGAATCATTATTGCTTGAATTATTCATCCATCTTGCATCCATATAGTTTAATCTCATGCTCATATAGATTAAATCCTTGGTCTTGGTGTAGTCTAGTCACTGGTATTGCTTATAAAAATCTGAGAGCAATCTTATACTCGCATCTTTTAGAAGGCAATTAGTTGATTTGTTATGGTTTATTATTTATTGATTATTGATTATTGATTTACTAATCATACATGTAATGGCTTAATTGAAGTGTTGTGCCTGCAGCTATCAGACTTCTTTTCACTTTTTCACACACACACAACCGATTGGACTAAGAGCTTAGATGTGATGCAGATGTCAAGATCAAATCAAAGCTAGTTATGTGTTTAACGTAGTGATTGAGAGACGTGACTAAGACCTAGTCTAGTTTCAAGAACGATCTATCCTATATAAGATGTGATCTAAGAAACCTACATTGATTAAGTTTGATAAGCGATTGATTGAACTAGCTGGGAGATGATCAAAAAAATTGTGTAACACATCAGCAGGGGTACACTATCAAGACTATTATGCTTCAGGATTGAGAAAGACCAAATTTAAACTTGCTACAAACTGGCAGATTCCTGGACTGATAGATCAAAGGCTCAGATGACAATTTTATTTATCTCAGACGATAATTTAGTACCTTTCAGACAACACAAATAGAGACTCATACGAGTTGTTGTCTTTACTCGGACAACAATTTAGGCTCAACCAAATGACAAACTGCTACTGACTCGTATGACAATTCTCTAGTAACTAGACGATAGTTTAGGAACCCGGATCGACAGTTTTGAGAAGATAAAACGACAAACTAGATGACTCGGACGACAATGTAGGTAACTCGCACAACAATTTAGATGACTCGGACGATAATAAAGGTAACTCGTACGACAATTTAGATGACTCGGATGATGAACTAGGAAACTCATATGACAATTCTGACTAGGGACAAATTTTTGACAAGGAAACTGAGTTTTTGACCACTAAATTTAAGTTTTTTGATTGTTTTGACTTTTTCCACTTTTTTTCCTTTTTTTTTTCAATTTCCGCTTTTAGGATGAATACACAACAAATACTTAAGATTAAAAGTGTTCCAAGCACAACATGCTAACCTTAAGGAAGTTGGCTAAGTGAGAAAACCTTTTCTTGCAGACTTAGGTACACACCCAATAGCTAATCAGAATACAACCGCTAAGTCTCACACAATGGATTCTCAATGTCATATTAGCCGACTCCAAATGCTAATGGGGGAATGATATGGCAAGTGTCTTGGGAGAGTTACTGTCTCTCTTGCACAAAGATTATCCCCCTTTCGGAGGTGAACCAGATAGCTTCTATCTTAAAGTTCTTAGTAAATATTTTCATCCGAAATTACCCCTTGAAGTCATGCAAGTGCAATTGAGGCCTATAGCCCAATAAGGTACCGAAACAAGTTGTATTCACGTAAGCATGATTAAGACCACGAGGCCCTACAAAATGCCCGATATGAGACATCTCAAAAGAGAAAACTCAAATAATCCCGTCCTCCGGGACTTTAATCCCGAAAGGCCTATTTATTATAGTGAGTCAGAATGCTTGGGTTTAGTTGTACTCACTTGGGTCATTGTCACAGGGTGATTACTTTTTCCCACTGTGACAGGCTCGCTAAAAGGTACACAAATCTCAAACTTAGAAAAAGCTTCAAGGGTCTGAATTTCTAATTGTCTATGTAGACAAGAGCATACTCTCCTACCTCTTAGACTTTTCTTCAAACACAAAAGACAAATTTTTTCATTTACCACATAGTAATTTAAGTGCCTAAAAATGAATTAAAGAATACACAATATTTAGTCAATTCTCCTTAGGCAACCTCCAAAACCAACACATCAGTTGTCATATTATTTTCGATTCTTTGACATGGCATAAGTTTGATTTGATAAATTCTTTGATAGACATTCTATAGAAAATTAGTTAGGCAGTGAAAATCTCAGGTAGACATAAGACAATTAGGGTTAGTGTTAGTAAAATCCAAAGCCAAATCAAGAAAACCCCAAAAAGTATATTGTTTATAAAATGAGCAAAGCAGAAATCCATACGACAATTCTCACCTAACCAGATGAGTATTCTCACCTAACCGAATGAGTAAACCCAAAAGAAAACAACAAAGCAAATATTTGTATGATGATTATCACAAAGCCGAATGACAAATCGCAAAACTCATCCTGTATGCTGTAAAAAATCGTACAGCCTATTGCAGAGGTTGTACAGACCAATCCTGAAAATTTTTTAAAAATAATTTGCAAGGCCAAAAAAAATTGAATCAATCACGAAATTAATGACAAATCTCTAGGTTCTTTTGAATGAGAGATGAGAGTCTGAATTTATAGAAAATCCAGAGAGAGACCAATGATCAAGATAAAAATCATGATGAATGACAAAGATTCTCTAAGAGGAAGAACAATCCAGTTGAATTGATGTGATTGGCTTCTTTTCTAAGCTTTAAAGGAAATTAAGCTAATTTTAAGATAAAATCAGAAAAACTGATTTATTTCATATTTTTATTCAATTTTGACATTTAATTGATTTAGTTGCTTTTCTGAGATTTTTCAATTTAATTCCTTTTTTATTTCTTTTCTCAATTTTAATTATTTTTCCAAATTAATTATTTTTTTAAATGATTTAATGGAAAATTGATTTATTTATTAAATATGCCAAGATATTTAATTAAGTAAATAGGATAATTGATTAAAATGATTTTCTTGGAACGATTATTTAATTAAATAAATATTTAATTAATATAGAATGATTTATTTACCATGTGACATTGATGACAGAGGAGTTAATTAATTAGGTGCTCAAGATTGATTTAATTACCTTTGGTTAGGACCTTGGTGATGTAGTAGAGATTAGGGGCCCATGGTTTAGGTGACCATTTTTAGGGTATTACAAAGGGCTATTTATTGGCCTTCCTTTAGTTGTTTTAGAGGTTCAGACTTAGAGGAAAGATAACTAGACTTTGGTGCTGTGAATCAGGCCTTTATGTTAGTTATGTTTTGTGGATGATAAATATATTAGACTGTGCTTGTGGCCTTTATGGTTATTTTGTTTAAAGCTTAATAGGTTAACTTGTGTGCTATTTTCTAATTCAGTAACTTCTATGATATATGCTGTGAGACTATACGGATTAAACTATGTTATTAAACTTGTTATCTGTTAAATGAATGGTATACGTCATATTATGTTGAATGAACCTTGTTTGATTTTCTTCTCTAATTGTATTGAGCATGTAGATTGTTGAATGGGCCTTAAAACTACAAATACCTAGGTTTTATGTGCTTCAAATGTTCCAAAAATATTCTGGCGCATCGCCTAATTAGTATAGTTTTTAAGTATTCTTTCTCCCTTTTCTTCCCCCCATTGTATGAAGAGTCATCTTCTCAAACCCAGAGGTTATTTAGTGAACTTTGTGCAAAGGTTCCCCATCTCTGAATTTACCATAAGGTTACTAGAGTATAATGCAAAATTAGTAGTCAACAGGTACATGAGGAGTAACTTTGGGGTACGATTTGTGTCCCCTGGAATATCAAATGTAGGATTTGGACTACTTAAACAAAGGTCTTTAGTGTAATTTTTGAGGGATCACCGATCCAATGAAGGATTCTTGAAGAAAGCCACTTAAGGCTTTAACTGAGCTTATCGGTGCAGAGGGGGCCTCCACATATGTCAAATTCACTCAACACTTTAGTTTCCTGACCAGTATATTTATATAGCGGCTCGAAAAACCCAATCGAGATCACGTCAGGAGAGTCAATATCCTCGACGTGTCCCAATTCAAGATACCCTTGTGAGGTGATCAAATCCTCATCAAGAAATATCTCTCTAAAAAAAAGAAAAAGCAGGTGTTGTTGATCACTTTTTCTCTTACACCCAAGGTCCACGAAGGGGAGGGGGGGGGGATACTCAAGTGAAAAAGTGGGTCCACCCAAACATGTGTGCAAGTGCACCAATCATAGAAGACATATGTTCATTTCAATCCCACATGTTCAAGGTTTCCTAACTAATTTTCCAAAAACAATCTAATCTAGTGGGAAAAATATGTCTTTGACCAACGTGCTACAGGAAAGCAGTTAGTAGTTTAGTATTATGCCTTAGACAAATGAGATGAACCTACAAAACTAAAAAATTCTAATCAGTAACAAAAAAAATCCTAAGGTTACAGCGCAAGTGTTGAACCACAGGCGCAGATGCTGCAGCACCTACGCAAATGTTAAAGCGTCTGCGTAGACGTAGAAAAAGCCTAGGAACACCTAATGAATAGAAAGGCGGGAAATTCAATAGAAACTTAAATTTCAAATTTTGTTTATAAAATAATTACAACATAAACGATGATTAAAAATGCAGATGTTGATGTGTCTACACATGTGTCAATGCAGAAAATTAATTACTGACAGCTAGCCAAAATTCAAAATTTGAAAATTTGAAAATTTAAAATTCAAACGAGCTTTCTAGTCCAGCTTAGGCATTGAAGCAAAGTGCAGACGTTGATGCATCTACGCAGGCACCGATCCGCCAACAAACCGCAAAACTAATTAGATTGCCTAAAAATCTAATGAAAAAAAAGAAAGAAAACTAATTGAAATTTGTTTTTGTATTCTTTTAAATACCTTTTTAAATTTTATTTTATTTTTACTTTAAAAGAAATTAAAATACTAATCTAAAGCTCTGAAAGAAAGTGTCAAAAGACACTGCAAAGGCGCTAATTTAGTAGCGCACATGTTGTTGTATAGGGAACCTCTAGAAGGTGGGTCAATAAAATTTGAATTTCAGTGCATGCATCAATCCATAACGTATGCATTGAAATAGTAGTAGTACCTACATTGATTTGCAGGTGGACGCGTTGATCTGTGACCTGGGAGCTAAAAATCACAAAAACTTGAAAAAAGATTAGCAAATAGGGACGTGGGTCCCATCGAGCATGCCAAAAATGAAGCAAAGAAAAATGGAAAAGGAAGGATTCAATGGTTAGATGCAAATAAACCAATCAAAACACAAGATAAACCATTATACCTCTCTATTTTACCTTCCTCCTTTGGTTTGAGCCTTCGATGAATCCAAAGATGCCCCCCTCCTTGACTTGATTGGATTGGCTCCTTGTTTGATGTGGGTTGCTCTCCAAGTTTCACAATAAGTAACTAAGGATTTGGAGTGATGGATGGATGGATGCTCAAATGGAGGCTATGGATGCAAATATGGCTATACTGATGATGCTATGGGATGAGTTCTAAGACCAAAATACCAACATAAGATTGCATGAATGAGTGATGTGGAATGAAGGGGAGGAGACCCCAATTTATAGATTGAGAGAGGGAGGAATGGATGGTCAAGATTGAAGATGAATCAAGGGTGGAGATTGAAGGAGAGGATGCACATGGATTGAAAGGACATGAGAGGACAAGGTGTGGAGACCAATGGATTTTCCATAAAAGCATTTCTTGTCTCCACACTCCAAAAGGTGCGTGGGAAAGATATCCTCAAGTACCTTGGGGAAATAAAAGGAATTAAAAATTCCTTGGAGAGAGGACAAGGGAATTAAAAATTCCCAAATAATGACTTGCATGGGGAGATGGAATGAGAAAAGGAATTAAAAAATTCCTTGGGAAGGTGAGAGACATGGGAGAGTGTGAGATTTTGAAATCCTTGAAATGATCCAATTAGGTGCATTTAAGGTTGGAAGGTGAGGAGGGGACAAGAGGACTTAGCCATTTATGACTATTGGTTGACTTGGTGGCTAATCATGGGGATTAGCCACTAGAAAATGATTAAGGAGGTGATTAAGAAGATTAATTGAAGATTTAAAAGACAAGTAGGATTTGTAGGAGGATTTGACAAGAGGGGAGAGAATGAGTGGAGGGATTCAAAATTAGGAAATGACATTCTAGAAGAATTAATTAGCTCAATGAAGAATTAGGGAGAGTGATTTGTAGGTATCACATGATTTACTTAATTAATTTGAGGGAATTTAGAAGAAATAATTAATTGAGGAACTTTAGAGGACTAAGAGATAATTAATTTATTAAATGATTCAATTATATGGAATATAGTGACATGACTAATTAAATTAAAATAATTAATACTAAGAAGCATAAAGCGATAACATAATTAAATTAATTAATTATGTAGTAAGGTTAAATTAATTAAAATAATTAATTTAAGCCACTACAAGAAGTACTACTGGAAGTGCATTTTCTTGAGAGGCAGATTGGTCTCTTTGTTCAGTAAGAAGCCAAATTCAGTTTCCTTGGCCATTGTAGAAGCATAATACATTGTTGCAACAACATGTTGCACTTAGGTGATATGGATGTAACAAACATTGAAAGATGTTAAGGTGATTTATGATGAACTTATTCAGATTATGTGTGATCATACAAGTGCCAAAATTTTTTTAAAGAATTTGGTAATGCATTCAAGGACTGAGCACATTTTTATCTGGCATCAATTTTTAATGGAGAAGGTTGTAAAGAAGGAAGTTAGATTGGATTATGTACCTACTAAGGATCAGATTGCAAACATATTCACTAAGGCACTTTCAAAGGATTCTTTTGAGTATCTTAGACATAAGCTAGGGGTTATTGCCCCTCCTTCTTCTAAGCTACATATATTGGTGCATCCATCCAGGGGGGGAAATTAAAGACATATCCTTGTCCTAGATTGATGTTGATTGCTTCTCTCAGGTAGAGTAGATGGTTGGTGTGTTGTTGTTGAAAGGGAAGAATTTAAATTAGAAGAAGTGCAAAATAATTTTAGTACAAAATTAGGTTAATATGTCTACCCTTTGTCATTGATGTCAAAGGGGGAGATATACTATGGGAGATATATTGTTGAAAGGGGGAGAGGATGTAGATATGAGAGAAGAGAACATTGCATTATGTATACATCAGAAGTGTTTCTATTAATAGCATAGGGGGGGATTGTTGGCAATATGTGTTGTCATTAATGTCAACTTGATGTTTGACACTATATGTTTTCCTTGGTTGTGTTGTCACTAATGATATGGTGATTGGTTGGAAAAAGAACTGTTGAGTTGTTAAGGAAGTAATGGAGGTGTTATGATTATGTTTGCCAGTATATAAAATGGATGTTGGTTGCAAAATAGTCTATGGATGTACACCTTCTTGGTATCAAATGTCTAAACTGAATAAGAATGACGATATTGCATAGTGTGAGAAGATAATGATTTCTAGACATTTTGGTCCTTGGAAGGTTGATAAAGCAAGTTGGTGCATAATTATGTATTGATATGTGTCTAAAAGAATTTTTGCATTCCTTTAAATTTACTAAAATGATCTTGTAGAGTTGAACACAATGTATATGCTCTATAGACATTGCACTCCTATCTTTTCAAGTCCTTGGTGTTGCAGCTGATATGGTTGGTGATTGTAGTTGGTTGACAACTTGGTTGTCCATAAGAATTGGTCTGGGAAATGATCCACATTTCTCCACATTAGAGTTAGGTGTTGTGGCTTGGTGGACACATTTATAACACCTTTGTTGTGTCTCAGTTCAATTATCGGATGTTGATGTAGTCTCCAAGTAGTGGTGATGTGTTATATGTTCCATTGGCTCTCCAAAATGAAATGCTCTATATTAGTTGTGTTATGCCAGTACGATCTTGTTATGGAAAGATGAAAGAAGGATTTGAGAATGTTGCTAGATGTTCAAGTAATTTCCTGGTGTGCTCTGCATCATGTTAGGTGTTGCATTGTGATTGGAATGGACGTTTCAAGGTAACTTCTTTGGTTTGGCCTAAAGATGTTGTTCTCTGCTTGCAATAAAACTTTGGGTGTTTCCGCTTTCTTTGAAGACTGTTTCATTGATTTTTGGTCCTACCTTGGTGTGTGGCGATCTGCATTGAGCCCATTCATTCAGAAGACATGTTTTGGGCTGACTTGTGGTGTGCTACTTGGTGTATCTACACATTACCTTATTTTTTTACCTTAAAGGATGTGTGATAGTGTGTGAATTATTTTGAACTAGTTAGAAAGAAGTGATATGTTGTTTTTAGGTCCTCTTTATCTCTTGGATTGGACTACATTCACCACATTTATATTTTGGTGGCCACTTTGATAGGACCTATGTTTGTCCTCTCCTCTAGCCAACCCAATTGGTATTCGCAATGAAGAAAATGGTATATGTGGAAGATCAAATCAATGTTGATGGTGTAGATGAGTGTTTGGATCAATATGTGTTTCTCTTAAATTATTACATCATTCAAATTAAGTCAATGATGTGAAGTTGTAATGGAGAAAGTGTGTGGTGCTTGTTGTGAAGTTGGTTGCTTGAGATAGAGATTCAAGGACAACTTCATATCTAGAGATTGTTATAGGTTGTGTTTCCGAAGACCTATTCATTATTGATTCATATATTCATGTACCTTTCTTGAAGATAGTGCATCTTCACTACAAGCTTTGTATATTTACCTGACGTAGTGTATTTTAGCCAACAAATCCTTTGTATATTGCCCTGGGATAGTGCATCTTGGCTAGCAAGTCCTACAGGGAGTAGTGTGCTTCCTTGGTACCGAGCCTAAAGAAAATTATAATATTTTCTTATATTGTGAGTTAACTCTTGCCATGGTTCTTCCCTATTTGGGTTTTCCACATAAATATGGTGTTCTCTCATGATAGTGTTTCATTGTTTTATCTTTCATCATTTTTGATAAAAATCAAGTTTAATTGATCATGCATTGTGAAATTTAGTTTAAGTATTTGGTATAGAATGATTCACCCCCCTCTTAGTCCTAAAGTATGTTCAACACCTCTAATATAGATGGAAAATAAAAAATAAAAAATGATCAAGTAGTATCCAGAACCATGAGTCAAAATCATGAGAGATGTGATACAGGAGCATCCCCTATTCATGGCAATCTTGCATCAACCAAAAATATTTCCTTTATGTTTTGTAGCTTCAACATTTCTTTCTGTATTTCCCTGATTCGGCTCACCGGATCTCGATGAGTTGGATTTTTCTTGAGGACTTTATCTTATACCTTATCCCCAAACCATGGAGATTTTGGATGATTTTTCGGCAAGTTATCACTATCGATTTCTGAGATAGTTTTCTGGTACCGGTTGCCTGGTTGTAATCTACTGGGATCTACCGGATCCCTTCCATAGCTTGCGGAGCCCTGAGTGTTGATTCTGATGTTCCTTGACATGTGGTCAGCCATTCCCTGTGATCTACACTTCATCCTTTGTATTTTCCAAAGGAATTTCTTTGGCGGAGGCCGACCTTGTTGTTTTTACACGTTAGGTCTTGTTCTTTGACATTTGATGCTTTTTGGGCAGACTAGATCCCTTTGGATCACATAAATCATTGTAATTGAGAATTAGAATGTAGTTGAGGGAAGAGATAGAACATAGAAGATAGATCCTAAGATTTGAGGTCCCAGTTGTGACCTATTCTATAATCAAGCATGTTTTTGGTAGGCCAGTGAGCCAGTTACTGTAACCCGATTGCTATTGGTTGATTGTAAACAGTTTTCAAGATACAATTCATTCAGTTCTGCAAAGGATCCATCATATCATTGTGTTTCCGTTGTGTTTACTCTTGCTGACCGGTCTGGATTGATCTCTTTGAGGTCCCTCCTAAACAGTGACTACACCAAGATGTAAAAAATATAATGCCACTGTGGTCATGGCCAATAATCTTAGAATATAATGTAACTCATAATACAACTTTTACACACCCCTTATACATAATAGATATCATAGACTTGATCATAATGGTTAGATTGACCAAGATCCAATAAAAGGCCCTCCATGAGGGCATTAATTGATCCACCATAACAACAAATATGAAAGATCTTATTACAACATTTAATATTGATTTATTATTTATAACATCATTATTAAATGGATTTGACACAATATACTAAGCATCCTAGAGAATAATTAATCTCCTCCCTCACATGGGTGTCTATCTTGGACCCATTCCATGATATTTGAATATTAAATATTATTTATCTACATAATTAAACAACAATTAAAAAATTAGTACTCCAAGTAAATGGAATTCTTGAATTGAACATTCTTTCACTTGACATTCACATTGCAAGAAATAATAGGAAAAAAAAAGCAAGTCAAGTTATAGAAGAGGCAAGGTTCATGTCCTTTCTAAACCAATTGAACTTCTTTGTGATCACTTAGTGAGAGAATATGAAACATTAACCAAAGTGGTAACCTTTTTGTATCATGATTATAGCACCCTCAATCATCTTCTAGACAAAGTGACATTGAACATCAATTATCTTAATATGAGCACTATACATTGAGTTCTTCACCAAATAGATAACACTCTAACTATCACAATTAATCCTAATATATATAGACTCAAAACTAATACCTAAGAACAATATTTGGAACCATAGTGTCATAGAAATTCACTCTAATTTTGTAGTTGACAACCACAACTATAGGTTGTCACTTACTCATCCAACTATTGGTTCATCCGAATGAAGTGAAAACACAACTAGTGGACATCCTACTATCCAAATTGTCAATCCAATTGAAATAAAAAATATCCCTTTATATTGAGCATCTTACCCACATCATTAATTCCATAAAACTAAATAGAATAATCAAAATTCCCTTGAAAAAATAAAAAATCTTTTTCACATAAGTTTAATTCTCTCTACTAGGGTTAGACATAAAATTTATAAGAATCCTCATTTCTTGGGCAATGTTGGTCTTATACAAACCATAGCTCATATGTTAGGCTTTCCAACCACTACCAACTCAAGTAACAATAAACATATCATTTGAATAACTATTTGACTTAGGACATTCATCAAATGATATTATATTATCAACATGTAAAGGAATATTAAGTAGCTTACAATCATACACTACAAACCTTTGTAAAAAAATTTAAACATTCTTTAGTTGAGCTAAACATTTTTTTTTTCATCTTGATCCTATTGACGTACATCTAGAATAAAATTCACAACCCCTAAATCCTTTGTGTCAAAGACACCAAACAATTGAGTTTTGAGCTCTTTAATCATTCGCTTACTATTTGTTATGAATAACATGCCATCTGTATACATGAAAAATATTAGCAACTTGTCATTAATTTATCTAAATTAAACACAATGATCACATTCTTGCAAGTCCAAGGTCCAATGTGAAAGCATCAAAACTTAAATACCACATCTATGGTGATCACTTTAGACCATGCAATGATGATTTCAAGCCACAAACCAAGTTCTCTTTCTCTTTTACTATAAAATCATCAAGCTATTTCATCTAAATTTGTTCCTCAAGATTCGCATGTAAGAAGGTAGTTTTAACACCTATTTGGTCTACTTCTAGATCATAAACATAAGTAATATAAAGTAGAAATTTAATAGAAGATAGGTTTATAATAGGAGAAATTTTTTCACTAAAGTCAACTCCCTCCACCTAGGAGTATCCTTTTCTACCAATATTTCCTTATACCTTCCCAACTATCTATATACTATAGTTTTCTTCTTAAATACCCACTTGCAACCGATGGGTTTCTTTTCTTTGGGTCGCCCAACTAGATAGCAAGTCTCACATCTATCTAAGGCCATCATCTCTTTTTGCATGGCCTCCATCCAAGACTTGTGCTCCTCCAAAGAAAGAGCTTTCTTCACAAATCTAAGTTCATTGTAGTACAAGATAAAACAGATATGTAGTAAAAATTTGGTGGACTATAGTTGTTAATT
This sequence comes from Cryptomeria japonica, assembly GCF_030272615.1. NCBI lineage: Eukaryota > Viridiplantae > Streptophyta > Pinopsida > Cupressales > Cupressaceae > Cryptomeria > Cryptomeria japonica. Next base: position 324,641,455 of record NC_081406.1, on the reverse strand, counting down.
GACTTTTGTTGCCTCATGGATCTACACAAGAGTGTAGTAAGAGGTTCTCCCTCGTGTTCCTTCAAACTCCTTGAATTTGAAAGTCCTTCTTCCTCTACATCCTCCTCTCCAACTCATTATTCTTCCACCTATACATCTTCTTTCTTCTAAATTTTGGTTTCAAAATGCTAACATTTCTTTTCCTTTTCTTTTGATTGCACCTTATCAAACTTAACTCTAAGTCCCCTAAAAATTACACCTAAAAAATATGCCACTTTCAAGATTAGAGGTTTCCAAACTTCATAACCCTTACCATTATTTCCTTAATCAATGAAAATACATTTGTCATTTTTTAAATCTAACTTAGACCATTTTTCTTTAGACATGAACAAAAGCCTCACATCCAAACTCTAATGTATAAATTATTAGATTTCTTGTCCACACTCCATATGATGCATTATCAACCAAAATATAACTTACTCTTCATTTTCTCCATGCTAAAATTGAACAAACTTTTTAACACTAGTAATTCCAAACCCTTTACTCTAGCTCCCCTATATCTATATGTTTTTGCTTATGTCATCATAAAGTTCCAAATAAGCTTTCAACCCCACCATGAAATGATTTTGGAGAAATTTGTATATCTCAATATACCACACTTATATGAATATGGGTACAACATTTCTAACATTCTTAAGATACTAGGGGAAGTGTACCGGTAGTGGATCGCATTACAATAACCAATCATTCCTTGTGCACCCAACCCCCCAATTACTAATTTTAAAGAAGCCAAAAAAATGATAATGAAAAGCTCATTAATAAGTTTCACATGTACCAAATGCCGATCACTTTTTAGCTTTTTTATCCATAATTGACCCATTGTTGTGCCACTATTGGGACATTTGTGCACAACTACTGTAACATTTGTCCACAAGTACTGACATTTTTTAGTGGATGGATATTGCAACATCTTTCAGTAGCGACACTTTAAAATGTGTACTTTTTGACCCTTGTGCGCATAACTGGTCCCACGTGCGTTGTTACTACCTAGTTAATTCGCATAGAGAAACAACAACAAAAAATGTTGAAATCTAATGCACAAGGTTAACTATAACCACTATTGATACTATACCTTGAAAACAAATTATCCACGTAGAAATCAAAATGTATTGTTGATCATATTTATGTTGTACTTCTTAATTACTTGAAAATAAATAAAAACATAACTGTATTCTTATTTTCACGTAATTAATAAATACAATCAACGATACATTTTTTATCCCTGGATAGACATCAGCCCTTGAAAAGGGCTGTTGGTTTTGTGAACAGCCATCCCTCATCCGTGAGCTTGCCATGTGAATTTGTACCATCATTACCACTTTTCTTGGTCTTTTACTTCGTACTGAAAGCAATGGCAGCTCACTATCTGTGGATTCTCTGTTGCACATTTCAAATTCAGATCCAAAATTTAATATATTTTAAGATTTCCACTAATTAAATATCATGGTTAATGGATTTCACTGTCCTTTTACACTGAAAACACCCATTCCAAAATATTCTTCAAAACTGACCCTTTTTCATTCATCCAAGAATTCTCATGTTCTCAATGAATTTTGTTTGTCTCAGACAGACCATGTTCCTTACTTTTATCGAACTTTGCTTTTAATTCATATCTTTGTTTGTGAATAAGATTGGGATAATAAAATATTATTTTTGTTCATGGATGATGATTGAATTCTTTGATGCTTACATAAAGTGGTTTACAATATGTACTATTGTTCTTTTCTATAATAATTGATCAAAATGTCAATTTTTTAATGGAACAAACAAATGAGCATCTTCTTTGAACAATAATAATTGAAAAAAAAAAAAAAAAAGTCCAGAATAAAAAAAATAAAAAATTTCTGACCATAGAATAGTCTCCAAGGACAATGGAATCCCTCCTTTACTCATAAAGCACAAAAAGAAAAAAACAGAAGCTAATCTAAATAAAATAAACTTTAAAAAAATACTTATATACAAGTGGAGGAAGGGAAACAAACTATAAGCTAAGAGAAATAACAATATTTTCTTATTACTTCAGAAGAAATTAGTGGGAACATATAGCCTTTAAAATAATGAAAGTAGATTTATTATGAAAAATAAAGCATGATATGATAATATAATATTGGTACAAGGGGACATAAAGAGAATATGGATATTATCTTTCATTTTTTAAAAATTTTAAAAAAAGAATCACATTGAATATAAAAACATATTTATTTTTATTCATTAGTAATAAAAACTTGATCCTAATCCATCTCAAAGGTGACACTTACATAAGTGAGTTTATTAATAATATTTTTTTTAAATGATAAAAGCATCAAATTTAAATTAAATAAAAACTTAAAAATATTCCAAAATATTGAAAGACATTTGGTTGTATGAATGCATAATATTATTTCCTCGATGCAAGAGAAGCAAATTAAAATCTATATCGAGGTTAATGTCTCAGAAGATGCTCATCATTTTGTTGCAAGTCCAAAGTAGGTTCATTAAGAAACATTTAAAATTTCCCTACAAAGAACTCTATTTTGAAAAAGTAAATAGGAAGAGAGAGTTCCTCAAACAGTGATTTGTCAAAAATATTCGTGAGAAATGGTCTTAATAGGCTCTTTGACCAAAAAAAGAAGAAAATGATGAGTGAATTGACCCAATGTCAAATTGTATGGTGCAAGGGTCTTCTTGCAAGATAAAGGAAGCGAAAACACTTTTTTGTTTTTCCACATCTAGTTATTAGCCTCTTCACCACCATTAGTAGAAAATGACACAATAAAATTGAGAAATTTCCTTAGATTATAGATTAAAATTTTGATCATCTTCACACAAACATTGCTTATTCAACATTAATGAAATTGATGCAAATCAATGGAGAAAGAAATTCTTCACATTCTTTCTAGAGTTTTGGAATTTCAGAAGAGTGGTTATTTCTTAAGAACATCTCTTCTTTTTTATCAAGTCCAATAGATCTTTTTGAAATTAGTTGACAAGTCTTTCTAGACTGTCTTCTTAATCTTTCTAACAAGGATCACATGTCTTGCCATCTCTAGTGCTTTCTTTGTGACCTCAATATTTGATATTTTGCTTTTGTTTAAGATGATTATGGTTTTGGATGCACTACAATAGTTAAAAAGAAAAGTTTGTTGATGGGACTTGGTACATAGAATCTTGGAATTGTATTCAAAATTTGTTGAAGCATATTATGAAGTCCCTCATGACATCATTTTTTTTTCAATTTGATAGATTTGGGACAACAATTCATATTCATTTTCAAAAAGCCTTATCAACATTTTTTGTAGGCCATTATGAATTGTTCAATACCTTTTAATTTTTTCTTTTAACCTTATAGCACAGAGAAACAGTTACAATAAGATGAAAGATCCTCATTGTGCACAACCACAATTCATAAGATGTCTTACCATACTTCCTCCGATACAGGATTTTGTTAAGTTTGTATGTTGTTGTATGAATTGCTCTTTCCAATAGACTTCCAATAACTCTGCTCCTTTTATCATGGTTCTAGCTGCTTCTTGTATAGTACGGTTCATTCTTTCAACTACAACATTTTGCTGAGTTGTCCGAGGGGCAGATAACTGTATTTTGATACTATGATTTTCACAGAAGTCATTGAACTCATCTGAGATGAATTCACCTGCTCTGTTAGACCTTAAACACTTGATTTTCCTACCAACTTCATTCTCAACTTTTTCCTTTAATATATTGAACTTTCCTAATGCTTCAAATTTTTCACTCAGAAGTGCAACCCAAGTCATTCTAGAATAATCATCAATCAATAACATGAAATAACTCTCACGTTATAGGCTCCTTGTCTGGGTCGGACCACAAAGATTTATGTGAACCAAATCTAGTAATCTGGTGGATGAGTACTCCTTTCCTATAAATGTTCTTTTGGTATGCTTTCCTATTTGACATTCCCTGCAGATGTTGTTTTCCGGTTTAGTCAATTTGGGCAAATCTCTTACTACACTCCTCGAACTGATCTGTACCAAGTTATCAAAGTTCATATGACACATCCTCTAGTGCCATAGGCAGTTGTCATCAAGTTGTGACATCAAACAATGTTTTGTAGCTCCTCCCAACTGGTATATATTTCCATTTGTCCTTCTTCCAGATCCAATAACTATTTTGAAATCCTTCTGAATCTCACATCCATCATCCTAAAAAACAACATTGTATCCATTTTCACACGTATGTCCAACACTCAAGAGATTATGATGCAAACCCTTCACATAATAAATATTGTCAGTGTTATGTTTTCCATCAAAAGTAATTGAACCAGTACCAACAATTTGTGTGGTCTAATCATCGCCAAATCTAACTGAACCTCCATCATATATTTCAAGTTTATAAATTTACTTTTATCACTAGTCAGATTTGAACATCCACTATCAATCAACCATTCATTCTTATCTCTTCTAGCATGAAATGTGTTAGCAATAGTCTTAGAGATATCAAACTTAGGAACATCATTTTCTACCAAAAACAAGCAATCACTATCCTCATAGTCTGACTCATCATCTAAGATACCAACATCATCCCTAACATGATATGTCTTCTTCTTGAATTTTCCCCTATTTTCCTTAAACTTTTGTCTATTTCCCTTTTCTGGACATCTAGTTGCAATATGACCAATCTTACCACATCTGAAACATTTAAAGGGTAACATACCTTTGTATTTTTTTGTGCCTTTCTTCAATTTTCTCACAAAGTTTGCTTCTACCTCATCCAGGCTTTCCTCATCATCTGGACTGTCTTCAGATGCCTTGAATGCAGTCTCTGACTTGTCTTTGTCCTTTCCAAATTTCCTTACTTCAAATGTAGTCAAGGTACCAAACACTTGCTCTTTGGCAAATTTCTTTGGATCATAAGTTTCTTCAATTGCCGAGATCTTGTCACTGTAGCTCACTGGTAATGTCATCAAGATTTTTTTAGTCACATCTTCATCACCCAAAGTGCCTCCAAGTTCTTTGATCTCATTCACCATGGTATCAACCTTCTCAAAATAGCTCACAATGTCTTCACCTTCCTCCATCCTCAAATTTGCGTATCTTCTCTTAACTGTTAGCCTCTTTGTCAACTTGACTCTTTCATTCCATTCATATATGTCTTTCAACTTCTACCAAACCTCATAATCAGTATTCAAAGAGATAACTTTAGATAATTCAGTTTTAGATAATGCACTGAAAAGAGCATACCTTGCCTTTTCATTTTCTTCATAAGCTTTAATCTCATCCTGAGTGTTGAGACCATTCACCGATAGAACATACTTAGTATCCATAGCCTTCCAAGTATTGTAATCTAGAGAAACCAAATAACCTATCATCTTCAATTCCAAAAACTATAATCAAATCCTTCAAAGATAGGAATGGATAACCTGTGTGCCATCATATCAAGATCTACCTCAAGCGGTTAAGCTCTATATCATGGAACCACAACTCTGATACCAATTGTTGAATGTCCGGGAAACTGAGAGGGGGGGATGAATTAGTTGAAATTAAATTTCTCTTTTAACCTTAATGCACAGATCCAAAATGTTTAAACACAATTAACAGAATTTGAAAACGCATGCAAGAATCAGATCAGACACAAGAAACACTAGAATTTATGTGGAAAACCCAAGAAGGGAAAAACCACGGAGAATGCTAATTCTCAATATTTAAACACCGATTAAGGTGACACCGGTTAAGGTGCTTTTTTACAGATGGTGGCTCACTGCCAATGTGCTCACTACTGGTGGGCTCACTGCCAAGAAGAAGGAAATATAAAGACATTCCACCACAATAAAACATAGTTTGCACTGTCGAAACTGCTTTCGGTAGAAATCCGCAACACCAAATTCACACAATCACTGGATTATTTCAATCTCACATGTCTTCAACACAAAAAGCCATATTCCAAATCATCAAATCAAACTACTATAAATACTATCTCTGGAAATCATAATAATCAATGTCGGTTGAGACATAGATCTAAAATAGGTCTCCACTAAACATTTTGGTGGTGGTAAGAAATAAGAAGTGGACCATATCACATCGTTCCTCATCGAACATATCAACACACTACATACAACACCAAAGTTGGACCTAAAATGAATCTGCACGGTATACAACCTCAATATCTGGTCTAACGCTTCGAGCTCCAGACCAATCCAAACCCAAAGATAATGTATAGAAACATCTTCCGAGATACCAAAATGCATCCGATGAAATAAGGAAACCTCCAACCGCACAATGTACCTAGATCAAATAATCTTGCTCACTATACCACATTCGGAGTTAAATCCGGACCAAAGGATTTGACATCAATGATAACACATAATGCAATGCTAATAATTAGATTCTATAAAATGTAAATTATTCCATCTATTCATAAGCAACAATGAAGTCCATCATCTTAGAAATTGAATTTTTTTAATCTCTAATGTGAAAAAAAATACGTTATTCTAAAAGAAAAAGTATGTTATTCTAGATAATTTTTTTGAAAGCCTGGTAGTTCCTATAAAATCTCCAACCTCTAAAAATTACATCCTACCTCTAAACATATAATATAATTTGATTGCATCTTAATTATACTCAAATTTATTATAATGCATGGTCTATTAGGATCATATTTCAACCACCTTATATTTTTTAATGTTCCTAGTTTTTAATTTGTATTAATTATGTGTCCACTTAGATGGTCATTTTACTTTGTAATTTGTTGTTAACAAGTTGTAAATAGAACTTAGTGATATGGAAGTCACAAAGATAAATTTAACAATTGTAAGGTGTGAAATGATCTTACTTTGGGCATAGAGCTTGCGTAGATAAAATTAAGTGTGGACTACCAAATCAAGAAGGCTCTTTGGCTAATGCATGATATCATCTTGGGAAGAGGTAGATTTATCCAATATTTTATACTAAATTGAATGATGAATTTTCTCAAGGTTTTAGATCATGGTATTGAAAATTATCATTGAGTTTTAAGTTTGGAAATACATATATATTAGATGAATATTTTGGTGGTTTGGACAATTGTGATTAGAAGGAAAGGTTATTCTATATTCTTCCACCTAGATAGAGTGCAATTTTAGTCTTTATTGGGGGTTATGATGTTGAATTTATACCATAATTTATTCTATTATTTCTCTTAATTGCACCTTTGTAGTATAACCATGGATGCATGGCTAGAGTTTTGTTGAGGTGTTCATGCAATGGAGAGAAGCTATTAGAGGAATGATCTATGTATGCATTATCTCCATGTACTTTACAAATATGGTGTAACTTATTTAATTGAGTAATACATTGAGTGTGCTTTGAATTTTGTGTTTTGTTTGTAAGGTTTTCTTAGGATATATCTTGTGTTATACAACTGTATCTACTAGTTTAGATTTAGATCTATAATATTTTTGCATTTTTTCTACCGTAGCATTAGTGCAACAACCACTTAGTTTTACTTTAAAATCTTGTTTCCTTTCATTGTATTAGAGCTTTGTTTTTGAGTTCTTGATGCTAGTGATTTTTCTAAGAATAGTTCCTTTCATTTAGTATGATAACCATGCTTTTGGCTTCAAGAGGTATTCCTCCCTATGAAATTAAATATTATTTGATTATATAATTTATGATTTATTCTTGATTTTTAGGTATAGAGAATGGAAATTTAATAACATGGAGATTAATATTATAAATTGGAGAGTCTAATTACAACCCTAAGGACCTATCCAAATCGTTAGTTAGCCTATTAACCTACTATAAAGTCATAAATTGTAATCCTTTAATTAATGAGTTTGATTTCACACTCTCCTAGCATTCATTTTAATTTTACCATTCCTCTAAGCATTTTGAGACATTTTATTGCCTTGAGTTAATCCTGTATTCAAGAATATGAGTCCTATCTTACTTTAATCCTTCAACATTTATATTTCAAGCCTTACTTTGAGTGTACCCTTTCTTATATATCATTTTAAGCTTATATGGGTTCTATCTCATTTTAGAGTTAAAAGCACCTTTGCCCCCTCTTAAATATTATCATTTTTCATATAAATTATAGATCCAATATTAGGGCTCTATTATGTCGCGACCCTTAAAACTTAGGTCTATTTTGGGGGGCACTGTAGTGCGACAATGTTTGATGATTTTTGGCTAAAATTTTGGGAGGATAATGTGTCAACCTTGGCATTTCCAAATCTATCATTGAAGTTGGAAAATGATTATTTTAAGTTATCCAAAAGCTGAATTTACTTTCAGAATCCTATATAAGACATCATCCCTAATTCATTTTCTCATCTACAAGTTTCATTTCAAGAGTTATCATTCCAATTCAAGAGTAGTTATGAGTGAAAGGAGAAAAAAGATACAACAAGGAATATTTATGTTTTCATGATGTATTTTTATAATGATTTATCATGTTAATGCATCAAAACATGGAGGAATTATCCTAGGCGCATTGCATCGTCAATATCACTAAGCTTGAGGTAATATTGTTTTAGTTTAGTCTATTACTTCAAATTTATATTTCTTTCCTAGTAATCATTGTTGTAGCTTTAATTCCAACCCAGGGTTTGACTGAAGTAAGCCCTATACAACCAACACCATTTTCCTCTTTGTTTTGGCATTTGCAGGCTCAAATTAGGTTTAGACTAAGGATACATGAGCATAATACAAATAAAGATGTGATCATTGAAGAATAAATTACCAGAAAATGGGTGGAAACTAACAACTAGTGCCCATGTCCACTAGTACTAGGGTGCCTAGCGCTATAGTCCAAGTGGTTTGACTTGAACAGTTGACCAGAAGGAAGTTTGGAAGCTCTTGAGATTACTTTGACCCTTGTTCTACACCTATACACCTATCAAGACTAGGACACCTGGCTATAGTGTCTAGTTAGTTTCAACTCAAATTTTAGACATAGGTTCTTCTCTGAACCCTCTTTCCAGCCTCGTACATCTCATTTCATTTCCAGATCTGTATTTGTTTGTTTATGATGTTTATTGTTAATTTTGCACTATTTAACCTAGTTATTTGTATCTATCTTATCCAATCAAACACAAAAGAGAACAATCAACCATTGCGCCCAACTCTCCCAAGGGTTTGTATCTGGTCCTATTGGTTGTTCTCTAATGTAATTGGTTGGATTGGTTTTGATTCCTAGTTTGTATGTTTAGACTAGTAAATCTCATTTCTACCACTAGTTCAATTTTGTGGCATGGAATTGATTCTCACATTTTTATAATCCAAAATTTAAATTGGTCACATGTTAATCCATTTTAACTGGTTTTTGTACACTACCAACTTGTAGTGTGAAGCATTTGAAATTGTATTCTAAGGTATGTACAAAAAAAAACCTAATTCATTTTAATACAAATGAGCATCTTCTTTGAACAATAATAATTGACAAAAAGGTCAAGAATAAAAAAAAATGTATTTCTGACCATAGAATAGTCTCCAAGGGCAATGGAATCCCTCTACTCATAAAGCACAAAAAGAAAAAAATAGAAGGTAATCTAAATAAAATAAACTTTAAAAAAATACTTATATACAAGTGGAGGAAGGGAAACAAACATTTAAGAAAGTCATTTATAAGCTAAGAGAAATATCAATCTTTTCTTATTATTTTGAAGAAGTTAGTGGGAACATATAGCCTTTAAAATAATGAAAGTAGAATTATTATGAAAAATAAAGCATGATATGATAATATAATATTGGTACAAAGGGACATAAAGAGGATATGGATATTATCTTTCATTTTTTAAAAATAAAAAAAATCACATTGAATATAAAAACATATTTATTTTTATTCATTAGTAATAAAAACTTGATCCTCATCCATCTCAAAGGTGACACTTACATAAGTGAGCTTATTAATAATTTTTTTTTTCAATGATAAAAGAATAAAATTTAAATTAAATAAAAGCTTAAAAATATTTCAAAATATTGAAAGACATTTGGTTGTGTGAATGCATAATATTATTTCCTCGATGCAAGAGAAGCAAGTCAAAATATATATCAAGATTAATGTCTCAGAAGAGACATGTTTACAATGCCCATCATTTTGTTGCAAGTCCAAGGTAGGTTCATTAAGAAACATTTAAAATTCCCCTACAAAGAACTTTATTTCAAAAAAGTAAATAGGAAGAGAGAGTTCCTCAAATTGTGATTTGTCAAAAATATTCATGAGAAATAGTCCTAGTGAGCTCTTTGCCCAAAAAAAGAAGAAAATGATGAGTGAATTGACCCATTGTCAAATTGTATGGTGCAAGGGTCTTCTTGCAAGATAAAGGAAGCGAAAACACTTTTTTGTTTTTCCACATCTAGTTATTAGCCTCTTCACCACCATTAGTAGAAAATGACACAATAAAATTGAGAAATTTCCTTAGATTATAGATTAAAATTTTGATCATCTTCACACAAACATTGCTTATTCAACATTAATGAAATTGATGCAAATCAATGGAGAAAGAAATTCTTCACATTCTTTCTAGAGTTTTGGAATTTCAGAAGAGTGGTTATTTCTTAAGAACATCTCTTCTTTTTTATCAAGTCCAATAGATCTTTTTGAAATTAGTTGACAAGTCTTTCTAGACTGTCTTCTTAATCTTTCTAACAAGGATCACATGTCCTGCCATCTCTAGTGCTTTCTTTGTGACCTCAATATTTGATATTTTGCTTTTGTTTAAGATGATTATGGTTTTGGATGCACTACAATAGTTAAAAAGAAAAGTTTGTTGATGGGACTTGGTACATAGAATCTTGGAATTGTATTCAAAATTTGTTGAAGCATATTATGAAGTCCCTCATGACATCATTTTTTTTTCAATTTGATAGATTTGGGACAACAATTCATATTCATTTTCAAAAAGCCTTATCAACATTTTTTGTAGGCCATTATGAATTGTTCAATACCTTTTAATTGTTGAAATAAATCAATAAAATATCCCAAAAATATTCAACAAAATCATTGATAGCTATATCTTCACAAAGAACCATTAAGTTGCCATAGGTGATGGTGAAGGCTTCAAATTGATTATCTATAGTCTTTAAATCATATTTTGTAAACTTAAAAAAAATCCTTTTAAGATCCTAGAGGTAGATCACGGTGTTGAACTACATCCAATGTCCAAAATGATACCCCATAGAGTAGAGAAAACTACTACCATCATAAAGAATTTGGAAAACAAGGATCAAATTACATGTCTCCATAGTAAAATCATAAAAAAAATATTCATTTAATTTTTTCACCTCAATCGTTTACGTAATATATATGGATCCTTAGATAGACCATGAAAAATTCATTAATAATATGTAAAAATATCACTAGCAAGATGATTGACCTCTAATGTATAGAGAGGTGGCTCCCTTGTATTTTTTTCTAAAAATTGTGCTATTTTCATCAAATCATAAAAAGGAATTAGAAAATAAAGGAAGAGAAAAATGAGAGAAACCTTGGTTGAGCTAAATCTGTAGAGGAACATGTATAGATAACATAAAGAAATTGAACATATTATAAAATTAAATCCTCCATCTTTAATGAAAAGGAAATATGTTTATGATTTACATTTGAAACACAACTTTTATAAATCTAATAACATTTATAGATGCCATAAATTTTTATCATCGAATCCAAGCATCACAAATCATGAAAGAGAAAAAAGATATAACGTGTAACTACAAAATACCTACATGGTTTGAATAAATTTTATTTGATAAGCTAGAAATTAGTGTTGAATGTCTGGGCAACTGAGAGGGGCGGGGGGTGAATCAGTTGACAATATTTTTTTCTTTTAACCTTAATGCACAGATCAACAGTTACAATAAGATGAAAGATCCTCATTGTGCACAACCACAATTCATAAGATGTCTTACCATACTTCCTCCGATACAAAATTTTGTTAAGTGTGTATGTTGTTGTATGAATTGATTCTTTCCAATAGAATTCCAATAACTCTGCTCCTTTTATCATGGTTCTAGCTACTTCTTGTATAGTATGGTTAATTCTTTCAACTACACCATTATGTTGAGTTGTCTGGGGGGCAGATAACTATCTTTTGATACTATGCTTTTCACAGAAGTCATTGAACTCATCCGAGATGAATTCACCTGCTTTGTTAGACCTTAAACACTTGATTTTCCTACCAACTTCATTCTCAACTTTGGCCTTAAATATCTTGAACTTTCCTAATGCTTCAAATTTTTCACTCAGAAATGCAACCCAAGTCATTCTAGAATAATCATCAATCAGTAACATGAAATACCTCTAACCTTGCAAGCTCCTTGTCTGGGTCGGACCACAAAGATTTATGTGAACCAAATCTTGTAATCTGGTGGATGAGTACTCCTTTCCTTTAAATTTTCTTTTGGTATGCTTTCCTATTTGACATTCCGTGCAGATGTTGTTTTCTGGTTTAGTCAATTTGGGAAAATCTCTTACTGCACTCCTCAAATTGATCTGTGCCAAGTTATCAAAGTTGATTGACACATCCTCTGGTGCCTTAGCCAGTTGTCATCAAGTTGTGATATCAAACAATGTTTTGTAGCTCCTTCCAACTAGTAAACATTTCCATTTGTCCTTCTTCCAGATGCAATAACTATTTTGAAATCCTTTCGAATCTCACATCCATTGTCCTAAAAAACAACATTGTATCTATTTTTGCACGTATGTCCAACACTCAAGAGATTATGATGCAAACCCTTCACATAATAAATATTGTCAATGTTATGTTTTCCATCAAAAGTAATTGAACCAATACCAACAATTTGTGTTGTCTGATCATCACCAAATCTAACTGAACCTCCATCATATCTTTCAAGTTTTATGAATTTACTTTTATCACTATTCATATGATTTGAACATCCACTATCAATCAATCGTTCATTCTTATCTGTTCTAGAATGAAATGTGTTAGAAATAGTCTTAGAGATATCAAACTTAGGAACATCCTTTTCTACCAAAAACAAGCAATCACTATCCTCATAGTCTAATTCATCATCTGAGATACCAACATCATCCTTAACATAATATGCCTACTTATTGAATTTTCCCCTATTTTCCTTAAACTTTTGTTTATTTTCCTTTTATGGACATCTAGTTACAATATGACCAATCTTACCACATCTGAAACATATAAAGGGTAACATACCTTTGTATTTGTCGCTGCCTTTCTTCAATTTTCTCACAAAGTTTGCTTCTACCTCATCCGGGCTTTCCTCATCATTCGGACTGCCTTTAGATGCCTTGAATGCAGTCTCTGACTTGTCGTTTCCAAATTTGCTTACTTCAAATGAAGTCAAGGTACCAAACACTTGCTCTCTGGCAAATTTATTTGGATAATAAGTTTCTTCAATTATCGAGAACTTTTCATTGTAGCTCACTGGTAATGTCATCAATATTTTTTCAATCACATCTTCATCACTCAAAGTGCCTCCAAGTTCTCTAATCTCATTCACCATGGTATCAACCTTCTCAAAATAGCTCACAATTTCTTCAACTTCCTCCATCCTCAAATTTGTGTATCTTCTCTTAGCTGTTAGCCTCTTTGTCAACTTGAATCTTTCATTCCCTTCATATATGTCTTTCAACTTCTACCAAACCTCATAATTAGTAATCAGAGAGATAACTTTAGTTAATTCAGTTTTAGATAATGCACTCAAAATAGCATGCCTTGGCTTTTCATTTTCTTCATAAGCTTGAATCTCATCCGGAGTGTTGAGACCATTCACCGATAGAACATACTTAGTCTCCATAGCCTTCCAAGTATTATAACCCAGAGAAACCAAATAACCTCTCATCTTCACTTTCCAAAAACTATAATCAGATCCTTCAAAGATAGGAATGGATAACCTGTGTGCCATCATATCAAGATCTACCTCAAGCAGTTACTCTATATCATGGAACCACAACTCCGATATCAATTGTTGAATGTTCGAGCAACTGAAAGTGGGGGATGAATTAGTTGACAATAATTTTTTCTTTTAACCTTAATGAATAGATCCAAAATGTTTAAACATAATTAACAGAATTTGAAAACGCATGCAAGAATCAGATCAAACACAAGAAACACTAGAATTTACATGGAAAACCCAAGAAGGGAAAAACCACGGAGAATGCTAATACTCAATATTTAAACACTGATTAAGGTGACACCAGTTAAGGTGATTTTTTACAAAGGGTGGCTCACTGCCAATGTGCTCACTACTGGTGGGCTCACTGCCAAAGAAGAAGGAAAGATAAAGACAATCCACCATAATAAAACACAGTTTGCACTGCCAGAACTACTTCCGGTAGAAATACGCAACACTAAACTCACACAATCTGTTGTCTTCAAAATCTGATTCCCTTTAACATCCTTAAAATAATATGATTAAACTCAGTGCAGAAGAGACATCAAAGATAAGGAAATTCTCAAGACAACATATGACAAGGTTTGATTGAACCTTCTACACTTCGGACTTACTTAGAGCCCATGTGGGTATACCTTTGTGAATTGAATTCACACTTTCAAACATAAACCCATAGCAAACCAGTCCAAAAAACCAGTGGATCTATTCACCTTGAAATCAACTAAAAACAAAGAATGGAAATTATACTTAAATTTAGCATTTCGATCAACAAAACATGCAATAAACAACTTCAATCAATACCACTGCCTTATCCAAGGTCACAGAGTCATCTAAACTTAGATAATACTCCTCAAACAAAACATCTTTATGCGTCCTGTTGGCTTGGTTTCTATTAATCCTTGTATATGCCTGACACTTACAAGAATTTATGCATTCCAAATTAAGCTATGATCATCAAAATTCAAAGTCTCTTCCAAAGAGTTTACTAGTATGAGTGATCCCTGCATCTTTAATTTCCCTCCTAAAGAGAAAAGCTAATGAACACTTCTACTAAAATTCCTTTGCAATTCCATTCAAACAGAACAACCCTGGATTATTCAGAATGAAAACAGTAAACAAACTGTAAACACACTTGAAGACAACACAAAGCTTCACTCAAAACCGATGGTCTGTATATTGATATTTAGTTCAAAAAATATTACAAGAAGTTTTTGAATATTCTCCATTAGACTTAGAAAAGCTGAGATAAATTTCTATAGCGTTTTCTTACAATTCTTTGCGATCGTTTTTCCTCTAGTCCTGGTATCCATTTATAACAACATGGATGCACAAAGCTTCGTACTTCTCGAGGAGAGTTTGTTACAATCATTTCTTTCAAAATAAAGAGGTTACAAGCTTTTCACAAAAGCAGTTACAAGCTCTTTTCAGCCTCTGCAGTTTCTTCAACAGGTTGCTCGGTTGCAACCTCTTCTACCTTTTCAGGGGCGCTCTCCAACTGTTCTGGATCATGGGTGGCATATTTAGTTTTCCACTCATCATACACCTCTTCTATCGGCCATGAGAAATTAATCACTTTATCCTTAGTTTTAGTCAACCTTTTCCAAGAATTTCTCATTTTGTTGACTTCTGAATTAAGAAATCCATAATGTGACTTAATTTTCTCTATCTCTTGTATTGTCAAAACAAAGAAAGAAGCATCATCTAGATCAATAATTCCTTTAACTCTTGCTGACAGTTTAGCTTCTATCTCCTTAAGCCACATTTGTTTGTCCTTTAATTGATCCGGGCTAGCAAAAACTCCTGGGAGCAACTCAAAAACTTGATCAGTGTACTCCTTTTTGCACAAATTTACCTTCCTATCAACATTATCCACTTCTGCTGCTAATTGTACTAAGACTTTAGCGATATCAGAAGTGGATTTAATGATGGGATTGGCCCTGGCTTCATCGCGGGATACACACATAAACTCTAAATCTTGCTCCCTAGACCTCCATTTGTCAAAAATAGGTGTCAAAATGGCCTTGTCTCTCCTGAGCTCATTCCATATATCCATAATTTTACCTACATTGTTGTGGAGCAATGAGGCATTTATTGTATCTGCAAAACTGGAAATTGTAGCCCTTACTCTCTCCTCATACTTCTTTGCATATAATGCCTGAGCCTGTTTCCAGTTTTCTGATTCTTGAGGAGTAATTTCAACCATTTGAGAGCTGGAGGGTGCTGGAGATGGTGGAAACTCAATGATAGGGCTAGTAGGTGGAGGTCTTGCAGGAGAAGAGGAGATCATCAATGTTGAAGACTCACCTTGATGGTATTGTCCAGTCAACTGGCTCTGCAGCTTGACAATGATGCTATCCTTACCTCTTACCTCCTCCTTGGCATTGTTATAGGCCTTCAAAACTGTTTCCAACTTGACTTGGAGGGCCTCTTTCTCTTTGGCTTCCTTCTCTGCTACTGCAACACTAAATTTTGCAGTCTCTAACACAGTGCTAGCAACTTCCACTACCCCTGTACTCTGCACTCTCTTCACCATCATCCCACCAAGGTAACTTGACCCTGGGGTGTCTTTGCTTTTCTTACTCTCATTTCTCTTGAGAGACCACATGACGAGTGCAGCATTGTCCTTATTGAAAGTAATCCCCTCCATGGGTTTAGTCTCTTTTCTAATTGCATCTAGTACCAGGGCATCTGCTATATCCCATTCGGGTAAAATAAGCACTCCAGCTTGTGCTACCATATCTCTTCCCTACTCAGGGGTGATGGTTTTGAATTGTTCCATCATCTCTTGCTTTATTTCCTCTTCTACCAGGGCTAGATCTTTATTGGGTTGCTCAGCCTTTCTCTTTTCACATCTAGCATTATATTTATCTATGTGTTGTTTCCATATAAACTGCATAAATGCTTCTGATGAGACAAAATTGTTATCAGCTAAGAAGGCATTACTTGCCTGCTTTATCTCAGGATCCCACTTCTAGCCTTTGAGTTCAGTGGTAGTGATATCCATTTCAGCAGCAATGGGTTCTTCTGGCATTCCTTCCTCCACTTCATCATAAGTGTAGGCAATTTCCCCTAGACTACCTAATTGTAGGAGTTGCTCAGCTGCTGCTTGCTCATTTCCTATATGGATAGGGGATTGGGATGGGGAATACAAAGGTGTATTTGATTGTACTTCTTTCCCCACCCTTTGCTTCTTTGGGCTTTCTTGGATGTCAATGACATCTTGTATCTTCCTCTTTCCTTTGGAGGTAGAGGGCTCCCCTGTCGTAGGCATCAGCACACTATAACTAGATTTCTTATGCAGTGTATAATCACCAGGAGGGATTGCTTTGCTGGAAGCTGACCTACTTAGGATCATTCTTTCCTTCTCAGGGTTGCTTTTGATTACAACTTCCCTCTTCTCCTTCAGGGTCTGCATCACATCTTCAAAGCAAACAATTAAAAACTTTATTTTCTCCTCCAGAGGGAAAAAGCTAGACAATGGGTCATAGCTGGCATCAAACTGATGCACAAAATCCAAGGCTTTCTTATAAGCCACCCACTTCTCTTTCCTCAGCTCCTGCTCATCTAGATCAAACTCATTTTTGATGAGGTCTTCAGGAAACTGGAATTGATGAGGCCTACCTCTGCATGCTGCCTTCTTTCTAAACATACTGTTGAAGAAGTCTTCTAGATCAGCACACCTGGACACTGTAGTGGACAAATGATAAGGCTTGAGGAAATCCTCAAAGCAATTCCAACCTCCCTTTGTTATTACAAATTGGTGGGCTATGGTAGCTGCAGGGAAAATAGTCCCTTTACCCCTGCCTGTCAACTCTGCCTCTTGTAAACCACCAATTTGTCTAAGGATCTCTATAATTCCCACTTTGAGAGGGACCTGGTAAGGTAGCAAAAATGGGGTGCCTCTGAAACCAAACACTCTGAAAACTGTTGAGACTGGATACAAGTAAATGTCACCCCAGTTATGAACAATTTTTATGTTCTCTACGAATTCTTTTGGTCTTATGAATTCCAGAAGAACTTTGGGGATTCTTGGGTTCTCAGAGCAGAGGAGAGTCCCTATCTTGGATGCAAAATATTTATCAAACTTCAAAAAACTGGCATCCTCTCTATCGCATGACAACACAGTACTCCATAATTGTACCGACATTTTTTCTCCTTCTTTCTCCTTAACAAGGTCTAGTCCACTGGCAAAGTAATCACCACCTTTGAAGAGAAAAAGATGCATCAGGAGTGAGTACCATCTGAAAGGCCTATCCACCTTTCCATTCTTGATTCCTGTTAACCCTCCATGAATAGCATAAGCAATGAAAGAGGCATAATCAAATGTAATTGCAAGAGAAGGATTCAAAATCTGAGGAATCATTAGCAGGTAATGATTTGGCATATTTGCTTCAGCATCTTCTCCCAAAACTTGGCAAAGTGCCCAATACATTCCTTTAGCCCTCAGGGTGAACATACTTAATGAAAAGGGCTCTTGTGTGTTGGGTCCTACAACTGTTAACCCTCCTATCTTCACAAAAAACTCCTTGAGAGGCCCGTTCCTGAGATGACTCCTCTGTGCACCGTAAATTTGGGCTAATGATGTGAAATTTATAGGTTCTAGAAAATTGGTGAACTCATTAAGCCCAAAAGCTTTCCTGAATTCTTCAGCATTAATCTCAACAAGGGTTTTCCCATTTATATCCCAAATGCTTCTTGTGACTGGATCATAGTTGAGCACAATTCGGGTCAACAGATCTATGTCCATAAATACCCCTGGGACTACCAGTTTCCCAACATCTAATTCCCAAATACTATTTTACAGGGCCGAAGAATTTCTCATTCCAAATCCAATCTTAAACAACCCCAACCCAGACAATCCAACCTGTGGGTCTCTCAACCAGTTACCCTTGTCATATAGTCCTTCTCCTATCTTTAAACGGGGAGCCTTGGGCACTAATTCTTTTGCCTTTGACGCCTGATTAGTTGACAATGTCAACTCTTCTAAAAAATCATCACAGACACTCCTTTCTGAATAGTTAACTTTGCCAGAAAATTCTCTTTTAGGAGCCATTTAGAAAACGTAAGAAATGAATACCACTTGTAGACAATCCTGTAACAAATCAATTATCTTATCTAAAACACACCACACAGGAATTGCTACACAAGAATACGAGAAAACTTGTTTTTGACTTGAAGGAATTTGCTCTGCAACTGAACTGACTTGCTCTGTACCTGAAGAAAATAGCTCTGCATCCACTCCTCTGCAAAATTCTTTAAAAGATATCTTCACCCGGTTGATAGGAAATCAAATATTGTACTCAGGGCCTTAACTACAACATTGATTCCACATGCTTTGGCCGTCCCTTCAAAATTGAGTTCATACGAGAATTCATATTTTTCGCTCCAACGGGTCACAACGTTCCAACAAGTGTTTCATTTTGCTCTTTTGCAACTTTGTGAAGCATAACTATCGGGCAGCTTGGTCCTGCAAAATAGCGTCGACCGTCCGATCAAAAGAAACTTGATCGAGCGTCAGATTAACTAACGGCTTTGGCTCCGCGCTGGGTCCCGCTTCTCTATTGGCTATATGATACCATGTGGCGCCCAACCATTAGCCTTGAAATTTCCTTTGCATTCGACTTAACATTGGCTGCGTGTCTTTCTTTTATACCATCGGTTCCACCTTGGTGGGCCCACAACTCTCTTCTTAAACCACGTGTCATCAGACATGTGGACGGCTCTCATTCACTCTCCCTATTTCACGGGGTATAAAGAACGAGCATCTTACCCTTGCGAAATAGCGCGGTCCGTCGGATCATCTTTTAAGTTGATCGACATTTAACCATCTGAAAAGGCTTTCGGGAGGGGTGGGCCCGCTGACTCACTGTGAACACCTAGCATCCAGTCACCTTTGGAGCTGACTTGTCACTTTTTCATTTGCCGAGAGAAAGCCACTGGGTCCCAACAAACTTTTGATAGCTGTATCCGCCAAGTCATCTCCTAACTCACCTCTAGGGCCTGCCTTTTAGCCTTTGATCCTGACCCGCTGACTGTTGTAACTTATGCCACGTGCCGCCATTTTACTTGCTATCATCAACCAGCTAGACCGTCTATGTGGCATGCCATGTCATTTTCGCAACTTTGCTAGTTTTAAATTACGCGCAACTTCGCTTAGCGAAATAATGCGAGTCGTGGATCCATCCGCGAGATGCGCACTAGTTAGTGGGCCCAACAACTTTAGGAGAAAAACATATAAGGCATAAATTTTTCAATTAATTAACATGACCACCTAGGCAAACAACAAGGGGGAACACTTCCTACGACCCCATGACCCATTACTTAAGTGAATAAAGTAACGAAAGATTAGAAACCAGAGGGTTTAAAACAAACACAAGAGGATCTAAAATCAAACTCTTAAACCCTTGAGGCCTAAAACAAATCTGAAGCATTTGAAACTGAACCCTATTCAAAAATTCAACAAACCATAGCCAATCATGGGAAAAGAAAAGCCCATTTTTAATCAGTGATAACACAATCACTGGATTCTTTTAATCTCACATGTCTTCAACAAAAAACCATATTCCAAATCATCAAATCAAACTACTATAAATGCGATCTCTGGAAATCATAATAATCAATGTCGGCTGAGACAGAGATCTAAAATAGGTCTCCACTAAACATTATGGTGGTGGTAAGAAATAAGAAGTGGACTATAGCACGTCGTTCCTTATCGAACATATTAACACACTACATACAACACCAAAGCCGGACCTAAAATGCATCTGCACGCTATACAACCTCAATATCTGGTCTAAGGCTGCGAGCTCCAGACCAATCCAAACCCAAAGATAATGCATAGAAACATCTTCCGAGATACCAAAACGCATCCGATGAAATTGGGAAACCTCCAACCGCACCATGTACCTAGATTAAATAATCCCGCTCACTATACCACATCCGGACCAAAGGATTTGACATCAATGATAACACATAATGTAATGCTAACAATTAGATTCTATAAAACATAAATTATTCCATCTATTCATAAGAAACAATGAAGTCCATCATCTTAGAAATTGAATTTTTTTATCTCTAATGTGAAAAAAAATGCGTTATTCTAGAAACAAAAATTATGTTATTCTAGATAATTTTTTTGAAAGCTTGGTAGTTCCTATAAAATCTCCAACTTCTAAAAATTTACATCCTACCTCTAAACATATAATATAATTTGATTGCATCTTAATTATACTCAAATTTATTATAATGCATGGTCTGTTAGGATTATATTTGAACCACCTTATATTTTTAAATGTTCCTAGTTTTTAATTTGTATTAATTATGTGTCCACTTAGAAGGCCATTTTACTTTGTAATTTGTTGTTAACAAGTTGTAAGTAGAACTTAGTGATATGGAAGTCACAAAGATAACTTTAGAAATTGTAAGGTGTGAAATGATCTTACTTTGGGCATAGAGCATGCGTAGATAAAATTAAGTGTGGACTACCAAATCAAGAAGGCTCTTTGGCTAATGCATGATATCATCTTGGGAAGAGGTATATTTATCCAATATTTTATACCAAATTGAATGATGCATTTTCTCAAGGTTTTACTCATGGTATTGAAAATTATCATTGAGTTTTAAGTTTGGAAATACATATATATTAGATGAATATTTTGGTGGTTTGGACAATCGTGATTAGAAGGAAAGGTTATTCTATATTCTTCCACCTAGATAGAGTGCAATTTAGTCTTTATTGGGGGTTATGATGTTGAATTTCTATCATAATTTATTCTATTATTTCTCTTAATTGCACCTTTGTAGTATAACCATGGATGCATGGCTAGAGTTTTGTTGAGGTGTTCATGCAATGGAGAGAAGCTATTAGAGGAATGATCTATGTATGCATTATCTCCATGAAGCTTATTGGTATGAGATCTCCTCCATGTACTGTTGATAAAGTAATGCAACTTTACGAATATGTTGTAACTTCTTTAATTGAGTAATACATTGAGTGTGCTTAGAATTTTGTGTTTTGTTTGTAAGGTTTTCTTAGGATATATCTTGTGTTATACAATTGTATCTACTAGTTTAGATTTAGATCTATAATATTTTTGTATTTTTTCTATCATAGCATTAGTGCAAAAACTGCTTAGTTTTACTTTAAAATCTTATTTCCTTTCATTGTATTAGAGCTTTGTTTTTGAGTTCTTGATGCTAGTGATTTTTCTAAGAATAGTTCCTTTCATTTAGTATGATAACCATGCTTTTGTCTTCAAGAGGTATTCCTCCCTATGAAATTAAATATTATTTGATTATATAATTTATGATCTAATCTTGATTTTTAGGCATAGAGAATGAAAATTCAATAGCATGGAGATTAATATTATAAATTGGAGAGTCTAGTTACAACCCTATGGACCTATCCAAATCGTTAGTTAGCCTATTAACCTCCTATAGAGTCATAAATTGTAATCCTTTAATTAATGAGTTTGATTTCACACTCTCCTAGAATTCATTTTAATTTTCTCATTCCTCTAAGCATTTTGAGACATTTTATTGCCTTGAATTAATCCTAAATTCAAGAATATGAGTCTTATCTTACTTTAATCCTTCAACATTTATATTTTGACCCTTACTTTAAGTGTGCCCCTTTCTTATATATCATTTTAAGCTTATATGGGTTCTATCTCATTTTAGAGTTTAAAGCACCTTTGCCCCCTCTTAAATATTATCATTTTTCATATAAATTATAGAGCCAATATTAGGGCTCTATTATGTCGCGACCCTTAAAACTTAGGTCTATTTTTGGGGGCACTTTAGTGCTACAATGTTTGATTCTTTTTGGCTAAAATTTTGGGAGGATAATGTGTCAACCTTGGCATTTCCAAATCTATCATTGAAGTTGGAAAATGATTATTTTAAGTTATCCAAAAGCTGAATTTACTTTGAGACCCCTATATAAGACATCATCCCTAATTCATTTTCTCATCTACAAGCTTCATTTCAAGAGTTATCATTCCAATTCAAGAGTAGTTATGACTTAAAGGAGAAAAAAGATACAACAAGGAATATTAAATTATGTTTTCATGATGGATTTTTATAATGATTTATCATGTTAATGCATCAAAACATGGAGGAATTATCCTAGAACCATTGCATCGTCAATATCACTGAGCTTGAGGTAATATTGTTTTAGTTTAGTATATTACTTCAAATTTATATTTCTTTCCTATTAATCATTGATGTATCTTTAATTCTAACCCATGGTTTGACTGAAGTAAGCCCTATACAACCAACACCATTTTCCTCTCCTTTTAGGCATTTGGAGGCTCAAAAATAAGGTTAAGGTTTAGACTAAGGATACATGAGCATAATACAAATAAAGACATGATCATTGAAGAATAAGTTACCAGAAAATGGGTGGAAACTAACAACTAGTGCCCATGTCCACTAGTACTAGGGCTCCTAGCGCTGTAGTCCAAGTGATTTGACTTGAAAAGTTGACCAGAAAGAAGTTTGGAAGCTCTTGAGATTACTTTGACCCTTGTTCTACACCTATACACCTATCAAGACTAGGACACTTGGCTATAGTGTCTAGTTAGTTTCAACTCAAATTTTAGACATAGGTTCTTCTTTGTACCCTCTTTCTAGCCTCATACATCTGAGTTCATTTCCAGATCTGTATTTGTTTGTTTATGATGTTTATTGTTAATTTTGCACTATTTAACCTAGTTATTTGTATCTATCTTATCCAATCAAACACAAAAGAGAAAATCAACCATTGCACCCAACCCTCCCAAGGGATTGTAGTTGTTCCTATTGGTTGTTATCTAATGTAATTGGCTGGATTGGTTTTGATTCCTAGTTTGCATGTTTAGACTAGTAAATCTCATTTCTACCACTAGTTTGATTTTGTGGCATGAAATTGATTCTCACATTTTTATAATCCAAAATTTAAATTGGTCACATGTTAGTCCCTTTTAACTGGTTTTTGTACACTATCAACTTGTAGTGTGAAGCATTTGAAATTGTATTCTAGGGTATGTACAAAAAAAAACCTAATTCATTTTAATACATTAGAAATTTACAATAAAGAGATCTTATTCCTTCTTTGTATTATAACTCAAGGAGAATATTTGAGCATTCATCACATCTATATACTTGATGAGAAATAGGAACATTTTCTTGTTGTTTGTTATGTTTGATCTTTATTCACAAATTGTTAAACTAGTCTACATAGGGTTTTATTTGAAGGAGACCTTGAACATCAATTGAAATTATCCTTAAAGGTGTTTTTGAACATTGCTAATCTATTTTTTAGGAATAGAGATATAGACAAAGATCTATTTTGCAAGTATAGAAGTCCATAAACTACCAAATGTAAGGCCACCTCTATTGTGACCCTAACAAATTATTCTATGTTCTAGTTGTGCATTTATGATTTAATATGTTCTTTTCAAGTGTTTATATTTTAAGGGGTACTTATGTTCTTATAATACTATCATAGGTATGATGCTATTAGATTGATCAGGTTTTATATATTAAAATTTGAATATAAAGATGCTTAAAACATAGAGTAGTTTGTGTTGAGGTTAAGCTATGTTATGATGTTTAAGATTCTAGTTAGGAGGGATTAGGTTGGTGTGATTAGTGACTATCAACTACTCTTCTTCTTTCAGAGCCTATATGTTAAGTTGTTATATATCTGTAACTATGCTTGAAATTAATGTTGTCATGTATTGTATGTCATAGATGATAATCAATTTGTTGATTAGATGTTACAATCAATTTCCATGTGCTTGATTTTAATGTTCAATTATGGTAATTATGTCATAGTGACCACTCAATATGTTTTAGATATATGACTCAGATGATTTTATTCAACTAATTTACGATGATGATGTTTAGTATATCGCAATGATGGCTTATGATGCATATTCATATGGTTAACATGATGTGATGTTTAATGATGGTATATGATTCTTTATCCTTAGTTATAATTCATTTGATGGTAGTTGTATTTCGAATTCATATCGTTATCTTATGCTTTGACTATACGTTTCCTAGATCTATTACTGACACCTATTGCAAGTATGAAGGTACATGCCAATGGGTATTCGGGGTTGAGTTCCTACTCCCTATTGTGATTCCTCAGTATGGCCGATCCACTCTAATATGGAGGAGAGTGGATCATTCATTAATTTTGTAATTGTGTTTTATTTTGTAAATGTGAGTTTGAGTATGATTATTATATTGTGTAAAAAAAATGTTGTAATGTTGTAAATTGATTTGAAACCCTAAGAGTGTGTAAGGTCTTGATTATGGTAGCTTGTGATAATATTTCATCTTTATAATTTATTCTTTCTAGACCTTTATTTGACCTAGTAGGTGTCTTAGAAAGGAAATTTAATTCCTAAGGGGTATAGTATGGGTTTAGGGGTATTTTAAAAGTATTATATTGTAGAAATTATGAGTTTTATCCATTTTAAAATTGGGTTAAAAGTTAAGTACTAATTTGGAGAAGTGATCAGAGAGGATAAGATCCCTCTCTCAACCTCTTTTCTCCTAAGAGGTGGGAGAGAATTGGTTAAGAGGTAAGGTTTAAGAGAGAGGGTAAGTGAATAGTTTAGTGTGAGGAGAAGTGGCACCATCCTATGGAGTGGATGGATGGAATGAGGAGAAGTCACTTGGCCTAATATTATCCATTATGTCACACTCAAACCCCTTTGTTATAAAATAAGGTAGGGATGGTGAAGAGGGGACATTTTGGGCCATTTTTTTCAAATTTTAGGGAGAAGAGAAAAATAGAGAGTAAGGAAGGAAGAGAAGTGTGTTGAATATTTAGAATACTGAGAGAGAAGGGGTGAATCAGTATTCCCTTTAATTTATTTAAACTTCTAATTAACCAATCACATAACATAATTTAAATTCAATAACCAAAATAGAGGCACAACACATAACACCAAATTTTGTACGTGGAAAACCCAATATGGAAAAAACCACAGAGAGATAATTCTCTTAGGAATAATGCAATATGTAATCGGTTACACACTATAGGGGGTGGGTCAGTGCCAGTTGGACTCACTATCCAAAATACAAAAAGGAGATACTCATTGGAATACCCACTGGCATGTACCTTCATATAGATTAAGTTTTCTGAAATTACCAGAAGTACCAATAGTATTTATGCATAAAAAGATGATTAACACTTGCTCCTACTACTCCTAATACTCCCCCTTTGACAACAATGACAAAGGGTAACAAAAAAAGGGTAGAAATGGTGCAAAAAAAAAAAGAAACTGAAACTCCCCCTAACAGGGGCAATCACTGTCTTCCTGAATTGGTCACATTTATGATAATAAGGAGCTAACTATGATAAATCTAAATGGGATCCCTATCTCATGGGAAAACTTTAGACAAGGAGTTAGTGCTTGATCCAAAGTTCCCAAATTTGATAGACTAAAAGCTGACTGTATTCAAGAAGAGTGTAACCTAATATCAAGAGGAATCATGAAACCCGTTGATGAAGATGTTCAAGTTCTAGTCTCTAGTTTGAAAAGGAAAAAGGACAAAAAGACATGGTAATCGATCATTCAAGAAGCCTAGAGACTCCTCTAAAGTACAATGTTTCATATGTGACGAATATGGCCACATTGCAAGAACTTGTCCTCTCAAACTTAAACTACAAGCATCCCTTGTTGAAGTCAAAAATTCAGACGTATGTTCAGAAAAATATGTTCTCTAGAATAAACTCAAGATACCTTGTGATTGAGAGGAAGCTTACTAATAAAGATTGAGCACTTCTGAGGTAAAAATTGTAAATATTAATTATTTTATGGGCCCTGTGTAAATCATAAGGAAGTGATGACTTCCAAATGATTTCCACTTGTATTTTTGAGGTTATTGGAAGGTGACGATCTTACAATAACTCAAGATTGTGGATAGAATTGTCGACTGAGGAAATCCATGTAAGAGCTTGTGGATAGAATCGCCGATAGAGGCAATCCACACAAGAGCTCATGGATAGAATCGCCGACTGAGGCAATCCACATAAGTGCTTGTGGATAGAATCACCGACTGAGGCAATCCACACAAGAGCTCATGGATAGAATCACCGACTGAGGCAATCCACATGAGAGCTCATGGATAGAATCGCCGATTGAGGCAATCCACACGAGCTTGTGAATAGAATCGTCGACTGAGGCAATCCACACAAGAGCTTATGGATAGAATCGCCGACAAAGGCAATCCACTCAAGAGTTTGTGGATATAATTGCCGACAGAGGCAATTCACATCTTGAAACTATGGTCCCAAGATAAGCATCATATGATTTATGAGTATTGCTCCCAATACCTTTTATCTTACCTAGCTAAGAGGGAGTGTTAATGCATGATAGCTTCGGTAAGATAAATGATTGAATGAGAGATAAATGAAGTCTCTCATTCAATCATTTATCATATCGATAACTATGATATAAAAAAATAAATGCTCCTCTCACCTGTCATACAAAAGAAGATAGTCAGATTTATATTTTAATCAGTAATACATAGAACAAGATAATTTTAATTTTGATCCATAAATTTAACATGAGCAATCAGGGATAAAAGAGAGCAAACCATGTTAAGCTCCATCAAGCCATAAAATCCTCCATGCCCTCTTGAGGAACCTGCAACAATGGCTTCCATAGGGTGTTGAATGAAAAGAAAGAGCAAAATAGAAGAATAGGATTTGTTTTTCCTCTTTTATCATCTTCTTTTGGTTTTAGGGTTCCTTTGAAAGCCCTAAAATCCAATGATTTTGATTGAATTCATCCAATGGATGAGATTCAATGCACAATCCATTAGGGTTTAGGGTTGGATGGTTTAATTGGCATTAACTTAATTAATCCCAATTAACACCATGGTGGGGGCCTATGGTGCTAGCCACCAATCACTTCGTGCATTTAAAAACAACTTGAAGGTGAATTTTAATTTTTAATAATAAGTTTAGATAAAACAAAAGGGAATAAAGTTTTTGATGATTTAAATTTAGATGTCTTGAAGTTTTCAAATGAAGTTTGAATTATTTATATTAAAAAGTTAAACTTTATATTATTTTTATCGATGAATATTAACTATGGTTAATTTAAGAAAAAATAATTATTGAACATTAATCCTAGGGAGTGAATTTTAAATTTAGTTGATTTTCTATTGAAATTATTTAGTTAGTTTAATGATCATTATTATGTTTAACAAAGCCATTATATTAAATAAAGATTATTGTTAAATTATTGTATCTTGGCCTCATCATGTTGGCCACATTAGCAATCCCTTGGAGATGATTTTACATCCCATATGGTGTAACTTAATTTAATTTTATTATCAGAACTGATTAATTGAGGTGTTTTGTAATGTTTTAATCAAAAATTTTGTAGGCAAGTTTTTGTTGTGTCATGCATGCCACTTGTGAAAAAGTGGGCATGACACCAAATCTTTTTTGTGCACTCCAAACTAGTTTTACGAAATTGCTCGATCAATTTTGTAGTGTAATTTTGATTAAATTTTGCAATGTGAAATCAATGTTAACACAATTTAGAAAATGACCTGATTCAAATATTGCTTTTGGCAATTCCAAAAACAAACAATTCTAAACTATAATTCAAAATTATGATCACAATAATAAATTTTTTAAATTGAAAAAAAGAAACAAAGAAATATTACAAAACATCTATAAGAAAAACCACACATCAAAATATTAGATAAATATCTATTAATTACCAAAATTAACTAAATATTTTCATTTTTATCAATTTTAAACTTCTATACAAATTTCACCATATAATCTACCAAAACTCTAAGTTAAATCAATTAACCTATATTAAATATCACATTCACAAAGCCAATTATTGATAAAACATTTAATTTCCTTACATATACAAACCAACACATTTATAGGTACTTTCTATTAACTATTATTTTCAAAATATATTGTTTTCCAATTTTAATAATTATTTTATGAAAAACTTAATGAAAGATGTTAACCCATTAACCATTATAATCAAAATATATAGATGTTTTCCGATTCCAATAATTATTTTATGAAAAAGTTGATAGAAAGGTGTGAACACACCAAATGTTTTGTAGAAACTATTGAAATAAAAATCATTTATTGAACACTATTTTCCAAAACACTCCAAATGTTCAAATGGGCCAACAGGAAAAATAAAAAACACGATTATAACAAGCCTGTAGACAATGGGACATTTATGGACGACAACTCGTAAGATATAGATTCATAAATTTTAAATGAAAATGTAAGATATAGATTCATTCCAAAAAGATTGGAATACATTCCGTAGATCTTGGATTGCTTGTACAATCTGATGAGCCACTTTAGTCAATTCTTTGTTGCATCATATCATGTGGAGAAAAGATTATTGATGTTAACAGATGGGCCTCCATTACAACTTAGCATTTGGACAGTTGTAATACTAGCTAATGGTTTGCTGTCATTTTGTCAGAAAGCCTTGTGCTTATCTTCAATGGGTCCACCTTCACCAACTCAACACAACACCATTAATGGAGATTCACTCAATTAAAAAAGTTGTCAGCAAATCTTCAAGTCACAGTCAAGAGCATATTTTTTTGTCTACCAAAAGGAGATGATATATGAAAACACTCCTTTTTACAACTCCAAGTCATTAAAAGATAATAAAAACTTATTAAGAGATAAGTGTCGATCATGTTAGCTTTATTACTAGATCGTGCTTCACATTTTATAAGAGTTAATTAAAGAGAAATCAATCATCTTGCATATAAAGTTGAAGAATCATCACTTTCTTTTACAAAATTGAACAAGAGCTATCACATACTTAATGACGTACAGATATCTTTACTGTTGCATGTTGATATGGGGATGTAAACAATACAAGTGATTATGAATATTTGTTTCGTAGTTGAATTTATTTTTGTTCTTATTTTGTTTTAGTTATATAAGATGATGTAGGGTTATGGAATGCGTAGAACATATTTATATGGTGTTGATAAAGAGTATAGTTTGTTTTTTATTCTGATTTTGTGTTGTTGAAATTTTGATGGAATTATATTCGTTGTTATTTTCTTTTCTCTTCTTCTTTTATCTTTTGATGTTGTTTGGTCTTTTTATTATGCTTTTCTTGTCGTGATTCTATCTTTATTTTATCTTCTATATTTATATGTTTAATCTTTGAACTTAGGTTTATACCTTGCTTTTTACATTTATTTCACCTTCCTTATTTATATTTTTCATTTTTTGCTTATCGATTATGTATGTTTGTAGTGTTTTTCACATCTTGCTCTTATTTGTGCCACTCACCATTTCTTCCTCCACTTGGGAGTATAATCTTGACTAGTCTCTTTTCCTAGTTGGAGACCTACATATTGATTTACCATCATGCACCCATGCTATAATCCTTTGTAAGAATTGGCTATGAAGGTAAACATCCAAGATCTAGAGGCCTAATGGCAATAAAAAGAGATAAATAATTTGTCAAGAATAAATTGTATTCTCATCGACGATGCAATACAAAATGGATCAACTGGTGATTCTTACATAGGAGACCCCTTGGTTATATAGTCAAGGTGATAACATAGGAGTTCATAAGATTGTGACAAGTGTCATAATCTTATGGCATGAGACAAAAAGTGAAAAACTATCATCCCACCTAAAGTGGAAAAGTGATCACATGATAACACCACTAAAGGTGGATCACCCACCAAAGGTGGAAAAGTGCAACCCGAAAAGGTGGCTATGATAATGTGATAAAGTCACTATAGGTGGAGAAACCACATAAAGTGGAAATGATAACATGATAAGTCCACCTAAAGTGTAAATGCTCGAACAAATCCCATGTGGTTCCCTAAGTAAGCTTAGGGGATGCGTAATTAGGACCTAGGTGGAGAATAACCAAGGTAAAAAACCTTAATTACACCAACACCCTGTCTTAAGTGCAACTTAGGGAGAATGTACACAAAATCCAACAATGCAAGATGGGTCTCGACTACTAGGCTATGTTAGGTACCCATGAACAAATGCAATGAAATATCTCACAAATAGAGAAAGGGAGAAAACCCAGGGGGAAAAAACTCCCCACCAAAAGAGAGATGGAAATGCAAAATAACTCTCAAAGATGAATGAGAAGGAAAAAACCCCATGTGAGGAAAAAGTCCCCCCATAAGGGAGAAGAAGAGAGACCGAGTAGCCCCCCCTTAATGTAGAATGTGCACTAATGGTAGATGCTCCAAGTTGGATGTAGATGCTGCTCCATATTTGTCAAACAACATTCCTCCCCTTAGGAAGAAAAAAAACCAAAGGTGTATGTATAAAGTAGATCCCCAATCCTCAAAGGAAGATGTAGAAAGAAAACTAAAGATGTATGAAACTTCTATGAAAGCTGCTCAAATATCTCCATGTCGATGCTAGAAGTTGCCTCATGCAAATTAGGTGTACTAGCCCACACTACTGAAGAAGACAAGTCAAGATCTAGTATAGATGAATGTAGAACAATATCCAAAGACCTAAGTGTCTCCTCTAAAGACAAAGAAACCTCCTCCATATGTTATATGTATAAGTATCCACAATCACCTCAAACTCAAATGAATGATCATGTATCAAATGAACAAGAGGTCTAGAGTATTCCCTCACAAAAAATAAAGAAGGATCGTCTCCATCAAAGAGAAGATGAATATCAATAATGATGTCTCCCAAATATACAATGTAGGACTCCAAAAACAAACTTGCAATGTTTTTCAAGTAATCATCCCAAAGAACTGTATCTGGAAGATAATGTATGTCCTGCTATACAAGAAGCCAAAACTATAGCAACACAAGCATCATCAGGAGAAAAAATAGATGTGATATCTGTATACACCTAAAAATGGTCTGAACATAGTTAACTAAATACACAATTATTTGATTAATTCCCCTTCCCAATTAATTGAATTCACAAGCAATTTAATTAATTTCTCTATTCATCTACTAGTAAATAAATCTAAAAGATTTATTTATATAGTTCATTTCATATCCCCCTTTGATTAATTAATTCTAAGTTAATTAATGTCTCCCCATATTAAAAGTCTTCTAATCCCTAATTAAGATTAACAAACTCAAGTTTGTTGAGATTAATTACCATTTTCCAATTATTTGAATTTCTAAATTCAAATGAGCACATGGCTCCTAACTTTTAACCACCTAACCTAGCCATCCCCTAACTTAACCCATTCCACCTAATCCTGGGTCTAACTAACCCTATCTTATCTTGCACATTCTAACCTCCTTATCCTAACCTCCCATGGTGTGGATACTCTCTCCTTGAGACACATGGCACTTTTGCCACAGGTCTCCTCCCTTGGACACTTGCCCTCTCATGAGCAAGGCTCCTTGACACTTGTCACCACAGAGATGACAAGTGTCCCTTCCTCCAACCTCTTCTCCAACTTCCTCAATCTTGGCCCTTGATATCTTCAGATCAGATCTGGACCGTTGATTCCTGCCACCTCAGCTTTGGCCTTAGAATTCCTATAAATATCCCCCATTTTGGAGCAATAAGGATCCCATCTCATACCAATTTAGGCATCATTACCATAGGCAATTTGCATTTTCAATTATCTAGTAATTAGCTTTTGGATTAACCATAGCATGTTAATCTAGTTTCTTAAATCATGCATTTCATATCATCCCCATTGTCAATCATGATCAAATAAGCTACTCAACTCTTGAGTTGTCACTTTGGAGGTCATTGCTCCGCCGAGAGCCCATCAATTCAACACCTTTAAGGTCCTCAAGAATAGAGGAAAATGGGACATTTCAAGGAAGGCTTATGGTTTGCATTTCTAATCTAGTTTTCAATTACATTTTATTGTCTCATTATATGTGTATGCTTCCTATATATCACATTTTTAGCATCACATTAATTGGCGCCCATGGCGCCACCGATGGCTCCCGTGGCGGCGACAATGCTTGCGATGGCGCTGCCCGCGGTGGCATCGGTCGCCAGGCCTCCACCGCCCCTCTTCCCCCCCAAAAAATAAATTCTTGATGTATTTTTTTTAAATGCATGTATAAATTTAATTTTTTGGAATGTGAATGGAAAATTTTTAAAAATCCGACCCATTTCATGAATCGAAAAAACCATCTCAAAAATATAATTTTTTTCCCAACCCATCTGGCGAAAACGCTAAAAAAATGTTTTTTTATGCAAAATAGCTAAATTTTTCAAAAATCAACTAAAATTAACAAAGCTGGGTTTTTTCAAAGTACGTACCAGTGGACCGTATGCCGGAGGACGCTCATATCGCCGAACTTGCTTGAATCTATGTTGGTGGTACGAGTTTGTCATTTCCTTCCTCTAGAGAAAATTTTCTCAAACAACTGCAGTGCACAAATGAGGAGTGGTAAAATGAATTCACCTTTTTAAACTCATAATGGGGCATTTAAGTGGGATTTTTATTCCACTGATTTTTAATCATCTAATCAACTAATCAGTTTGGCAAGGCAACATTTTCAAATCTCTTATCGGGAAATGAATCGGATTGACCCTAAAAATCTCTAAAAATCGGAAAATCATTAACAATCTAAAAATCGAAAAATTTCAAAAATTTCAAAAAAAAAATCAAAAATCACAAAAAATTCAAAAACATTCGAAAATTATCCGATTCATCTCCTGAGGGGGCATCCTCGCATCAATATCTATCAATCAGAGTCTAGGGAATCATATCGAGATTTATCATCTCCAAGATCGAAACTACATCATATCGAGATTTATCATCTCCAAGATCGAAACTACATCATATCGAGATTTATCATCTCCAAAACAAATCAGTATCATATCGAAACCAAATCCGCATCAAATCAAGATCGAATCTACATCCTATCGAAATCAATATGAGCAACATCATCAGTCAAGTTTTCTTTGAACCAATGCGTCGTCACACATCACTTCAAAGAGGGGCAAAATGTATACACCTAAAAATGGTCTCAAGATAGTTAATTAAATACACATTTATTTGATTAATTCCCCTTCCCAATTAATTGAATTCACAAGCAATTTAATTAATTTCTCTATTCATCTACTAGTAAATAAATCTAAATTATTTATTTATATAGTTCATTTCATATCCCCCTTTGATTAATTAATTCTAAATTAATTAATGTCTCCCCATATTAATCAAGTCTTCTAATCCCTAATTAAGATTAACAAACTCAAGTTTGTTGAGATTAATTACCATTTTCCAATTATTTGAATTTCTAAATTCAAATGTGCACATGGCTCCTAACTTTTAACCACCTAACCTAACCATCCCCTAACTTAACCCATTCCAACTAATCCTGGGTCTAACTAACCCTATCTTATCTTGCACATTCTAAACTCAACCTCCCATGGTGTGGATATTCTCTCCTTGAGACACATGGCACTTTTGCCATAGGTCTCCTCCCTTGGACACTTGCCCTCTCATGAGCAAGGCTCCTTGACACTTGTCACCACAGAGATGACAAGTGTCCCTTCCTCCAACCTCTTCTCCAACTTCCTCAATCTTGGCCCTTGATATCTTCAGATCAGATCTGGACCGTCGATTCCTGCCACCTCAGCTTTGGCCTTAGAATTCTTATAAATATCCCCCATTTTGGAGCAATAAGGATCCCATCTCATATCAATTTAGGCATCATTACTATAGGCAATTTGCATTTTCAATTATCTAGTAATTAGCTTTTGGATTAACCATAGCATGTTAATCTAGTTTCTTAAATCATGCGTTTCATATCATCCCCATTGTCAATCATGATCAAATAAGGTACTCAACTCTTGAGTTGTCACTTTGGAGGTCATTGCTCCACTGAGAGCCCATCAATTCAACACCTTCAAGGTCCTCAAGAATAGAGGAAAATGGGACATTTCAAGGAAGGCTTATGGTTTGCATTTCTAATCTAGTTTTCAATTAAGCTTTTCAATTACATTTTATTGTCTCATTATATGTGTATGCCTCTCCATCAAAGAGAAGATGAATATCAACAATGATGTCTCCCAAATATACAATGTAGGACTCCAAAAACAAACTTGCAATGTTTTTCAAGTAATCATCCCAAAGAACTATATCTGGAAGATAATGTATGTCTTGTTGCACAAGAAGTCAAAACTATAGCAACACAAGCATCATCAGGAGAAAAAATAGATGTGATATCAATAGGAGGGGATGAAACTCAAGGATCAAGAACTGGATCACATATGAGAACATCCAAGTTCAAGTAACCAAAGTTCTTCTCGATACTAGAATCTACACTAGAAGTGTGATCATCATCAAAAAGATCAAAGTCATCAATAGGAACAAAGTTTGAAAATGAGTAAAACCAAGATGCAAGATCCACAACCCCAATAGAAACAATAGAGCTCTACTTTTGAAGTCTCTAATGATAATTGAATTAGGATTTAACTCCATAGTCTTTCTTGTTGGATCATGAGTGTTTTGATAGATGGAAAGAAGATAAGTTGTCGAGTTAGTTACACACAATACATCATTGAAGGTTTCACCACTAATATCAATAGATACCTTCCCAATTACATTCATATAAATATGATTGCCCATCAAAATTGGTGGCATGTTGCAAGGCTCAAATGATGAGAATATAAGCTATGAAGATGCCATATGATGAGAAGCTCTTGAATCTAGAAGATCTCCATGAATCATGATTTGTAGTAGCACAAAGATCTTGTATTTTACTTGTCCCAAAAGTGTGATCATTCCCTTATCAAATTAATCTTGTTTGGAAGTAGAAGTTGAAGTTGACATTCTAGAAGGCAAACTAACTCTATTATTCTCAAGAAGATGCTTCAATTCATCAATATCCTTCTTGTAACAATAGTGTTCATCAATATCCTTCTTGCAATATGCACATGTAGACTTCTCCTTCTTAAATGATTTCCCTTTAGGAGAGGATGCATAATCTCTTTGTTGAGGAGATGAAGATTGTGCTCTATCCTTTTGTTTCTTTGGCTTTGATTTCTTTTTCTTCTTGTTGGAACCTTCCCCATGATTAGCCACCAAAGAATGTGACTTGGATGAATTGAGAGTAAAAATTGTGTTTAACTTTGCTTGCTCAAGCACCAACATCTCAGTAAATGAATCTAAAGATGGTGTACTATAGACACTCCCCATTGTCAAGTGATGAGTGTGGAAACTAGAAACAAAAGTTGCATATTTAGAAGGAAGCTTCCCCAACAAGTTGAAGACCAACTGTGAATCCTTATTGTTAATGCCACAATCCTTGAGTTGTGCTCTTATCTCATTTGACTTGGTGACATAGTCTTGGATTGTATCAAAATTCTTAGGATATAAATTTAGGAGATCATTATAAGTCTGTATCCTCTAATTTCATCAACTTGACCATACAAATGAGCAAGTTTATCCCAAGACTCCTTGTTTGTCTTACGTGCTTCTCAATATTAAAGATAAGATCAAGTCATATATATTTTCTCAACACTCCAAGAGCCATGGAACATTTTATGAGACATTAAATTTTCATATTAAGACCAACTTTAGGATTTGAGGGTTCTGAAATTGTTCCATCAACATAATAACTTAAAATGTTTTTCATTAGTTTACTCCATGCACTAACTTTCTGAGCTGCATAAATATGTGGAGTTAAAAGTGAAAAATTAGGATAACCCATAACTAAAAATCAAAAGAGTACCAAAGAGATAGAGAGATGCACAAGTGCACTAAACACCCCCCAAATTCATGCAAAGAACTGGTTTTCTGCCCACCCTAAAAAGAAAAATGATTATTTGGCACTTTATACTTAATGCGATTATAATGGACACTTGTAGAGTAATACAAAGCAAACTTCTAATTTCTAGTGATTGAAATTGTAAACTCAAATCAATATGCAAAAGACCAAACTATGATCTATGCATTACATTTGCCAAAAATAAGCCAAAAAAGGCCATGTGTTGAAAGTGATTTTTTTTTATCACAACGACTACAAAATAATAGCACCACTATAAAATATAGAAAAAATTAAGCACTTTAAAAAAAAATTGCACTAGAAAAGGAGTTTATATGAGCTCAAACGATGCCCCAAAAGTTGTAAAATTAGGGATTTCAATTTTTTTTGAAAACTCCATGTACAAATAAA
Source organism: Cryptomeria japonica (assembly GCF_030272615.1). NCBI lineage: Eukaryota > Viridiplantae > Streptophyta > Pinopsida > Cupressales > Cupressaceae > Cryptomeria > Cryptomeria japonica. The sequence goes on along the minus strand of NC_081406.1, from coordinate 324,604,474 downwards.
TATTAAACTCCTAAACCATTGTGAATAGCACAAAATTATACTCCAAATTAAATAAAATCTTGAAAAAAGGAGTCTAGATGACATAGATATCACTGTTTGAAAATCACATGTGTAATCATGACACCTAGATCACGTCACACCTCCAAACGTCAAATGGCTCTAGATTTGGCCTCTAGAGTTGGATTTGAATGAAACAAAAGGTGATTATGACTTTCTCAAACCTCTTGAATCCAATGGTGGCCTTTGATTTGACCCAACAAGCTCCAATTTTAACCTAGACCAAAAAAGCCACAAATCCAAAACTCCAAAATGCTAAAAAAACCTCTCCAATGGAAAAGTAATGTCACCTTAATGGATTTGATACCATGTAAGAATTGGCTATGAAGGTAACCGCCCAAGATCTAGAGGCCTAATGGAAAACACAATAACAAGAGAGAAATAATGTTACAAGAGTAAACAATATTCTCATCAATGATGAAATACAAAATGGATTAACTTGGATGATTCTTACATAGGAGACCCCTTGGTTATATAGCCAAGGTGAGAACATATGAGTTCATAATATTGTGAAAAGTGTCATAATCTTATGACATGAGACAAAAATTGAAAAGAAATCATCCCACCTAAAGTGGAAAAGTGATCACATGATAACACCACTAAAGGTGGATCACCCACCAAAGGTGGAAAAGTGCAACCATGAAAGGTGGATATGATAATGTGATAAAGGCACTAAAGGTGGAGACACCACATAAAGTGAAAATGATAACATGATAAGTCCACCTAAAGTGGAAATGCTTCAACAACTCCTATGTGGTTCCCTAAGTAAGCTTAATAAATGTGTAATTAGGGCCTAGGTGGAGAATATCCAAGGTAAAACACCTTAATTACACCAACATCTTTTAATGACACTCTTGCTCACTAAATTATTATGATTACATATTTTTGGTATAACTCTTATATGTTTTGAATATACAATCATTTACTTTATTATGCCTATGTATTAATTCCATGCTTATCTTTAATGTGACATGCTACATGATTTTTTATTGATATTTATTGTATATGATTTACTTTCACTTGGGGTAGGAGGAGGCAAGGTACAAGTTAGGGTGGGGAGAAGGTTAGGGACAACAAATTTATCTCCTATTTTCTATAAATTCTTTATGTATATCTTTCTACATACTTGTACTAACACATTTGATATATGTGGCCATATTTTACTCTTTTTTCTCTTAAAATTGTATTTATTTTGATTTATTCATACTATTTAAAGGGGGCATGCCATACTAATTGTTATGATTTCATTTGATATTTTATGCATCAATTGAGAGGGCCATCCTAGTTTTAACTCCTCAAAAACCCTATGCATGTGTACATGTATGAGGCTCAAGTGTTCTTCAACATTTATCTTATCTTTATTTATTAGGATGCTTGTATTTACAATATTTTGAAGACATTGCTATCTACATGGTATATATTGGTGTCTACAATGGATGATTAATGTGGAAGTTTATGATCATGAATGTGCTAATATATACCTTGTGTTGATCATAGATTCATAACTATATCTATATTATGATGTCATATTGTGTGTTTGCCTGATTAGATAATAATATATATACTTATTATGAGGCTAATTATGATTAATTTATTGAGTTGTGATCTATTTATAAGTATGTAGGATGTTGATAGTATGATTGAAATTATCATTTTCCATAGTTTGAGTATGCCCATTGAGTAAAATACATTATAATGTTGCACATTCATTGATTTTCATGTATGTGTACATGTTAATATATTTGTCTAACCTATTACTTAAACCATGAATTCTAAGATAATATTTGATTTACACATTGAGTATATGATTTTAACAAGTGATTGGCTTATGAGAGTTATGTGTAGTAAATTGGCATGGATCATTAAATTGTCTCACTTATTCTTGTGGAGTGGTGGAACTACTCTCTCTCTCTCTATATATACCTACTTGTCCCTACCTTCCTCTCTCTCTCTCTCTCTTGGAATTCTCAAAGCAGGTTATAACGTGAGCACATTTCTTGGATTCACCAAAAATGGTAAAAATCCATGGCTCAAGTCTCAAGATTAGGACTCACATGCACAATCTATTCTTTATCCAACATAGAAACACACTTTTCATGGTGTTGACAAAATATCAGTCACCATTTAGCAATTCCACCACCTTTATTTTTTTGCAATGTAGAACAACTAATTTACATATTTTTAGACTTAATTTGATTGTATGAACTAATATTTTGACATTCCTATTGTTGGAATGATAATTATCATGATTTTTGTTTTAATATGATAATATACAAATATTATTCTCATATTTTTTTACTAATTATATTAGATTGAATTAAACTTGAACATTGAATACCAAAGAAGTTGGAAAAAAACACAAATTTTGGAGAAGTCTAAAGCCAAAAATGAATCAAACAATATTGTGTAATTGGTGAAATTGAATCTCTAAGTTTTAGGTATTTTCTTTTTTTATCTTTCTACCTTTTGTTCATCATGTCATATTATCAACATAGTTCATAAGAGCATACAAATAAAAAGTGGGTCTAATGAAATTATCATACGTCATGTACCATAATAAAAATGGAGTCTAAAAGATTGATGACAACTCACATGGAGAAAAGGATCCCACCCAAATATCCCAAGCCAAGTTTTAAGTGAAAGGAAAGAAGATAATTTTTATTTTTTTTAACTCATGTTCACAATCTAATATTGTTTCTTTTGATTTGGTTAGTGAGTAAGGTTTGGAGAATTTAATCACCCACACCCATGCCATTTATGGTAGCTACAAGATATGATGGTGATGAATCAATAAAATTTGGTGTTTGGTCTACATCTAGAGTATGAGGATGATGTACTAGTAGATGTTGTCTCATTAGATGTAAGTGATGTTGGTGTCTATGTTTGGTTCAAATATGCATGAATAACAAATTGGATTTAATTTTTCTAAGCCACATCAAGTGGGGTATTTAAATTGATATGAGGTATGGATGTTTTTTTCAATATTCATATATAGATGATCGAAAAAAGTACACTGAGTTTTGATGATCACAAGATTGAGTATTTATGTGTTAAAAATGTATATAAATCATAATATTACACAAAAAAATAGCATTATCCTTACTAGATATGACTCGTTGTCCCTAGAAAATATCCTCTTAATATAAGAAGGTGTCATCTAGATCTTGAGAATTGTATTCTTGTAAAGTCTTATATAGTACTTGACCTTGTATAATTTTTACAATATCTCTCTTCCTCTCTTGGCCATGTTAACCACCACTTTTGATAATCCTTGGGGTGATGGTAATGGGGTAAGTGCACCAAGATGGTGAACAATAAAATGGACACCCTCCCAAAAAAAAGAAAAATCAACGTAACAAATACAGGTTATTTTTTTTTTGAAATAACTCGTACGCGTTACAGCTAGGAAATCCCAAGCCATAACACGTATGAGGTTTTGTTCCTAAAAGAATAGCATACGTGTTAAAAATAAATTTAGTAACCCGTATGCGTTACTAAATTTAATAGTAATGCATACATGTTTTTCTGATTACAATTTTTTTTTTTTTTTTTTTTGGGGGGGGGGGGGGGGCGACTGGGTCCATTCTACCCACTGCGAGGAAAGAAAAGTGCTCAAAATCTAAACACAATTTGAGAGCTATAAGAAAAAATAAAAATGCCACATTGTCGCAAAGGTAAGATTATGATCTATTTATGCATTTTTTTGTTTCCTTTGTCAAATTTAACTATAGTTTTGTAGTTTTTGATTAATTTTATTTTGTTTTGTAAATTTCATACTAGATGCTTTACAAAACAATCCCCCTCAAGGGAACATTACCCATCAACAAAATATGCCCCGTAATCCTCCTAATTCATTGATAACCCCTTCCCAAACCACACAAGAGGATTTACTAGGTCATTTAGCACAAAATAGGGTTACCATTACCAATCTTGTGGCTAGGTTGAAAGCATCAGAACACCAACACCATGCAAACCTTACCTAGGCCCTAGAAACAATGGTGGATAGTGTCGACAAAGTTTCAAAATAAGTCACTGAATGGGATGCATATAGAAACTCATGTTGCAACTTTTACACCCAAGGTCTCTCATACGATGTTGTCAAGAACAAAGAAATAAGTAAAGCACAAATATGTGCTTTTTTCACTGATCCTTGAACCTAGGAGACCCTACCTCTTAATTCAAAGAGGTTTCCTATACATTGGTGTAATCACATTTCCATGAAAACTCAATTTTGGGATAGGTGGTGGATCATCTTTGACCAACCTCCTTGTAATAACTTTGAGGTGCCTTTGTAATTTTATAGGAAACTATACTATGAGTTCATCCTCCATGAGCTCCCTAATTATTTTGATATGAGGGAGTTCCAGGGAAGAGGTGGAGGCTCCACCCAAGATAGACTAGGGGCTCGACATGTATATAATGTTCAGAATTGGGTTCCACATGCTCTGAAACCCTTGGTGCATGTGGCGGTCCCTATAGCTCTGGAGGAGTCTATGAAGATGGTGACTCTTTAGGCAGCTACATCACTGACCAACACCATTATCCAACATGGGATACAATTGTCACATCCTCTTGGCCCAGATGATGGTGCAACAGTAGACGATGGTGTTGCAGCTATGCCACATACTCGTAGCATTCCCAGTAGTCACTAGTGCATTACCTGCTTCGCGGTATGCTACGGGGTAGATGAAATTGCACGTGCAGATGGTTCGAGCTACCATCAGTGCACACGTTCTGGGGCTAGTTGTGAGGTCAATGGTGTTAGCAGGAGACACTACACAGTTGGTTAGATGTTGCCATTGATGGCAACTCAAGTCAACTTACTCATCCGCAATAAATGATTTGCCTATACCGGAAGTATGAGTGAAGATTTGGTTAAGTCGGGTAAGTCAGAACAGGGCATTCGACAAATTATAGTATATTGCTCGAAATTTTATTTCAATTGAATATTTTTTGTTGCGAAGCTAAGGGAATCTTGATAGATGTCTATAGTACCTTATTCCATGATTTTATCCTCCAGTGATAATGGTTGTGCAAGATAGGAGATCCAATATCAGTTTTTGGGTTGAACAGTGAAGTATGGTCGACTTGTATATTTGATCATTGTGCGAATTTGATGGAGAAGTTTTGGTGATTGTTTTTGAGTTTGAGGTTGTTTATCTGAAATTTGGGAAGCGTGTGGACAATTATTTTTAGTTTGCATATGCATTGGAGATCGAATTCAACTGATAATTCATACACGTCTCATGAATATGTAAAATATTCTTGAGCCGACATGATTGTGTGTTGCGGATATATAAGACCGATTGTTAGGATCATTTTGGATATCAATAGGTATACGAAAAGGTTGTGTGATTGAGTGTGCACAATTTCACATGCATAGGTCAGAGATATATGCTCCAGATTCATGACAGAAGAGTAGAATAGAGTAGAGTGAGATAAGTGTGGGAAGTTTGATTTTTGTGCTTAACCAGAACTATTATCAGGCATTTGTAGATGCTACTTTTTAGTTCAAGTACTTTTGTGATCTTTTGTAATTTTTCTAAAGGCAGTGAGCCAAACATTTTGAGAAGTGATCTCTGGTAGTGTGATTGAATGCATGTGCATTCCAATTGTAATATTTTTATACTTCTACAGAGTATATTTATATTGTGGGCTCATCCCCACCATGGTTTTTCCCTTAACCGGATTTCCACGTACAAAAATCATTATGTTATGGTGTTGTGGTTGTTTAATTTATGTTCTTACATCTTTATTTTACTCATATACATTAAGTGGTTGAATGAATAGTTAAATAAAGTTAAAAATTGTAGAACATTGATTCACCTCTTAGTGTTCCTTGATTCCAACAATTGGTATCAGAGCCTAGTTCTTTGAAAGAAGTTTAACAACTTGAGGAATATCTGGGAAGGTGAATCAAATAGATTCTAGTGGTCTTCAACATCAACTTCTTGTTGCACTTGATGATCTTGATCAGTCCAAAGTTGAAGTCAGGGAATTGCAAGGAAACATTAAGGATGCTAAGAATTTCATTCAATCATTGAAAGAGAAACTGAATAAGTCCAAGGAAAAGAGAAAGGAACTTGTTGATTAGCTAATGTAGAAGGAAAGAAAATGCATGGAAGATGGTCACTTGAATCAAGTCCTAAAGGAGAGATCAGAAGAATGTGCAAACAATAGATAAAGGCAAAGTGAAAGTGGAGGAGACCATGAATCAAATGAAGAAGACATGGGTTAAGAAGAGAAATAATGATATAGGGAATGGATCTACACCTGAATCCGGTGCTGGAAATTCATTTGGGAACTAAATTAAGGTCTCTGGCCGAGGGGGAGTTTTCATGTAAATCCTATGCACCCCCTGTAGTAGATGATGCATGAATCTGGCATGTTGAAAAATCTATATTAGGTCATTGCAGATGATTTGAGGTGGCCTTTGGAAGAATTTGAGCTCCAATGAAGATCCATAGATGAATTATGTGAAGCAGTCCAGAAAAGGTGAGTATCTGAAAGGTTTTGGGAAAAACACATTTATTGCACCCTAAAAGTGATGCAGGAGTATCCCCGGTTCATAGCAATCTTGCATCAACCAAAAATATTTCCTTTTTGTTTTGCTTTTTGTTTGCAGTTACAACATTTCTTTCTGTGTGTCTCAGATTTAGCTCACCAAAACTTGTGGAGTTGGATTTTTATTGAAGACTTGATCATCTTCCTTATTCCCAACCCATGGAGCATTTGGATCATTTTTTGGCAAGTTATCGCTACCGATTTCCGAGACAATTTTCTATTACCGGTTGTCTGGACCTATTTGCATTGGTGATCTACCAGATCCCTTCTGTAGCTTGCAGAGCCCTGACTATTGATTATGATGTTCCTTAGCATATGGCCGACCTTTTCCCATGATCTACACTTCATCCTTTGGATTTTTTGGAGGAATTTCTTTGGCAGAGGCCGACCTTGTTGGTTTTGCATGTTAGGTATTGTTCTTCGGGTTTCGATCCCTTTTTGGGTTGACCAAATTCTCTTGGATCGTATAAATTATTGTAATAGAGAATTAGAATGTAATAAAGAAGTTAGACTGAGTATAGAAGATAAATCTTAAGATTTGAGATCTCGGTTGTGACCTGTTCTATAATTTAAACATATTTTAGCAAGCTTGTGAGCTGGTTTCTATAACCCGATTGCTACCGGTTGGTTGTAATCAATTTTCATGATATAATTCAATCTATTTTGCATTCCCTCCATCATGTCCTTATGTTTCTGTTGTGTTTACTCTTCCTAACTGGTCTAGACTGATCTCTTTGAGGTCCCCCCTAGTTGGTGACTGCTTCAAGTGGTGATGCAGGAGCATCCCCGATTCATAGCAATCTTGCATCAACCAAATAAATTTCCTTTCTGTTTTTCTTTATGTTTGCAATTTCAGCATTTCTTTCTGTGTGTCTCGGATTTGGCTCATCGGAACTTGTGGAGTTGGATTTCAATTAAAGACCTGATCATCTTCTTTATTCCCAAACCATGGATCATTTGGATCATTTCTGGCAAGTTATCGCTACCGATTTCCGAGATAGTTTTCTATTACCGGTTGTCTAAACCTATTTGCATTGGTGATCTACCAGATCCCTTTCATAACTTGCAGAGCCTTGAGCATTGATACTGATGTTCCTTAGTGTATGGCCAGCCTTTTCCCATGATCTACACTTCATCCTTTGGATTTCTAGAGGAATTTCTATGGCAGAGGTCGACCTTGTTGGTTTTGCATATTAGGTCTTGTTCTTCGGGTCTTGATCCCTTTTTGGGCTGGTTGGATTCCCTTGGATCGTATAAATAATTGTAATAAAGAATTAGAATGTAATCAAGAAGTTAGACTGAGCACAGAAGATAGATCTTAAGATTTGAGGTCCCGGTTGTGATCTGCTCTGTATTTTGAGCATGTTTTAGCAGGCCTGTGAGTTGGTTTCTGTAACCCGGTTGCTACCGGTTGGTTGTAATCAGTTTTCATGACATAATTCAATTTGTTCTACATTGCCTCCATCATGTCCCTATGTTTCCGTTGTGTTTACTCTTGTTGACTAGTCTGGACTGATCTCTTTGAGGTCCCTCCTAGCCAGTGACTGCTACAAGTGGTATCAGAGCGAGATTTCATTCCGAAGATTGCATTATCTTCAAAATTTTGTTATAGAGTGGAAGACTATGGATCTGACCTACAGTTGCAGAGGACTGGCGTAAAGATGGTGTGAAGAGGAACTAGGAATGGTGGAGTGCATGGGAATGCAGACCCTGTTGTGATGGAAATGTTGCGAGGAATAGCAACCCGATTGGAAGCTATGGAGATAGCCCAGAGAAGAGGCCAACACATTGAAGATGTAAGTGAAGATGAAGGACAAGAAGCCCCGACAGAACAAGTAAAACCATTGGTGGTTGATCCGGATGAGGAAAGGTTTTTGAGGGTTTTGACTAGGGTGAATACTAAACCTCATTTTACCCCACCGAAATATGATGGAAAGTTGGATTCAGATGAATTGATGGGTTGGATCTCAGAGATGGAGAAATGTTTTTATTTTGAAAACACTACAGAAGAAAGGAAGGTGAAATATGTCTGTACCTGATTGAAAGGTCATGCATATCTTTGGTGGGAGCATTTTCAGATTGATAGATAGAGAAGAGGTAAAGAGAAGATCAAGACATGGGATCAGATGGTTGCTAAGTTGAAATCAAAATTTATGCTAGTTGATTATCAAGTGCATCTGTTCCAGAAGTTGCAGAATTTGAGACAGAAGGAATCTAGTGTGAAGAAATACATCGAAGCATTTTACAAGTTGAATATTAGATCCAGACATGTTGATGATGAAGTTAAAAAAGTTGCAAGATATTTGAATGGGTTGTGGGTGTCTATACAAGATGAACTCAGTTTGATCAAATTACAAAGTGTTGAAGGGGCTTACCAGTATGCCCTGAAGGCAAAAGAGAAGCTAAATAAAAAGACACGAAAAGAGGTAGAGAGGCAGAGGTGCAAGTTTTTATGGAGGAAGATTTCAAGGAAGAAGAGGATATACCGAAGGTAGAGGAACTTGTGCAGATCAGAACAAGGACAAAGAAGTGAACAAAGAAAGTAATTTATAACAGAAAGATGATAGAAATTTCTACTGGAGGAGAGAATCGAATGGCCACTGGAATGAGAATTTTGGAAGGGATGACAGAAGACAAGACATGAGAGTGTTTAGAGGAACTTGCTATAAGTGTGGAGGAGAAGTAAATCATGCTTTCGAGTGTAAGAAGACAAAGAATATTGGAAGAGCATCAGTGTTGGAAGAAAACCCCACTAGATCAGATAATAAACCAAAAGATGGAGAACTGTTGATGATGAGGAGAGCTTTGTGTCATACTGGGAGAGATGAAGAGCCCTTGCAGAGAAAGAATTTGTTCAAGACTAGATGTAAGGTATCCGGTAAGTGTTGTAAAGTTGTTATTGATAGTGGTAGTTTAGATAATCTTGTTTCAAAAGAGATGGTGAATAAGTTAAATTTGGAAAGATTGAAGCACCCTAAGCCTTATCAGATAGCATGTATTCGGGATGTATTCGGGATGAACATAAGTTGTTAGTAAGCGAGCACTATTTGATGAAATTGAAAATTGGGAATTATCATGATGAAGCCTTGTCTGATATTATGCCTATGGATATTTTTCATCTTTTGTTGGGTAGACCTTGGCAGTTTGATAGACAGGAAATACATGATAGGAGGAAGAATACATACACTATTGTGGCCAATGGGATGAAGCAAACCTTATTACCTTGGAGGAACCTTTGAAGAGTGAAGTTTGTATGAATGATAGAATTTGTTTGGTGGATGGAAGGAAAATCTTGGATGGATTGAGACATGAGAATGTGTGTTTTGCCTTAGTTCCTAAGAAAACTGAGAATCCAGAGCATGAAGAAGAAGAAATAGAAGAGATAAAAGATTTGCTGATAGAATATGAAGACATCATTTCAGATAATATGCCTAATGGATTTACACCTGTGAGAAGTATCAGTCATTGCATGGACCTGATTCCTGGAGCTAGTTTGCCTAGCAAAGTTGCACATCGGATGACATTGACTGAGAATGAAGAGCTGAATAGACAAGTGCAGAAGTTGTTGAAAAAAGGTTTGATAAGAGAAAGTCTAAGCCCTTGTGCAGTACCAACAATATTAGCACCTAAGAAGAATGGAGAGTGGAGAATGTGCACTGATTCCAGATAAATAAATAAGATCACTGTGAAATACCGGTTTCCTTTGCCTAGGATGGATGACATAATGGACTGTTTGAGCAGAGCCAAATACTTTACAAAGATAGACTTGAAGAGTGGATATCATCACATCAGGATCAAAGAAGGAGATGAGTGGAAGACAATATTCAAGACAAATGAAGGATTGTATGAATGGTCAGTGATGCCTTTTTGGTTAACTAATGCACTGAGTACTTTCATGAGGCTGATGAGTGAGGTGTTGAAGAAATTCTTGGGTAAGTTTGTTATTGTATATTTGGATGACATCTTGATTTTCAGTAAGACAAAAGAGGAGCATTTGTTGCATTTGAGACAAGTTTTGCAGAGGTTGACGAAAGAAAAGTTGCTAATAAATCTTAAGAAGTGTACTTTCATGAAAGATGAATTAGTCTATTTGGGATTTGTGATATCTGAGAATGGTTTGAAGATGGACCCCGAGAAAGTAAAAGCAATTGTTGAGTGGCCTTCACCGGAAAGCATTGGAGAGGTAAGATCATTTCATTGATTGGCTAGTTTCTACAGGAAGTTCATTAGAAATTTTAGTTCAGTTTGTAACCCTATGACCGCGACCATGAGAGGAGATCGGAAGGAATTCAAGTGGACCACCAAAGCAAACAAAAGTTTTGAACTGTTGAAACGGAAGGTGACTAAGCAACCTATGTTGTCTTAACCGGATTTCAATAAAGTATTTCAAGTGGATTGTGATGCAAGTGGAACAACAATAGAAGCAGTATTGAGTTAGGAAGGGAGAGCAGTAGCTTATTTCAATGAGAAATTGAATGATTCCTGGTGGAGATATTCAGTGTATGATCAAGAATTTTATGCCATAGTTCAAGCCTTGAAGAAGTGGAGACATTACCTATTGCCTAAGGAGTTTGTGTTGTATACAGATCATCAAACCTTGCAGTATTTGAACAGTCAGAGTAAGTTGAATCAGGGACATATGAGATGGGTTGAATTTTTGCAAAGTTACACCATTGTGTTGAAGCATAGAAGTGGGAAATCTAATAAAGTTGTTGATGCATTGAGTAGGAGAAGGAATTTGATGACATAGATGAGAGTGACAGTATTAGGATTTGAGGAATTGAAGACCTTGTGTGATGATGACCCAGAATGGTAGATAGAAGCAAGTGGTTGGATTACTTTATTCAGGATGGGATGTTATTTAGAGGAGATCAGTTGTGCATACCTAAGAGTTCTATGAGGGAGAATCTGATAAAGGAGAAACACAATGGAGGATTAGCCGGACATTTTGGTATTCACAAAATAGTAGCATTGGTGAGTGATCATTACTTTTGGCCCCAGATTCATAAGGATGTTAGGAAATATGTGCAAAGTTGTAGATTTTGTCAAATTGCAAAGGGTAGTAGTCAGAATGTGGGATTTGATGAATACTGATGAATAGTAAGTACCAAACCAGTATTGAGAGGGGGGGTGAATTAGTACAGATAAAAACTTTCCCTCAACCAGTTTGAATACAAAGACTGCACTTAACTAGTAAACTGTTGTAAAGCGGAAAAATCGAACCCTAGTTGTTCTCCCCCACTCCACTCCAAGGAGAGGGAAAGGAGGGTCACTAGGGTTGATGGTTTTCACTTAGGAGAGACTTTACATTCAAAAGAGGGGTTGAAACCCACAAGATCCAATCCCACACAATGCAGGATTGGATTCTAAATGAGTTTCAAGGGTTAAGACATCAAGGATACCCTCTTTTCTAAAGAATATAGATAGAATGATTGAACTAGGAATGTATGTAGAAGCAAGAAAGATTCACTTGTAAATGGAGATAGGGATATGGGATGAAGCTACAGACCTGGAATTAGTAGTAAAATGTCGAGATGATGCCATTCTACAAATTTGAGCGAAAGTTGACAGGACGATGGTGCCCGGAGTGCACACGGTCCTCCGAAAAATCCGCGAAACGAAGGGGGATCTGTTCATCTCTGCACAAGGATTCCAGATCTTCAATTACAGCCACGTACCTGCAACCTACACATAGAAAAGAGAGGATGATTGGGGGGTTAGGGATTAGGGGTTTTTCTTTAGGTCAAACCCCGGTTTTGGAATTAACTAAGAAATGAGAATGTTGTAAATGTAAATGTTTGTAATGTAAACAAGTACTGATACCTTGTTGTAAGAATGTTTGTATTCTTACATGCGAAGGTGTAATGATGTTGTATGTTGTATGTTGTAAGTGATCTCCTCTTCAATGGTTGAATCCTTGTCTTGAATGCAACACTTAGCCTTGAATGGAGACTTAGAATACTCAATTGCTTGAAGGAATGCTTGAATGCTTGAATGTTTGTATGTTTGAATATCGCTTCCGCGCCTTGCTCTTGCTTATTTCCTTCCTCCCTTTCTAGGAGAGGAAAAGTAGTTTATATACTTGTCAATTAGGGTTGAGAGACTGATTTTCCCGATCTTAGGCCAACCTAGAAACATTATTTTCCAATTTGCAAACTTCAAGACCCGATGCCCAAAAGGAGACCGGGCCCAAAATAGGGCCAGGGACCAGGGCGCTGGGCGCCATGGTCCCACCTCCCGGGACAACAAGGTGCAAGGAGGGATCATGCCAAGGTGCAGAAAAATGCAGTTTTTGGTGTCACAAGCAGGTTTCGGGGTCTCCATTCAGGTTCAATGTTGTGTCGCCATCGTGAAGACCCAAATGCAGTCGAAATTGCAAGTGTCACAATTTTAGGACGCTACATTTAGCCCCCACTTTAGCGGGAGTATAAGCGTACGCTCATACTGCCGGTAAAGTACAAGGAAACAACATTGAAAAACTTTCACCACATCAAGGAGGCAAGATACACCAAGCCCCCAGTGGACTAAGGATCTTACGACTTCGATTGACAAAGTAAAAGGGAAGATCACGAGGGAGAACCATGACTGTCAGTAGTAAGGTTCCCTCACTATGAGTCATGCAAGAAAGATATCAAAATTTTCGAGGCAAAGCTAAGTTTGCCAAGAAACTTTCAAGTATCTTGAAAAGATATGAATGGGATGTATGCCCCCCTACGTTAAAGTGATCACACATGCCTCACCGGTGGTGATTTCTTTAAGGTAGTGATACATATAAGAAATGAGAAGGGAAAGGAGCACGTTACCAAAAGGATTTAGCCCCCAAGTGTGAGATAAGACCAAGGATAATAGACACAAAACACAAAGCACAAGGTGACTTCACTTTCCTCAGGGTCAGTATGCTATATGATAATTCATGTATATCATATGTATGTATGCATAATTGTTCTTCAATCCCCAATCAAGGAAGGTCACCTAGAAGAAGGGAACACGTGTCTTTTGAGTCAACATGAGAGAGACCAAGAGAGATCTCAATGCTTTGCATCGTCCTCAAGTAGACAACACTAAGGACAACAAATAGAAGAATGAGAATAACACATAGAAGAAGTAACAAAAGAGATCAAGAGAGGAGGAGAGAGTCTGCTATGCTAATGAAACTAGTCTAGCATGTCATCCACCCCCCGATCTTGCTGATCAATATTTCGGGAAGGCAGGAAACATGCTAGAGGAGGAACATCCAACACAGCAGATGGAGCTATCACAAGATCCAAACAAGGGCTATGTTCATGTTCCAAGCCACATTGTTCTTGTCTAGGAGCTAAGATAAGTGCTTTAGAAAATTCGTTAGATAAATGGTTATCAACATCAACATATTCATATTCACTATCAGAATGAACAGAAGTAACATTTTCATCATGAATAACATTTTCATCTATATCATCATCAAGATTTATAAAAATAGGATCTTTAACTCGCACAGGATCAAGACCATCATGCATCTTATGTTTAGGAGATTTTGGCTCAATTTTCGGCTGAGGAGAGAATGGAATAATACTAGCTGAAGGTGTTTTTGGGGATTGCAAAGTTTGAGAAGCAACTGCCTGAGCTCTAAGATGATGCTTTCGTTGACATTCACGTGCAGAACGATTTCGTCTAGTCTTAGCAGGAAGTAGAGAAGATTGAGGAGGAGGAATGTTCTCATCCTTATCACTTGGGTGTTTAGGTTGTGGTCTCTTAGGTTGAACAATAGGAGAAGAGGAAGGTCTCTTCTCTCTATAAGAAGAAGGAGGAGGAACTGCTCCATATAAGGGAGGAATATTTGGTTTAGGAAGGAGACCAAGCCCATCATGATGAGGAGGTATAGGTCTACTTTTAGGAAGTTTATTAGTCATAGGCATAGTCACATTCATAGGGATGGGTTGGGAATCTTCTTGAGGAAAGACATTAGTTTTATCTTTCAAAGGAAGAACTTCCTTCTCAAGAACGATAGGAATATCAAGTTTGGGTGTTCTAGGTTCACTTAGAGATAGGATCATATCTTTTTTCCACTTTTGATAAGATTTGAAAAGATGATCACTCCGCGGTGGAAGAGATTGGAATTGTTTAGGCCAAAAATAATCAATAGGAACGCTAGAAGTTCTTTCAGCTGGTTTAAAGAGACTATGATTGACAGTAACAACTTCACCATTATGGGGAAATTTCAAACACTTATGAATAGGAGAAGCAATAGCTTTCATGGAAGATAGCCAAGGATAGCCTAGCTTCACACGAAATTGTTCGGACGATGGAATAATAGCAAAGTCCACATCAAGGGATTTGTTATGGACCTCAATAGGTAATGTAATAGAACCAATTGCAGGAGAAGAAAATGCAACAAATAGTTTCACAACCACATTTTTTTCGTCATAGATCACTTGATTCAATTGCAAAGTAAAAATAAATTCTTCAGTAATGACATTAACCATGCAAGAAGGATCAATAAGCACTCCACGGCAAGGTGTATTCTTGAATTTTGCAACTATATATAAAGGACCATCAGGTACCCTGATAGTTTCACTGGAATCAAATGTGATGGAAGGTTCTTTAGGGATTTTCTGCTGTTCCACAAAGTTAATCACATTCGGAGTCATAGACACAAGATCATCAAGTGAGACAGAGGAATCATTAGTATCAATCACATTAGAGGTATGAGAAGGTAATGGATCAGTAAAAATCTTAAGATTTTGGTTGGGAGGAGCTACAGATGTGTTGCCTTTATCATTCACACCTGAAACAGAGATAGTATTATTATCAATCAAATCTTGAATTTTACCCTTTAAAGCAAAACATTTTTCAGTATCATGCCCAGGATGATGATGAAATTGACAAAAAGATTTGTTATCAAAATAGGGTGAAGTAATATTTGCCGGATCTATTTGCCTTATAGGAGGAAGAGTAAGCACATTTTGTTCCAATAACTTATTCATAATACTATGCAATGATTCATTCAAAGGAGTAAACTTTCTTTCTTTCTTGAAAAACTTAGAAATAGGAGGCACACCTGATGCTGCATTCACATTGTTGTTGATGATGTTTTCATTGAATTTAATAGACTCTCTGTTCAGTTTAAACTTCCCAAATGGTTGTTGACTACTATCACCCTTATCACTCGGAGCCATAGGATTTGCTTGTTCCATTTGACTCACAGTCAGTTGATAATTGTGAAGAGTTGCGCACAACTGTTGGAAAGAAGTAAACTCAGAAAATAGAAGTTTTTCTCTAATATCTTTTTGTAAATTAGAAATAAAGATTCTTTGAATATCATTGTTAGGTACTGGAAAAGGAATCTGAGCATACAAATGCTTATATCTACCAATGAAATCAGTCACTTTTTCTTTAACACCTTGTTTACAATGCATTAATTCAATCAAAGTAACTTTAGGACTTATATTGTTTTGAAATTGTTGAATAAAAGCATTTGCAAGTTGTTCGAAAGAAGTAATAGAATAAGAAGGCAATGAGCAATACCATTGTAAGGCTTTATCTCTTAATGTTCTAGTAAACAGTTTTGCAAGCAACCTTTGGTCATATGCAAAATCGGTACATATTGTTTGAAAGGTCTTAACATGTGTTAGAGGATCACCCTTACCATTATAAAGCTCCAACTATGGGATTTCAACATGTTTAGGGGGGATAGCTTGAACAATGTCAAGAGAAAGTGGGCTTGCCACATCAAATGTGGGCACACTAAACTTAGATTGATTCATAGAGGCAATTTGTTGTTGTAAAGAAGAGACAGTTTGTGCAAGATTGTTAATGGTCGCTTTAGTCGAAGAGTTCATATTAGACGTGTTAGATTGTGATGGAGGTGTTACGTTATTGAAAGAAGGTATTGATTAAGAGTAAGGTGGTGGGATGCTATGATAGTTAGTCATAGGAGATGATTGGAAAGGAGGAACACTACAAGGAGGAATGGAATGGTTAAATGAATTGCCCCCCTACGTCGTGTTTATTTGTGGAGATGTAATAGGAACACTCATTGAAGGAATGAATGAAGAAGTCGGATTGAATGGAGGAAGAGGGTTAATTGAAGAGGAAGGATTGCCCCCATGACTAGTGGTCATAGGTGGAATGTCTTGTATTGAAGTAGTCATTATGTTTGATGTAAAGGTAGGTATACTAGCAATAGGAGTTGTCAAAGGAATAGAATGATTGACTTGAGTAGGAGGTTGTGTATAACCTAAAGTTTCGGCACAACTTTTCATCAGCATCACATTCGAATCCACAATGTGTGCAATACCACGCAAAATATCAATTCCATTCTTATCACTTTGAACCATACGTTTTAGACCCTCAATTAAGGAAAGAGCTTAACTATCAGGGTATTCTTGAGACCTCCATTGTCAAAAATCATGAAATTGGTTATCCAATTTCAAAAGTTGTTCTACAGAAACCTCATGGAGAGCTTCTTCATCATTAAGAGGATTAGAGGAATTACCTATGTCCTCGTTAAAAAGGCCATTCAAATTAGGTTCCATCTCCTCAGAAATTAAACCTTGGAAAGACTTAATTCTAAGGCTTCGTCTAACGGGAATAGTGTAAGTAGGGCTTATTGTTGTAAAACTCATGCACTAAAGGGAGAGAGAAGATTTTGAATTTTATAGGTAGCAAATTTCAATAAAATTAGCCAACCTTCTAGATTTAAGCTGTTAAATACAATCAGGACAATCTCCCGAAATTTCGGAAAAAATGTCAGGGACCGTGGCGAACGGAGTGCACACGGTCCTCGCAACTTTTTTCAAAATTTTCAGGGATGAAAGTTATGATGATTTTAAAGCTAATCTGAAAAAATTGAGCGATTTTACAATCTGTAGATAGGCCAATTAAAGTTGCAATCTCAAAATTGAACCCTACCAAGATTGTTGAAAAATGCAAAATTTGAATTTTGAAAAAGAGAGGGAAACTGAAATTTTGAATTTTATGATTTAAGAGGGAATACTGAAAGCAATGTAGGCTTTGAAATTTAAAAGTTGACTCGATTTCATGCAAAATTCACTTTTGAACGCGGAAATCAGAGTTGTTGTAATTAAGCACTTAATTTCAAAAGTCACAAATTGTAAAGATTTGAATAAAGCACTGAAATTTCGAATGAATGCCAACACACTTTTCAGATTTAGGACAGTAAGAAACACAATTTTGACAGGAATTTTAATTTCAACAATTTTTGAATGATTATAAGCCTTCTTCCGAGCAATCACTAGACCAACTTTGACTTTAATTTTGAAAGTATTAGAATTGATAAAATCAGCCAAAATTCTAGATTTTAGCAGAAAAATACAGTAAGATCTAGCTCCCGAAATTTTAGAAAAAATGTCAGGGACGATGGCGCTCGGGGTGCACACGGTCCTCGCAACTTTTTTCCAAATTTTCAGGGATGAAAGATATTGTGATTTTATTGCGGAATCCAAAGTTACAGCCGATTTGGAGGTGTTTTGATTAGTGAAATTATCAGTCAAAGCTTGAATCAAGAAGGTTTTAAAAATTAGGGTTTTGACACTTAACCACTTAATTTTCAGAAATAAAGCACAAATATGAATTAACAATTTGTAATAGAAAGGTAGATCTGAAACAAGCATTAACAATTAAACATTTCACAAGCTCAATTACTAAAAAGAAAATTTTAGGGTTTTATGCAATCAACCTCTAAAATTTGCAAAAGATCAAACATGGAAACGTAATTAAGGAAGCAAATTTTTCAGATCTAACCATGAATAATCAGAATTAAGATGTTCACATTGGGTTCACCAAAATGTAAAGCGGAAAAATCAAACCCTAGTGGTTCTCCCCCCCCCTAACTCCAAGGAGAGAGAAGGGAGGTCCCTAGGGTTGATGGTTTTCACTTAGGAGAGACTTTACATTCAAAAGAGGGGTTGAAACCCACAAGATCCAATCCCACACAATGCAGGATTGGATTCTAAATGAGTTTCAAGGGTTAAGACATCAAGGATACCCTCTTTTCTAAAGAATATAGATAGAATGATTGAACTAGGAATGTATGTAGAAGCAAGAAAGATTCGCTTGTAAATGGAGATAGGGATATGGGATGAAGCTGCGGACCTGGAATTAGCAGTAAAATGTTGAGACGATGCCATTCTACAAATTTGAGCGAAATTTGATGGGACGATGGCGCCCGGAGTGCACACAGTCCTCCGAAAAATCCGCGAAATGAAGGGGGATCTGTTCGTCTCTGCACAAGGATTCCAGATCTTCAATTATAGTCGCGTACCTGCAACCTACACACAGAAAAGAGAGGATGATTGGGGGGTTAGGGATTAGGGGTTTGCCTTTAGGTCAAACCCCGGTTTTGGAATTAACCAAGAAATGAGAATGCTATAAATGTAAATGTTTTTAATGTAAACAAGTACTGATACCTTGTTGTAAGAATGTTTGTATTCTTACATGCGAAGGTGTAATGATGTTGTATGTTGTATGTTGTAAGTGATCTCCTCTTCAATGGTTGAATCCTTGTCTTCAATGCAACACTTAGCCTTGAATGGAGACTTAGAATACTCAATTGCTTGAAGGAATGCTTGAATGCTTGAATGTTTGTATGTTTGAATATCGCTTCCGCGCCTTGCTCTTGCTTATTTCCTTCCTCCCTTTCTAGGAGAGGAAAAGTAGTTTATATACTTGTCAATTAGGGTTGAGAGACTGATTTTCCCGACCTTAGGCCGACCTAGAAACATTATTTTCCAATTTGCAAACTTCAAGACCCGATGCCCAAAAGGAGACCGGGCCTAAAATAGGGCCAGGGACCAGGGCGCTAGGTGCCATGGTCCTGGGGGACCAGGGTGCTAGGCGCCCTAGTCCTGAAGGAGCAGGGCACTGGGCACCATGGTCCCACCTCCCGGGATAGCAGGGTGCAAGGAGGGATCATGCCAAGGTGCAGAAAAATGCAGTTTTTGGTGTCACAAGCAGGTTTCGGGGTCTCCATTCAAGTTCAACATTGCGTCGCCATCGTAAAGACCCAAATGCAGTCGAAATTGCAAGTGTCACAATTTTAGGTCGCTACAACTGTAGCACCGGTCTAAATCAGGGCACTACCGGTTACACACAGTGAGAGTATGAATAGCATAAACTGGTAAACACTTAGATCTCTACACAATCTAATATCTCATTTCCACTTCACCCTTATGCATAAACAGGTAATATATCATTAGAAATATAATGACTACCAGTTCAACATACTTTACCACTTAACAGAAAATATTAAAGCATCACATGAAAAGAATCACACATGACACAAAGATTTTTTTTGTGGAAACCCAACTGGGAAAAACCACGGTGGGGATGAATACCCACAAGTTGTTCTTTGAACTCTTTTGAAGTCCGCTCTGTTAGGAGCCTTGTTCGGTTAAAGACTTTTACAATAGGTTCTGCTAGGAACCGATCCTGCTAGGGATCACCTGGTTAAGGGATGGCTAAATACCCGGTTAAAGGTTAGATCCCTGTTAAAGGTTACCTCGCAAGAGGATTTGAAGAACTCATTGAATTGAGTCACCATGTTAAAGGATTTACACAAAATCCTATTAAAGCTACCCAGTTAAGGGATTTACCAATTGTTGAAATGGTTAGAAGTCAACAGGTAATACACTGATCTATTAACAACACTCAATGCTAAGGCAGGTCCACTTTAGCTCCTTTTCTTCTGCAATCACACTCTGCAGGTATCAACACACTTCTCCGGTATGGCAAGAATCAAGTATCTCTTCACTTGGATACACACATAACATTTTCCAACAACTTCAAAATGAAAAACATCAACGAACTTATAGGAATTAGATAGGTCGGTAGCATAAACCCTAAACCCTAAACATTTAGTTTTAACAATTCAGTCAGTTCAATAATGGCCGTTAATCACACTGCATTGAATACAACAGTCTTGAACAGATCTCAAGACATTCTCCAATGTTCATTCTTTGTCACTTCAGGAAGTTGATAACCCATCAAGTGTTCTCCACCATTTATAGAGACTTCACACATTCCTGAGGTAGATAGGATCAATCTCCATGCCAGATCCTCAAGGAAATCCTTCACGTGCACAAGGCTGATGTGGCAACACTATCTGGTCTTCATTACAATGCTAACTCATCACAAGATGTCATCGATTGAATCACACAAGCTTGGAATGCATCAACCAGAAACCCTGAAGCTAAGACTACCAACTGGTAGTCATGCCAAATGAAACCCTGATACAAAACTTCCATATACTGGTTCTCATTCCAACATACCGGTTCACCTTGAACAAACATACCGCTTCACTTTTTCACATATACCGGTTTACATCATCATACCGGTTCTATTGCCAGTTAGCTTACTACAATATATTGGTTCATACTTCAGTATATTGTCATCAATGACAACATACACTATCATCATGTCATCATACTCTGCACATATGCCAACAATCTCCCCCTTTGACAACAATGCCAAAGTGGAGGCACAAACAACTATGTTGCACTATGCTGCTCCCCCTAAGGAGTAGCATCCTTCAACACACCAATCCTAAAAAAGATTTATTAATTGCAATACGTAACTGATGTGGAGCACACACCTTTAGTTCACCTCTTGAAGGGGAAGCACTCCTAATTCACCTCTCAAATAGGTAAAGGTAGCCTTCGGTAGAGGCTTGGTGAATATGTCTGCTAACTGCTCCTTACTGGAAACCTGTTCTAGTAGAAACTCTTTGTTTTAAACCTTCTCCCTCAAGAAATGATACTTGACCTCGAAGTGCTTGGTTCTAGCATGTAAAACCGGATTCTGGGAAATGTTAATTGCACTTGTGTTGTCACAAAATATACTTACCGGTTCAGATACAGGAACTTTGAAGCCACTTAATACATGCTTCATCCAGATTGTCTGGGTCTAGTTCATAAATGCTGCAACATGTTCCACTTCTACTATAGACTGAGAGATACAACTCTGCTTCTTACTCATCCATGAGACCAGTCTACCACCAAGAAAGAATGCACCATCGGTTGTGCTTTTCCGATCATCCACATTACCAACCCAATCAGCATCTGTAAACACTTTCAGGTTGAAATCATTACTGTATGGATACCATATTCCATAGTCAATAGTTCCCTTCAGATATCTAAGAATCCGATTAACTGCTACCAAGTGGGATTCTCTTGGACTTTTTTAGAACCATGCAGTAATGCCTACTACATATGCAATGTCTAGTCTACTATGTACTACATAGTGCAACTTACCAATCATTGATTGGTATTCCTTCTCATTCACCAATGTTGAGTCATCCTCTTTTGATAATTTACAATCGGTCACCATTGGTGTACCAACCGGTTTGATGTCTTCCATGCCAAAGGTCTTCAACACCTCTTTGACATACTTGGACTGAGTGATAAAGATTCCATCTTTCATTTGTTGAATCTGTAGTCCAATGAAGAACTTAATCTCCCTTATAAGTGACATCTCAAATTCCTTCTTCATCTCATCTACAAAATCATGATGCATCTTGTCATCTCCACCAAAAATTATGTCATCAACAAAAACCTCACAGATTAGGATCTAATCTCCTTCTGACTTTAGATAGATATTGTTATCTTCACCTATTCTCTCAAATCCAATCTTCACAAGATGGGAGTGTAAGCGTTCATACCATGCTCTAGGTGCCTGCTTCAATCCATACAAGGCTTTATGTAGCCTACACACCATGTCACTGTCTTCTGATAGGGCAAACCCATCTGGTTGCTCAATATACACCTCCTCTTCAAGTATTCCATTCAAAAATGCATATTTTACATCCATTTGATATACTTTGAATCCCTTGAAGGCTACATATGCAAGAAGCATACAAACTCCTTCCAATCTAGCTATTGGAGCAAAGGTTTCTCCATAGTCTTCTCCTTCTTCTTGAGCATATCCTTTACACACCAGTCTGGCTTTGTTTCTTACCACTATGCCATCTTCATTCAACTGATTTCTGAAAACTTATTTGGTGCCATTGACATTTTTATGCTTAGGTCTGGGTACCAAAGACCATGTACCATTCTTTTCTATCTGGTCAAGTTCCTCTTCCATTGCCTTGATCCAGTCTTCATCTTTATGTGCCTCTTTAAATGTTTTAGGCTCAAATTCAGAGATCATGGAAGAATTTTCCCTGACCTTTCTTCTTGTAAGAATTCCTGCATCCTTGTCTCCTATAATCTACTTTGGATCATGATTCAGCTTTACATACCTAGGAATGATCTTAGCTATTTCTTCTTGCTTTTCTTCTTCATCCTCATCTTCATCAACATCTGCATCTAATAGTGTAGGAGCACTATTACTGATGCTAGGCTATTTTGCAACTGGTTCCCAGAAGGTTACTACCGATTCATCTCCTACTTTCTCACTGCCGGTTTCCTCAGGTTTCTTAGAGGTTTCATCAACTCTAACATTGATACTTTCAACAATTCTCCAAGTCCTATTGTTGAAACATTTGAGAGATTTCCTCTTTGTGGAATACCCTAGGAATATTCCCTCATCACATTTTGCATCAAACTTGCTCTTATGTTCACTCCTCTCGATATAACATTTTCTACCAAACACTCTAAAGTAGCTTACCACTAGTGTCTTACCGGTCCAATACTCATAAGGTGTTTTATCCTTACCTTTCTTGATGAGTACCCAGTTCATAGTGTAGACTACAGTGCTCATCACTTCTCTCCAGAAGGTGTGAGCAACCTTCCCTTGAATCAGCATTGTTCCGGCTGCTTCACCTATAGTCCAGTTCTTCCTCTCTGCTAGGCCATTCTGTTGTGGACTTCGGGGGGACAGACCATTGCCTCTTGATGCCATTCTCTTCACAGTACTTGTTGAATTCACCAGAAGTGAATTCTCCTCCTTGATCAGTTCTTAGGCACTTAATCCTCTTACTATTTTCTTTTTCAACTAGTGCTCTGAAGGCTTTGAATTTTCTAAAAGCTTCAAACTTGTCTTTGAAGAATGTGACCCACATCATTCTTGAGAAATCATCAGTAAGAATCATAAAATACCTATCTCCTTACACACTCCTAGTTTTCATAGGACCACACAAATTAGTATGCACAAGATCAAGTAAATTGTCTGCAATGAAAGATTTACCTTTGAAGGCTGAGGAAGACATTTCCCCAGTTGACACTCTCTACACAAAGGATTCTCTATTTTTCTTAGCAGAGGCAATCCTCTAACTACCTTGATCTTACTGGCCTTCACAATATTATCAAAGTTTACATGGCAGAGTCTCCTATGCTATATCCAGCTATCATAAAACTTAGCCATTAGACATGTACTGATTTGCATTCAGCTGAAATAAGTTACCTCTGGTCTGCATACCGGTGGCCATCAGTTCACCACTCTTTCCTTTTTATTTTGCACACTCCATCTTTGAATTCTAGAGTGAGTCCATTGTCATTCAGCTGGGCAACACTTAAAAGGTTGTGCCTGAGACCTTCTACCCAATACACATTATCAACACTACTTTTTCCATTAAGAGAGATGGACCCTCTGCCTTTTACCATACATGGTGCATTATTACCAAATTAGACCACACCACCATCATACTCTTCCAGAAATAGAAACTTACTCTGATTACCAGTCATGTGGTGAGAACAACCACTATCAATAATCCACTCATTGGAATTATCAAAGCGGGAGACAAGAGCCTTCTTGTCTGACACATCTTCCTTAACTTCTACAAACACAATGTCCTCACTTTCTTCATCTTCTGATTCCTCATCAGTGACACCTTCATCAACTGCTACAAAATAGTTTCTTCTATTTCCTCCTTTAAACTTCTTGAACTTCTCCAGTTTGTCCTTATTATCACCATTAGGATAGTTTACAACAATGTGTCCTATCCTATTGCAAGAAAAGAATTTCAAAGGGAGCTTACCTCTATATTTACTAGTTCCCTTAGGAAGTCTTTTGGCAAGAAGAGCTTCAAATTCCATCAGGATCTCCTCATCATCCATTTCTCTTCTTTGTCTTGGTTTACAACTGGTACTGGCTTCTTTACCCTTTCTAGATGGTGCAGTAGATGCTCTAAAGGCTGATTCAGTCTTCTGAATATTGCCATCATAATTATTTAGCCCATAAGCTATCAACTTAGCAATGATGGAGTCTAGGGATACCTTTGTCTTGTCTATAGACCTCAACTCCTGAATAGAAGCAACCCTTATTGCATAGACCGGTAATAAAAATCTTAAGACTTTGCTAACAACAGTGGAGTCATCTATTTTACCACCTACACTCTTGATGTCTCCAACAATAGTTTTGATTCTTATTCCATATTGTTGAATGGTCTCTCCTTCAACCATCCACATGTCTTCAAACTTCCCCCTAAGGCTCTCTTCCTTAGCTTGTTTCACATGCTCATCACCGCCATAGATATTCTCTACAGCATCCCATACTTCTTTGGGATTATCTTTATCCTAAACATCAATAAACTCAATGTCAGATAGACTGCTGATTAGGGCTTCCATGACTTTCCCATTCTCCTGAATATCTCTTTTTTGATCATCAGTGAGAGTACCGGTAGGAATAACATAAGCATTCTCAACATAGATCCAATGTTGAACACCCATGCTTCTGATGTAGAACTTCATTCTGTCCTTCCATATTTTAAAGTTATCTCTGTTGAACTTTGGACCTTCCCTCTTCATCATTAGAGTAGCATCTTTTCCTCAAGCGGTTAAGCTTACAACATAGAGGACCTAGAAGATGCTCTGATACCAATTGATGAATAATTATGAACAGTAAGTACCAAATCAGTACCGAGAGGGGGGCGGTGAATTAGTACAGACAAAAACTTTCCCTCAACCAGTTTGACTGCAAAGACTGCACTTAACTAGTAAACTGTAACACCAGTCTAAATTAGGGCACTACTGGTTACACAGAGTGAGAGTATGAATAGCATAAACTGGTAAACACTTAGATCTCTACACAATCTAATATCTCATTTCCACTTCACCCTTATGCATAAAAAGGTAATATATCGTCAGAAATATAATGACTGTCGGTTCAACATACTTTACCACTTAAAAAAAAATATTAAAGCATCTCACATGACACATAGATTTTTCACGTGGAAACCCAACTAGGAAAAACCACGGTGGGGATGAATACCCACAAGTTGTTCTTTGAACTCTTTTGAAGTCCACTCTGTTAGGAGCCTTGTCCGATTAAAGACTTTTACAATAGGTTCTGCTAGGAACCGATCCTGCTAGGGATCACCCGGTTAAGGGATGGCTAAATACCTGGTTAAAGGTTAGAATCCTATTAAAGGTTACCTCGCAAGAGGATTTGAAGAACTCATTGAATTGAGTCACCTTGTTAAAATATTTACACAAAAGCCTGTTAAAGCTACCTGGTTAAGGGATTTTCCAACTGCTGAAATGGTTAGAAGTCAACAGGTAATACACTGATCTGATAACAACACTCAATGCCAAGGTAGGTCCCCTTTAGCTCCTTTTCTTCTGCAATCACACTCTGCAGGTATCAACACACTTCTCCGGTCTGGCAAGAATCAAGTATCTCTTCACTTGGATACACACATAGCATTTTCCAACAACTTAAAAATGAAAAACATCAATGACCTTATAGGAAACAGATAGGTAGGTAGCATAAATCCTAAACCCTAAACATTTAGGTTTAACAATTCAGTCGGTTCAATCCTAACTGTATGTGGGAAAAGCAGGTCGATAGAACTCAATATGTGAAAATATTCTAAAAGACTTGTCTACACACACACACAAGACTTCTTGGTGCAAGCTATGGAGTAATGAAGTATTACTTAGCTTCCCAAGGTGGGTCCCATGGTTCTCTATCTCACAATGTCCCTCAAACCAATGTTTTTGCTCTCAGATCACTGAGCAAAATGGTTTAGGGATGGCAAATGCAAGAACGAGGGATGTTTTGATAGATTTTAGAATGAAAGGTATGTTAAGCTATGTATGATTCTAGAAATGCAATAAACTAGATGATAAGATGACAAGATTAGTATGAGTACTATCCTAACATGATATATTTAGTCTATGATTGAGCTAAATGATAAAGAAAGTATTCTAAACATGCATATTTAGACTAATTTCTATTCTAAAGAGAGGCTAAATGATGAGCATAAAATGATTTATGAGAGCTTAAATGTATTTGAGCATAAGTGTGATACTACAAATTTGGAGGATGATCCAAAATGGAGGAATGAGAGCTCTATTTATAGCAAAAACAGGGCAATGGATGGTCAAGATTGAAAGAGTTGATCAAGGGTTGAGTTTCAAAGTTGGGGATCCATGTTTGCAATTTGCACCAATGAAATGGTGACAAGTGTCAACATAGGGTTGGGTTGAGAGAAGGGGTTGGAGGCATTAAATGCCTGAGAAGACCTTATGGTTATCTAGAGGGTAAGGGTTAAGCTTAAGTTAGGATTACCCATCGGATTAAGAGTTAATCCAAGGATAAACCCTTGTGCAAATGATTAAGAGATAATCATGGTCAAAGCATTAAAGGTTTGATGAGACCCTTGGGTTGGAAGAAGGTTGAGTTAAAAGAAATTCTTTAACCATGTAAGAGGGTTTGAGTTAACCATTAATGGTTATGAAGACTTTGGGGAATTAAGTGGTTGAAGACTTGAAGCCTTTAATGGTTATCAAAGACTTTGAGGATTTGAGAAGTGACTTCCCCTTGCTTAGGGATGTGACAAAGTTTAGAAGATGGGTTAGGCTAATTAGAAACGATTAGAAGAGTCTAGAAGAAATTAGGAAGGGGTTTAGGAAGCAAGTGGGAAATGTAGGAGAATGCAAGTGGATGGAGGGATAATAGGATTTAATTGAATTTAATGAATTTCATTCAATTTGGTTGCAATTAAATAAATTAGATTTATTTAATCTAGGATAACTATTTAATTATATTTGAATTTAATTAAAAGTGGATAGGGGGGATTTAATTGAGTAAAATGATTTATTCATTAAATGGGTATATTGAATTTAATTGAGTAATTTTCTTAATTAAATAGAGGAATGTGGATAATTTAATTAAATTGGATTTAATTAAATAGAGAAATGAACATAAAATATTCATTTAGGAATATGGTCATTTTTATACGTCTACACTAACCGTTAATCAAACTGCATCGAATACAACAGTCTTGAACAGATCTTAAGACGTTCTCCAACATTCATTATTTGCTACTTCAGGAAGTTGATAACCCATCACGCGTTCTCCACCATTTACAGAGACTTCGTAGATTCCCGAGCTAGCTAGGATCAATCTCCATGCAAGATCCTCAAGGAAATCCTTCACGCGCACAAGGCTGATGTGGCAACACTATCTGGTCTTCATTACAATGCTAACTCATCACAAGATGTCATCGGTTGAATCACACAAGCTTGGAATGCATCAACCGGAAACCTTGAAGCTGAGACTATCAACCAGTAGTCATGCCAAATGAAACCCCAATACAAAACTTCCATATACCGGTTCTCATTCCAACATACCGGTTCACCTTGAACAAACATACCGCTTCACTTTTTCACATATACCAGTTTACATCATCATACTGGTTCTATTGCCAGTTATCTTACTACAATATACCGGTTCATACTTCAGCATATTGTCATCAATGACAACATACACTATCATCATGTCATCATGCTCTGCACATATGCCAACAGGATTGTATAAACCTTTGACAATATCGTTAAGACCTTGGGAGGATATAAGCATGGATTTCATACTTGGATTGCCTAAAACACCGAGAGGGAATGGTTCTATATTTGTGGTAGTGGATAGATTCTCGAAGATGGCTCATTTCATACCTTGTAAGAAGACATCAGATGCATTATATGTAGCAAACCTATTTTTCAAGGAAGCAGTGAGACTGCATGGATTACCTAAGAGCATATTTTTAGATAAAGACACTAAGTTTGTTGGCTATTTTTGGAGAACGCTTTGGAAGAATATGAAAATAGATTTGAAGTTCAATTCTACTTTTCATCCATAGGTCGATGGATAGACAAAAGTAGTTAACCAGAGCTTGGGAAATTTGTTGAGATGTTTAGTTGGAGATAAAACGAGAAGTTGGGATTTGATTCTTGCACATGAAGATTTTGCCTACAATAATTCAGTAAACAGGAGTATCGGAAGAACATCTTTTGAGATTGTTACCGGAGTACATCCTAGAGGTATATCAGAATTAAGAGATATTAGCAGTGAAGACCAGAGAAGTTAAGAAGTAGAAGAATTTGCAAATCACATGAAGGACTTACATATTAAAGTTAAGCAACATATAGAGGAAATGAACAACAAGTATAAGGAGAAGGCAGATGAGAAGAGGAGACATAAGGAATTTGAAGTTTGCGATGAATTGATGGTGTATCTGAGAAAAGAAAGATTCCCGGTTGGAACTTATAACAAGTTGTAGATGAGAAAGTTTGGACCTTGCAGGATCTTGAGAAGGTTCAATTCTGGGAATGCATATGAAGTGGAGTTACCGAATAGTCTGAGTATTTCACCTGTGTTTAACATTGCAGATCTTCATTAGTATCATGAATTAGAATCAGGCAAGGATAGTATTGCAGACTTGGAGGAATAGTTTCCCCGAAAGGAACTGGATCAGATTGAAGACATTTTGGATAGTAGGATTGGGTGTAGTACCCAGAGCAATCAATATAAGCAGTATCTTGTGAAGTGGAAGGAAAAACTAGTTGAAGATTCATCTTGGATCTCTCAGGAAGAGGTAGACCACCTTAGTTTTCCTTTGACACCAACAAAGTGAGAGACTCAATTTTTTCAACAGCCTCGAATGTCTAATGCAAGAGCATCCCCGGTTCATAGCAATCTTGCATCAACCAAAAATATTTCCTTTCTGTTTTGCTTTATGTTTGTAGTTTCAATATTTTTTTTTGTGTGTCCCTGATTTGGCTCACCAAAACCTGTGGAGTTGGATTTTGCTTGAAGACATGATCATCTTCCTTATTCCCAAACCATGGAGCATTTGGATCATTTTCTGACAAGTTATTGCTACCGGTTTCCGAGACAGTTTTTTGTTACTGGTTGCCTGGACCTATTTGCATTGGTGATCTATCGGATCCCTTTAATAGCTTGCCAAGCCCTGAGTACTAATTTTTATGTTACTTAGCATATGGCTGACCTTTTCCCATTATCTACACTCCATCCTTTGGATTTTCTAGAGAATTTCTTTGGCGGAGGCCGATCTTGTTAGTTTTGCACGTTAGGTCTTGTTCTTTGGGTTTCGATCGCTTTTTGGGTTGACCGGATTTACTTGGATCGTATAAATAATTGTAATAAAGCATTAGAATGTAATCAAGAAGAAAGACTGAGAATAGAAGATAGATCTTAAGATTTAAGGTCTTGGTTGTGACGTGTTCTATATTTTGAGCATGTTTTAGCAGGCCTGTGAGCCAGTTTTTGTAACCCGGTTGGTTGTGTTGGCCATTTGGTGGAATTGATTATGTGTTACATTGATGTTTTGTCATTGATGTCAACACTATCTGTTTGGATGCTTTATCGACACCCTTCTAGTTCCAATAGGTTGAGTGGTTTTTGGTTAACTTGGATCCGACATGATCCGATAGACTCTAGTATAATCTAGTGATGGAATTGGCTTATTCATGATACTCATACTCATATTTGATCAGTTGGTTTTGGTCTGGGGATTCGATTCTATCCTTCTTGCTTACAAGATTGGTTTCTGGTTCCAGCGATGGTTTCATCATTAGAGCTTTTGGTGGAGATCTTTGATGAATTGCATAAGTGGTGTTGGTGCAGCTTTTGATGGAGTTTTAGGGTGGTGTTGGTGATAATGTTTGAGGCTTGGCATTTAGAGATCATTGCTAAAGCGTGTGGACCTATACTTGGTCCCAATTGATATAGGTTATGGACCGACATTAATAACATGTGGATAGGACCTATTGTTATACTTCTGGGATGTCTTATGTGTTGGATATTATTTGTTTTGGTCTAAGGTTGACATAGTTTGTAATTATGTAATTGGTCTATTGTCTGGTGGCTGACCTAATTGTTTATGGTCGAGGGTTTGTATAAATATGATGTAAGATCTCATTGTAGATCATCATGGTAAATGTAAGAGGTCATGGTCAAGGAATGTAATGTGTGAATAATGTAATATCATTCAGGAAGAGGAGTTGGTCTATCATTGGAGATTGAAATGGGTTTATGGAAGAGGATTTAGTCCTCTGGTATTGAGCTTAATTAGAATTGTACTTAGGCATAGGAGATGCTATCTTTTGTAGTTCAACACTTCTTCGGAATGTAGTCTAGATTTATATGTAGTCAGTGAGGCTCCTTTTGTGATGAGGAGTGTGCTCTAGGTTGTTGGCCTTCCTACAAGTGCAAGCCCCTTCATTGTAATTCATATACTTACTGTAGAAGTATTATCTAACTGTGGGTAGGATTCCCACTGTGGTTTTCCATGAACAAATATTGGTGTCATGTGGATGGTATTTATTTTGTGATTCTTGTTTATGCTTAATTGGATTAACTGCTATTCTCGTATTATTGTTTTGGGTTTTGGTATTAAAGTTTAATTTGATAATGCTTCTGGTAATATGTGACAGCTGATTCATCCCCCCTCCCCCCTCTCAGTTATCTTTCGTATATCTGAACTATCTAACAATTGGTATCAGAGCTTTGGTCCTCTCTATAGAAAGCTTAACCACATGAGGAAGATCCTATGGCGAATAACAGTTTGAGTTCATCCAGTTCTTCTGGAGCTATCTTTCAAAGGGATATACTGAGGCTTGAAGGAACAAATTACACAGTATGGAAGATTCGGATGGAGACTCATATGAGATGTCTTGGGAAGGAGATTTGGGAGATCACACATAATGGTGTCACACCCTATAATCCGGGATCTGGAAATCCTCTTCTAACAAACCTGGACAAAGAGCTTGAGAATGATTGTAGAGCAAGAGAAGCCCTCCTATGTGCACTTTCTGATCAACAAATAATGGGATTAACAGACAAATCATCTAGAAATGCTATATGGGATAAGTTGCAAACTCTTAATGAAGGTGACCCTATAGTGAATATTGCTAAACTTGATGGTTACCGGGTGAGATATGAAAACCTAAAAATGGAAGAAGATGAAAGGATTACTGCATTCATGGAAAGAGTAAATGAGATTGTTATGGGAATTCAATGTTGTGGTGGAACTCTAAGCGAAGATGAAATTGTTTCTAAAGTCTTGAGAGTCCTACCTCTGGCTTACAAAATGAAGGCTACTGCTATTAATGAGTTGAGAACAATGGCTAATACATCTATCAAAATAGATACTTTGGTTGGGAAACTATTTGCTTTTGAGCTTGAGGAACTTGGACCTTCTAGAGCTGTGAAGACTAAACCTGCTTTTCATACATCTACATCTGCAACCGGTAGGTAAGACCAGAAAGCTTTATATGCAAAAGAATTAGAAGAAATGAAGAGAGAAGATGATGAGTTTGAGAAACTTGAAGCACTATTTGCTAGAAGAGTACCAAAAGGATCGGTAGGAAGTAAGTATGAAGGAAAAGCAACTTTTAAATGTTTTGCATGCAATAAGATTGGTCATTTTTCATCTAGATGTCCTGAAAGGAATTCAAGATTTGAAGAAAGAGTTAAAAGATCATTTAAGCCTAACCCTAGATATCAAAACAAGTATAGATTCAAGAAAAACATAGATAAATCATGCTACATAGTGGATGAGGAAGGCATTACTGATTTAGATGATGAACCGGTAGAAGACTCTGGTAGTAGATCCGACAATGGGAAAGAATGGGTATTTCTAGCTATCAAGGAAGATGATCTGGCACTGGAAGAGAATGTACCTGAGGAAAAGGCACTTGCTGCCAAAATTGAGGAAAAGGATGAATGGGTAATTGACAGTGGTTGTTCACATCATATGACTACAAATAAAGGGAAGTTTTTGTCTTAGCAAGAATTTGATGGTGGACTAGTTAGATTTGGAGATAACAAGGCATGTATGATCAAAGGAAAAGGAACTATATCATTGGATGGTAAGAACAACACTACCAATGTTTATTATGTTGAAGGTTTGAAGCACAATCTTTTGAGTGTAGGACAATTGGTAGATAACGGATTTCAATTATAGTTCAAGGATGGAAAATGCACAATCATTAACAAATCTGGATTGGAGATTGCAACCGGTACACAGACAAAGGTAATATATTTCATTTAAACTCTAGTGAGAAGACATGTTTGATTACATAGATTGATGAGAGTTGGCTATGGCATAAAAAACCGTGTCATGTGAATTTTGATTGCATTGTGAAGATCAGTTTGACTAAGGCTGTTAGAGATATACCTAAGATTATGAAGCCCTATAATCCAGTATGTAAAGAATGTCAAATGGGTAAATAGGTTAGAACATCTTTTAGGAGTATACAAGATAAATAAAATGATGTTCTTAATCTTATTCATACTGATTTGTGTGGCCCTGCTAGAGTCAAAAGTTTTCATGGTGATAGATATTTCATGCTAATCATTGATGATTATTCTAGAATGATGTGGGTCACTTTTTTGAGAGAAAAGTGTGAAGCATTTGAAAAGTTTAAAATCTTTAAGGCTAAAGTGGAAACTGAGACAGTATTGAAGATTAAATGTTTGAGATCAGATCATGGTGGAGAATTCACATCCGGTGAGTTTAGTAACTTTTGTGACAAGCATGGTATAAGAAGACAATTTTTTGCTCGCCGGACACCTCAACAAAATGCAGTTGTGGAAAGAAAAAATAGAACTATCTTGGATGCTGCTAGAACAATTATTTATACATTCAACAGAGTATATATCAAAGGAGAAACCGGTAAGACACCTTATGAATTATGGTTTGGCAATATACCTACAGTTAAGTATTTCAGAATTTTTGGTAGTAAACGTTATATCAAGAGAGATGATACTATTGGAAAATTTGATCCTAGATGTGATGAAGGCATATTGCTTGGTTATTCTAATGAAAACAAAGCATATAGATGTTATAACAAGAGATTACAGAGAATAATGGAGAGTGATAATGTCAAAGTAGATGAGCTGAACAAAAGTCAAATCAGAGTTTATGATAAGGAACCGACAGTGGAAATGATTATATCTGAACCGGTAGCACCTTTACCGGAACAAAGAGTTGAACCAATTACTCCAGCAACATCAGAGAATTCTACAATAACGGAAGAACGGGGAAGAGGAACAAAGAGTCAAAAGACTCCTAGGTATGTGAGATTGAATCATTCTGAAGATTAAATCATTGGGTATAAAAGAAATGGAGTGATGACAAGAAGAAGACTGACAATTAATGAGGTATGTTTAATTTCACAAGTTGAACTAGTATCAGTAATTGACGCATGTAAAGATGAATTTTGGTTAAAAGCAATGGAAGAAGAATTAGATCAGACTGAGAAAAATAACACATGGACTTTGGTTCCCCGACCTAAAAATAAAAATGTCATTGGAACTAAATGGGTTTTTAGGAATAAATTGAATGAGGATGGTCAAGTTATAAGGAATAAGGCTGGATTGGTTTGTAAAGGATATTCTCAGAAGGAAGGAATTGATTATGGATAAACATTTGCACTGGTAGCTAGGATTGAAGCTATAAGATTATTTCTTGCCTTTGCTTCTTATAAAAACTACAAGGTTTATCAAATGGATGTAAAATGTGCATTCTTGAATGGGGATCTTGATGAGGAAATTTATATAGAGAAACCTGATAGTTTTTCACTATCAGATGATACAGATATGGTTAGCAAGTTAAGGAAAACTTTATGTGGATTGAAACAAGCACCTAGAGCTTGGTATGCAAGGTTGGATAAATATCTTGTGAAGCTTGGTTTTACTAAGGGCAGTGCTGACAGTAATTTATATTATAAAATCACTGATGATGATATACTGATTGTTGAAGTATTTGTTGATGACATTATTTTTGGAGGTGAAGATAAATTATGCATAGAATTTTATAAGAATATGGAGAAATAATTTGAGATGTCTATGATTGGTGAGATGAAATTTTTCTTAGGTTTGCAAATTACTCAAACTGACAAAGGTATTTTTATCTGTCAAACTAAATATGCTAAAAAATTGTTGAAGAAATTTGGTATGGGAGAATTTAAACTGGTAAGTACACTTATGGTTACAAGTGAGTAATTGACAAGAAAAGATGTTTCTGCACCGATAAATCTTACAAGATACAAATCTATGATTGGAGGTCTACTTTATTTGACTCGGACTAGGCCTGACATTATGAATGTTGTTTGTATTGTTTCAATATTTTAGAGTGATCCTAGAGAAAATCATGAGATGGCAGTGAAAAGGAATTTTAGATACTTGCAAGGTACATCAGAATATGGCTTATGGTACCCTAAGGATGATAATTGTACTTTATGTGCATATACAGATGCTGACTGGGCTGGAGATGTTGATGACCGAAAAAGTACTTCCGGTGGAGCTTTCTTTCTTGGAAAGAAGTTGGTTTCATGGATCGACAAGAAATAGTCATGTACTTATTTATCTACTGTCGAAGCTGAGTAAGTTACTGTTGCTACTAACTATACACAAGTTTTATGGATGAAGAAAATGTTGAAGGATATAAAGGTGGATTGTGATGCACCAGTAGTTATTCATTGTGACAACTCTATTGCTATTGATATGTCAAAGAATCTCGTATTTCATTCTAAGACAAAGCACATATCTATCAAGTATAACTTTTTGAAGGAAAAGGTGGAAGCAAATGAAGTTAAACTGATTTATGTGAACATTAAAGAACAAATTGCAGATATTTTCACTAAACCTTTATCCAACGAATCATTTGAGTACCTAAGAGATAGATTTGGGGTTTCTGTCCCTCCGGTAGAGACTTGATTGATGCGGTTTGGCATCAGTATGACATGCATTATCAGAGATACTATTCATTCCGACACTGATGTGGGATGCTACTGCTCAGAGGGAGTAGTCAACTTTGAGATTCAGAGGCTTATGT
This sequence comes from Cryptomeria japonica, assembly GCF_030272615.1. NCBI lineage: Eukaryota > Viridiplantae > Streptophyta > Pinopsida > Cupressales > Cupressaceae > Cryptomeria > Cryptomeria japonica. The sequence goes on along the minus strand of NC_081406.1, from coordinate 324,568,836 downwards.
TTTTGCTTTGATATTTCTATCAGATTTCTAGCATTGATGTCAAAGGGGGAGAGATAGTGATGTCAAAAAGTAAATATCAAAGAGGGAGAGATATTATTCAAAGGGGGAGTTATATTGATATTCAAAGCTATATGTAGGAGATTGTTGGTTGTCTTCCATAGGGGGAGACTTGTTTGACATTTCTTGGTACTTAGATGTTTTTCACAACTAGTGTTGCCATCAATGCCAAAGGGGGAGATTGTTGGCCATTTGGTGGAATTGATTATGTGTTGCATTGGTGTTTTTTCATTGATGTCAACACTATCTATTTGGATGCTTTAGCGACACCCTTCTGGTTTCGGTAGGTTGAGTGGTTTCTGGTTAACTTGGATCTGACATGATCTAGTAGACTCTGGTATAATCTGGTGATGGAATTGGCTTATTCATGATACTCATACTCATATTTGATCAGTTGGTTTTGGTTTGGAGATTGGATGCTATCCTGCTTGCTTAGTAAATTGGTTTCTGGTTCTGGCGAGGGTTTCACCGACAGAGTTTTCGGTGGAGATCTTTGATGAATTGCAGAAGTGGTGTTGGTGCAGCTTCTGATGGAGTTTCAGGATGTTGTTGGTGATCATGTTCGAGACTTGGCATTTGGAGATCATTGCTGAAGCGGTTGATCTAGGTTATGGACCAACATTAATGTAACGTGTGGATACGACCTATTATTGTATTTACAGGATGTCTTATGTGTTGGATATTATTTTTTTTGGTCTAAGGCCAACATAGTTTATAATTATGTAATTGGTCTATTATCTGGTGGTCGACCTGATTGTTTATGGTCGAGGGTTTGTATAAATAAGATGTAAAATCTCATTGTAGATCATCATGGTAAATGTAAGAGGTCATGGTCAAGGAATGTAATGTGCAAATAATGTAATATCATTCAAGTAGAGGAGTTGGTCGATCATTGGGGATCTAATTGGGTTTATGGAAGAGGATTTAGTCCTGGTATTGAGCTTAACCGAAACTGTACTCAAGCATAGAAGATGCTATCTTTTGTAGTTCAACACTTCTCTGGATTGTAGTTTGGATTTATATGTAGTCAGTGAGGCTCCTTTTGTTATGAGAAGTATGCTCAATGTTGTTGGCCTTCCTGCAAGTGCAGGCCCCTTCATTGTAATTCACATACTTACTGCAGAAGTATTATCTAACTATGGGTAGGCTTCCCACCATGGTTTTTCCCTTTACTGGGTTTTTCATGTACAAATCTTGGTGTCATGTGAATGGTATTTATTCTATGATTATTTTTTATGCTTAATTGGATTAACTTTTATTCTGGTATTATTGTTTTGGGTTCCAGTATTAAAGTTTGATTTTTTAGTGCTTTCGGTAATCTGTGACAACTAATTCACCCCGCCCCCCCTCTTAGTCGTCTTCCGGTTATCTGAACTGTCTAACATATTGTAATCAGTTTTCATGATATAATTCAATATGTTTTACATTGCCTCCATCATCTCCCTGTGTTTCTATTGCATTTACTCTTGTTGACCGGTCTGGACTGATCTCTTTGAGTTCCCTCCTAGCTGGTGACTGCTTCAAAAAGTTATACATGCAAGTGATAAAAGGAAACTTAACCTATTCATTTGTCACTTTGCATTCGAGAGAAGAGAAGGAGAGCGCTTTGCAAGATAGATTTTTGAGAAATCAAAGCTTGAAGGAGATTCCCGTGTGAAACCCTAATCTGACTAAGAAGGTATTTATCTACAAAACTTTTCAAATCAAGAATTTTTGAAATGGCGACACCTCTACTTGTTGATATCACCGAGAGAGCCTGACCCAATTTCAAGAAATATCCATTTGTATCTGCTGAAGTAGATCCACAAAGTGTATTCTCATCAGTTTCATACGATGTTTTGCATATCGAAGATATTAGGGTTTATCCTCATTGCAACTTTGAGGAGTTAGGAAGCTCTTTTTTATTGAATCTCTACAACAAGTACTTGATAGATAAGAATTTCACACTAAAACTGAAATTCAAAGTGTTGGAAGAGAAAAATTTTATGCACTTTGTCAAATTCTCGTTGCTCGAAGAACATGAGTGGGTCTGGTATGTGCTCAGCAAGATGCATGATGAGATTATGTGTTTGAACTTGAGACATTCAAAATCACCAAGAGTTCTATTAGGGTCGTAACAGGGTTATCCTTAATCGGTGATTTGCCTACTTTGCATTCTGTGAAGAACCAGATTGTCACCGATGCAACTGGTTCAAAATTTGATAGAAGGGATATGACTATAAATGATATTATTGAGGATGATGTAATATTTGCTTCCATGGTTATCGGGTAGAATATTTATAGCTCCAACAAGGAGAGTTCAGTATCTGGTACTGCTATTTATGTAGCTTATGAGATGATTCGGGAAGACAAGAAGTATGGTCTATGTGAGTTGCTCTAGAGTGAGATGATGAAGATAACCTAGCAAAAATCAAATAGGACAAGAAGCATACTTTCAAATATGGTACTTTAATTTTGTGCTTATTCTTTTATTTCATGAATTAGGTTACGGGAATAGGTCAGGTGCAATGTGCATATGACAGACTGGTAGCTATCCAGATTAGAGAGCAATTATACAATGTTGGTGACAACAAGACCTGGAAAGCCGCTCTTTAGGGATATTTCAAAAAAATTTAGAGTGGAATGCAAGATAGGGAGAAAATCCCTAAATCTATTGTTGAGAAGTATAATGATACTATTTTCTTCATGGTTAATACAGACCAGTGCCTAATTGAAGCAGTTGAACCTAAAATTGTTTGGATCATGCCCATGGGGTATGAAGTTGAGGAGAAAATTCTTGAGTTGTATGCTCAACATCTCTTGACCAAGCCGATAGATCCTTCAAAAGAAATATTTGGAACATTTACTAAAAAGAACTTACAACTATATTCCAAATTCAAGAAGCCAAAAATATAGAAGAAAGTGAGGAACCACATAAAAGAATATGCAAAAAGTATTGGAATCACTAAGGAAGCAGTCTGGGAGGCCAGGAAATGATTCCACCAAGAAGAGAATCGAATAAGAGTCAAACCAACTAGTTTGAAAATATCCGCTCCTAAGCCAAGACAGATTAGAAGCACTACTCCCTCCTCCTGTTCTATCAAGTCAGCCAAATATACCTAATCACCAGCCTAGCCATCTAATAAAGGTGAACAAAGGAAGAAAGAGAAGAGCACAAGAGTATATGTTAGTGTGAAGGATGATGAGGAGACTGATTCTGATGAAGAGGTGAAGAAAATGAAGACCAAGGGCACCAAAGCTACAAAAGTCTTTAAGGATAAGCCCTCTGGTGAAGGTAAACCAACAAGAAAGTGAAGATATATTCTAATAAGCATGGCATGATAATCCAAGAAGTTGAGGAAGCTTTAATAGTGCAAGGTAATCTAAAGCCTCTTTTTGATTTTTATGACAAGTTTGTTGATGCTGGGAAAAGAACTCTAGAAGAAGCCACTGTAAAGTATTTAAACATTTTAAATAGAGCTCTTTATTGAGATCATGTCAGAGATTCCTAAAAGTTTATATAACCTATTAGAGTTAAGAAGATGTAATGCAAAGGCAGAAGATGATAGGTTAAAGGAATATGTAGTAGTCAATCTGTGTTCGCTAATAGCAGTAGAAGAGGTTAAGAGAATACCTTAGGAAGCCCAAAATCATTTTAGGAACAAAACTAGAATAAACAAACTCATGATTGGGAAAATAGATGAGTAATAAAAGATAGTAAAAAGATTTTGAAGCCAATTTTGGAACAAAATCAGTATGATATTTTTTCATCAGCTCCGACAGTACAAAAAGAGAAACCAAAAGATGATCAAGCAGATGTAAATATTCCCTCTATTATGGAAAGGGAAGATCTAGATAAAGATAAGCATCGGGATTAGTTGAATAAAGGTGAAGAGGAGGCAGGTAAAGGTATTGAGGATGAGGATACACAGAATCCTCTGGATCAACCTATGGATTCAATTGCATCTATGGAGGCTCAAGCTCTGGTTGATGATGTAGGTCTAAAAGAGGTCAAAGAAGAAATCGATGTTGAGGATAAAAAGGTTGAAGCAAGAGACACTGCAGAGGATGTGAAATATTTTCTTGAGAAGGATAAGTATATTTTTGATGGTCCAACACTATCCCAAGGGCCTATTAACTTATGCACCCTATCTCCTATACAAAACCTAAAGTTAGAAACATTTCCTTAGGCTAAGGTTAGAGAGGAGATCCTTAAATCTCACATTGAGGACAGTGAGTTGCTAACCCTTGCTTTCAGTGTCCTACAAAAGACAATGCCTACATATGCCAATAATACTTCAGATTCTCCATCCGGGCAACTAAAGAACTTAATTAACTTTGTGAGTACTCATTTTGATTATTTAGAGAAGTCAACAGAGATTAAGGTTAAAAATGAGTTTGATGATAAGAGATTCAGTGAGATGCAAAAGATGATTGCTAATGATAGAAGCTTGATAGACACATGTGTGAAAGTTATCCAAGATGCCTTATGTGAAGGTGGAAATGTCTACAAGTCTTGTTTATCATTTTCTATGTTTGTTGCAAACTTTGAGAAACAAATTATGGAGAATGAGAAGCTACTGGAAGGTATATCTCAATCATTTGATCCTTTGTCAATCTCGGTAGCCAGTTAGGAAACTCAAGTTATATATTTGCTTGACATTATCAAGAATCTGAGCCATGAAAAGGAGAAGATTATTGGCAGAGTTGGTGAGATCTAAAGCTTCATCACTCCCAAGTTAGATACCATGATTAGTGCATTGAAGGAATCTCAAGATGCTATTGCCATAGATGATCCTGCAAATCTTCAGTCTGCAAAAATGCAAGCATATCTCTTCAGTGGCCTAATCTCATTTTTGGAGTGCCTTAAGAAAGGTTGGGATAGTCAATTGAGTTCATTGAAGATCACTTTTTCAGATATATTGAAGTTCGTGTAAAGTTCTATGTGTACATATGTATATAGAGTTTGTGTAAATTTTTTGGCATGCAGATTCCTACCTTTGCCATTGATGTCAAAAGGGGAGTAGGGAAGTGAAAAATGTTGTATTCATCTCAAGGGGAGTTTTGAAATTTTGAGATTTTGATTTTTGCAGTGTATTCATATGTCGATACTGATTCCGACCCTTAGTCATTTTCACTAAGTGTTGCCATCAATGCCAAAGAGATTGTTGGCATGAGACACTGCATAGTTGGTCAGATGTTGTCATTGATGGCAACTCAAATCAGATTACTCATCCGCATTGAATGATTTTCCTATACTAGAAGTTTGAGTGAAGATTTTGTTTCCAATAAGTTAGAACAGGTTATCTACCATATTATAGTATATTGGTCGAGATTCCATTTTAGTTGAATATTTTGTGTTGTGGAGATAAGGGAAGCTTGATAGATGCCTATAGTACCTTATTCCATGATTTTAGCCTCTGTTGATAATTGTTGTGCAAGATAGGAGATCCGGTATATCCGTTTTTGGGTTGAATAGTGAAGTATGACTGACTTGTATAATTGATCGTTGTGCAGATTTGATGGAGATTTTTTGGTGATTGTTTTTGTGTTAGAGGTTGTTTAGCCAACATTTGGGAAGCATGTAGACAATTATTTTTGGTCTGCATATGTATTGGAGATCATATTCAACCGACAATTCATACACATTTGATGAATATGTTAAATGTTCTTGAGATGACATATAGCCGACATGATTTTGTGTTGCAGCTATATAAGACCGATTGTTATGATCATTTTGGATATTGGTGGGTATGAAAAAAGGTTGTGTGATCGAGTGTGCGCAGTTTCACATGCGCAGGTCAGATATCTATGCTCCAGATTCATGATAGAATAGTGGAACAGAGCAGAGTGAGATAAGTGTGGGAAGTTTGATTATTGTGCTTAACCGAAACTATTATCAGGAATTTGTAGATGCTACTTTTTAGTTCAAGTACTTTTGTGATCTTTTGTAATTGTTCTAAAGGAAGTGAGCCTAAATTTTTGAACAGTGAGCTCTAGGCAGTGTTCTTGAATGCATGTGCATTCCCTATTATAATATTTCTACACTTCTGCAGAGTATATTTATATTGTGGGTTCATCCCCACCATGGTTTTTCCCTTAATTGGCTTTGCACGTATAAAAATCTTGGTGTTATTGTTAGTTAAGATGAGAGGGGGGGGGTGAATCATAAAAACTTCACTATACAATATATTCACTAGATTCAACCTCGGTAGCCTTTACTGATATGCAACTATGACTGTAAATCATTCAATACTCATAAATAGATACACTTAAAACATCATAACACATTTAACACCAGATTTAACATGGAACCCCAAATAGGGAAAAACCACTATGGGATTTCGCACCCACTAAGAAATATACCCTTCTAGAGTATGCTCAGTTAAAAGCTAATCCAGTTACAGATTACAAAACGCATTGTTAGATGTGACCCGGTTAAGGGATTTCCCTCAGACTTGTTAGAGTCTTGCACTTTGTTAGAAGTGACCTTGTCAAAGGATTTCAAACACTCATTTAGAATGTTACCTTGCTAGAGGGTTTACAAATAAGACTGTTAAGTCCACTCGATTAAGAGATTTCCTATCACTTACAAAATAAATAACAGTAATAAAATATATCTGCAACTTCACATCTAAAATGCTAAAGCAGATTCTATATGCCCAAAACAATCTTGTCATAAGACTTATCTTGCTTCTTGCTAGGCTTCTCAATCTATTCTCCAATCAGATCTTCAATCTTTTGTGCTCGGTGATCACTATTATCATGTCACTTTTCTTCTATTTTTCCTGCATGCATTGTTCATCAACAGTTCCTTATTTATAAAAAATTTCTAACCGCTTAATCTCCTTGATCACATTTCCCATGATCAATCTTAGCCATCATATCATCAAAACGTGACTAGGTTCATTGTATCCTTCGATCTGAAAATGTTTTACCTTGCCTTGGAACTTGCATTCCTTCCTTGGAAGTTGTTCTAGGTTATTGGGGTTCAATCTGTGTTGTAGATCTTGTCTCTTGTATTTTCAATGTCGTAGATCCTCAACAAACTTCTTGCACGACATACCAATCATCTGATCAACTCCAGCTCATTGGTATTCTACATTTAATAATGTATTTATCCATCCAATGCATTATGTTATTACTCGGTTATTACTCGGTAAATACTAAACTTCACTTGGTAGATATTTTGCCTTCTTTAACCGATAGTGATAACCTTAGGGTTTACTGACTAGCATCTTGCTCAGTAACGTAGAACAATATCAAGCCTTAACCAATTCTATAGCTTGAAATCTTTTCTCCTTTTTGTTCAGTCTTTGAATACTCACATATAGGATATCAAAACAATCAAAACACCATAATCTTATCACTGTCTAACTCGGTAATAGTTGCCCATTGAATAACTTATTATTCCCCTTTTATTTTCACATTCATTACGTGTCTCTTACCAACCTCTTAATACTTATCAAAACATACTCATTAAGATATGGCAACATCATACCGAATCAGAAAATCAATTGCTTGACATCAATGACAAAATAATATTATTAAGATAGTAATCATCCTTCTTCAGTTATATCAATAATCTCCAACAACCTTCTCAATATCCTCATACCAACAAACTTATTGAGATGCTAACAATCTCCTTTTGTGAAAATGCTAACAGATATGGTGTTGTGATTGTTTGCTTTATGTTCTTGTATCTTTCTTCTACTCATATGCATTAAGTGGTTTAATGAATAGTTAAATAAAGTTAACAATTGCATAACACTGATTCACCCCCTCCCCTCTCAGTGTTTCTTGATTCCAACAGGTGGTCCAGATGGCGCGGTCCTCACAAATGATCTCATACACCAGGTCTATGGTAGTTAGGTATGTTGATTTGAATTTATATTGTTTTATTTAGTAAATATTTTAAATTTTAAAGTGTAAATAAATATTTAATTATAGTTCAAATTAAACTAATGCAAACATAATGCATTTTAGGATGTAGCAAATTTGGGTTCATCATCCACCCCACCTATCACAAATCCTGCACTTGTATCATCATCAAAGGTAAAAAAATTACAATTCATGTCAAAATAGAGTAATACCTTGAACTTAAATTAATGTTTTAGAATTCATATTATTTGTCTAATGTATCTTTGTGTGGGGTTTGATAGGTGTTGACTGTGGACCAGCTTTCATAGGTTCATAATGTCACAACTACGACCATTTCATTTGGTCTAGAGAGCTATATGATATTCTTCTTTGTACATATCTTGGTTATAGTTTTAATTGAATATGCATCTCATTTGAATTTTAATTAGTTAACTTTATGCTAACATTATATGTTTGTATATCTTAATTATGTTACTCTTTTAGGGTATGTTACCCATGGATGATATTTCTCCTTTGCAAAGGACATACTCGAAGACACCCAAGCAAAAAAAAGGTAATTGAGCATAATTTTAATCAAGATACAATAATTTTAAGAGATTACACATGTTATTGTAGCATGATTTAGATTTTATTTTTTCAAATTATTATGATTATGTACATGTTCATCTAGATTGATCAAGTTTAACATCTTTTGTCTTGTACATGTACAATAATGGTTATGATCATTTACAACAATGATGAGTGCACTTGATTATGCATTGGAAGAAGAGATGCAGGAGGTATATGTTTTTTAAATTTTCTCAATTTCATGATTATATGCACGTGTGCATTCATTGTATTACAATCTTATTATTTTACATGTACATGGAACATCGATGCCTATTTCATCAGCAATGACCCCTCCTAAGACAACAAGAGAACAATCAGAGCCTCTGGTAAACATTTATTCTATATTAAATATTTTTTAAAATCTAGAAGTAGATATATATTTATAGTTTACATTGACTTGTATCAATTGTATTTTAATTAGTATAGTCGACTTCACAATTTGAGCATAACACCGACCCTCTACCTAGGTGATTTCATAAGACTTCTGTTAGTCAAAGGGGTCAAAGGGGGCCATCATTTGTTGAATGAATTTCATCAAGAAAACCACAACATGAGGTAATCAACAATTCAATTGTAGGGAAACACTAGTACACTATAGTTATTTTGATGTTATTTTGACAACTGTAAATTATTATTGACATAAGTAATCTAACTTGTTGTTTGAATTGATATTCTACAGGCATCTATAGAGCCATGCACTACTTCAAAGAGGATCGATTTTGATGATCCACCACAACTATAGGGTTTTTTAGAGTTATATACTATTAGTGGTGGCCACTGCATATCGATCTTGAGATGACATATATGTCATTGTTTTGTAAAACTTGTATTGATTTGGTACATATCTCATTTTTGTACATTTTATTAAGTTGGCACATACGCCATTTTTTGTACATTTTGTTGAGTTGGTATATATGCCACAATTTTGTAAAACTTTTATTCTACATTTGGATATATATAAAAGATGATATTTGATCTAATTTTTTCGTTGTGTGCATATATTCATACTTTGAACTATTTATTAACATTTTAAGAATTGTTAGGTTATGAAGAATGTATATTGATTTCATCAACAATGGTTATGTTTTGAACCATAGAAACGATAGAACCTAATATTTTACTTCAGATATACAAATGTCGTTGTTGAATTCTACCCCATATAAAACACTTACCATTTGCCATCAGGGAATATAAAGCATTGCAATTGTGGAAAATGATTTGATAAGATTTCAAAAATATTGAACCACCCATTGAAAACTCCTTGCATCAATCACAATCAAAGTATTGGATCACTTCAAAATGGCTTCCACTCTTACTAAATTTTTAACAATAGTTGGCTCTTTGTTCAATACAAATTTTGATCTCAACTATTTCATAGACTTAACTAATCTTTGATCTTTAGACTTAGACAACTATTTGATGAATTTGGTGACTACTCTTTTAATAAGTTAAATGGATATTTGCTCATGTAATCAGCAATATGAATATAAACAACAAAAATCTATTTTGTACAATTCTCGAGTTAAATGATTTAAATTTCATACACTCTATATATCTATGCTATGGATCTACACTTAAGTTTTTATAAAAAATAGTTTGTGTCCATTTTACCTATTTTTTAAAAATCTTATACTTTCGGTTTGCCGATTTTTTCCACAAACAATTTTTGTTGCTATAATTGGTAAGCATTGCAATTATGGAATATGATTTGATAATATTTCTAAAATATTGAATCAATCCTACAAAACTCCTTGCCTCAATCACAATAAAATTCTTGGATCACTTCAAAATGGCTTCCACTCATGCAATTTCTAGTAAAGGCCCATCATTAAACTATGTCCAAAAGCACGTCCAAAGTGATGCACTTAGGTAAACTCCAACTATTGGAGAATGGCTCTACCTTAATCCTCCACTTTTACTATTTATTTGTTAACTTTTGATCTCAGTTACTTCATAGACAATTGGTATTATCTAAATTCCTAGTGTTGAATTTGGTTGTTTTGGGCAAATTCACCAAATTTTATGATCCTTGAGATAAAAAGTTGTACTTAGGCTATAAAAATTTGTCAACAATTGTCAATAGTTGTCAATAGTTATGAAAGTTGTCAATAGTTGTCAAAAGTTGTCAAAAATTGTCAATAGTTACAATGCAAAGTTGCAAGATAGGGTGAATCTTGTTTTGTTTGTCATATTAATGATACATCAACACGAGAATGTTTGGGTGGGCATTTGTATGCTAGGCACGGTCCTGGTTGGGTCCCCAGGTTGCTCAAACATTTGCAACCCTATCGTCGCGATACCATCTCTTGAGTGCCCTAAGTTCAAAAAATTGTTGATCTTTGGCGGGTTGTTTCTTGGAGTCCGGGCCACATATGAGTGATTTGTTTGATCCCACAAGATTGCGCTAGGCCCCTCTACAATAACCTATATCAGATTTTGAAGAGACAAAGCCATTCTCTTAGGACAACAATTTTTCTGTTGATGCAAATATCGTCAGTCACATGCAATGCAAAGTTGCAAGATAGGGCGAATCTCATCATGTTTGTTGCAACAACAAACCATCGAAGCGAGAGCATCCAAGTGGGGATTTTTAGGCTAGGCATGGTCTTTTTTGGGTCCCCAAGTTGCTCAAACATTCACGGTCCTACAATCGCGACGCCATCTCTTGAGTGCCCCGAGTTCAAAAAATTGCCAAACTTTGATGGGCTATTTCTCAAAATTCGAGCCATTTACGAGTGATTTTTTTATCCCATGGGATCAAGTTAGGCTCCTCTACAATAAACTATCTCATATTTTGAAGAGACAAATCCATTCTCTTAGGGAAGTGATTTTTCTGTTGATACAAATACCATGAGTCACGTGCAATGCAAAGTTGAAAGATAGGGTGAATCTCATTCTTTTTGTCATATCGACGAACTGTAAATGCAAGTGAATCCAATTGGGAATTTGTATGCTAGGAATGGTCCTAGTTGGGTTCCTAGGTCACCTGAACATTCACAGCCCTATCACAGTGGTGCCATCTCTTGAGTGCCTTGAGTTCAAAAATTTCCCACACTTTGATGAGCTATTTCTTGAAATCCATGCCACGTATGAGTGATCTGTTTGAGCCCACGAGGTCCCATTAGGCACCTATACAATAAAATATCTCATAATTTGAAGAGACAAAGCCATTCTCTTAGGGCAGTGATTTGTTTTGTTGATGCAAATATCGTCAGTCGGGTGCAATGCAAAGTTGCAAGATAGGGTGAATCTCATTTTGTTTGTTGTATCAAAAAAATGTCAATGCGAGCACGTTTGGGTGGGAATTTTTATGCTAGGCATGGTCATGGTTGGGTCTCCAAGTCACCCAAACATTCGTGACCCTACAGTACCGGTGCCATCTCTTGAGTGTGTTTCCAAAAAAATGTCAAACTTTGACGGGCTATTTCTCGAAATCCAAGCAACATACGAGTGATCCATTTGAGCCCACATGGTCATGTTAGGCCCCTCTAAAATAACCTATCTCATATTTTGAAGAGACAAATTCATTCTCTTAGGACAATAATTTTTTTGTTGATGCAAATATCATCAGTCACGTGCAATGCAAAGTTGCAAGATAGGGTGAATCTTGTTTTATTTATCATATCAATGAACCATTGATGTGGGCGCATTTGGGTGGGAATTTGTATGCTAGGCATGGTCCTAGTTGGTTCCCCAGGTTGCCCAAACATTCGCTTCCCTACTGTCGCGATGCCATTGTCTTGAGTGTCCTGAGTGCCATCGAGAGTCGCATGCAATGCAAAGTTGCAAGATAGAATAATGCATGGATTACACATTATCAAAAGTATAGTGCATAGATGTCAAGTAGAATCATAGATACAAAATTTATCACAAAATTTCATTTATGAATTTATAATCATTTGGTCATTTATATATACAAAATTTGGCCCCTAATTATGTACAAATAAGCTCATGGCCATCTATATGCAAAATTTGGCCTCTGATTACATACAAATCAGCTCATGGCCATCTATATACAAAATTTGGCCTATGATTACATACAAATCAGCTCATGGCCATCTCTATACAAAATTTGGCCTCTGATTACATACAAATCAGCTTATGGCCATATATATACAAAATTTGCCCTATGATTGCATACCATTCAGCTCATGGCCATCATCTATGTACAAAATTTAGCCTCTGAATACATACAAATCAACTCATGGTCATATATACATAAAATTTGGCCTCTGATTACATACAAATCAGCTCATGCATGTCATCTATACACAAAATTTGGCCTCTAATTACATACAAATCAGCTCATGACCATCTATGTAAAAAAATTGACCTCTAAATCACTCTACCCTTTTCTAGAATCAATCAAATGAACCTTGTGGATCATCTCTAACCCTTATTGTGTCAAGTATTGCCTCATGGTCAGATTCATGAACTTTCCATAAATTCTTATTGAGCGGTCTACCATGATATTTAATCAACTGAATATTCGATGCAATAACAAAGTTAGAGTAATGAATAATATGTATGTGTATGTTGAAGTCCTCAAACAACCAAACATCAGATTTTTTCATAGGGCACCTTCAAAATCATGTTCCTGTTACAACAATAGACCATATTGGGTACTCAATACCCTCTCTATCACTGACTGTGGTTCTCAATTTCTTTTATGCCTCAATGCAGCGACACAAAAAGTAATATGTTCCTTCATTGTTTTCATCAACAATAACTGCATACACATGACTTGTGTTATTTTGAATGATAAATTAGTACCAAAAATAGTGTAAAATAAAATAAAATGAGTTAAAATTTTCTAATAACTAATTATCATTCAACAATACCTAGTTGCACTAAGTCAAATACATGGTCAAAATCCACAGAAATTTCCATCTGGTTCAACTATAGTGGTTTGGGAAGTTGATGTGTATCAATTGGAACTAAAGGTATACAAGACCATCTATCAACCCACTCATACTATTCACAATCATCCCACATCAAATACATACACGATGAGAAAAAACATACCATCTGTCTAGTATAAATAATTAGTGAGCATGCATTTGAGCTTCTAAATGAGTGCAAGTCACTTGATAGTATAGTTGTGCAACAATCTATATAACTTGCAACATCAAATTCATGTATCAACCAAAAATATCTAGAAATGGTAGAATTACCTTGATTACCTAGTCCCATTGTCGAGTTACACAATTGCACAATGGTTGTTACATCTGTTAAATTAGCACCACCTTCATACTTTAGTTCTTCTCTAGCAAGAGCTCTTTTTACACATGCACCCGCACCATCGTGCTCTCCCTTTTCATGTCCAGCCTCAGTATAATTCAAAAAATGTTGTACAGTAATCTTCATATGCATCCTACTCAACCAATAGAACATGCTTGCATTCTTGAATTGTGAGTGCAGTTATCTAACCATATGATGTGTTGGTTGTATCTGACATTCCTTTCCTTTAAATTCTCATAGTAGAGTTGAAATCATCCTTGCATAAAATTTGTCGAATGACTATGATATTTGCTTATGTAGAAGTGATATTCTCTTACTATCTTTCTATCCTGCTCTGTGCTATCATGTGCATGCATGCATGCTATGTGTACAAAAATAGTCACCTGTTGAGAGTGGTAATATTGGGATTGCACTTCATTTTGAGGTTGTAGCATATAATTCTCCACAAAATCTACTATAGAGACTATGGTATCAAGAGGAAATGTATCCTTACATATCTTGAATTTCTCATCCAACAACAGTGCTCTATGTGTATGGATTATGTAGTCATAAACTAGTTTCTCCTAAAAAACATGCATAAATTATGCTATGGGTAAATCTTGACTCACCAACTCATATCTCTTCAACTCTTTTCTATCTTTAACCCCATATGTGATCAACTTGTATTTTCCATAAGAGACTAGTGTGTTTCCAATTTCATGTGTACTCTCTAAATGTATACATTTTTTCAACTTTTGCAAACCAACACATGTAGAACATGAGCCTTTCAAAAACATAATCATATAAAAGGTGCAGCCATCATCTCTTTGACATAATACACAAAATAAATTCACTTGATGACTTTGGAGGTGCTTGTATACCACATTCCTGCAAAACATTGTTAGTGTGCAAAGTACAACATATATCATGATATATATCATAATACATGGAAAATTCAATATGCATTCTGGAACAACACGTGCTACATGCATGATTTATCTTAACATAAAAGGGTTTTTCCATTTCAAAAAACCTTTGGCTAATTCTTATTTGAGGATATGTTTGAATGAATTTCTCAAAAAATTGTGTTTGAGTCATATCCAAAAAGTGCTTGGATGTGGCTTATGGTTTCTTGATCTGATTCTCCTTCTAACAACATCTCTTTGATTAGGTGAAAATCTTGTGTTGTCATGCCAAAAAATTTCAATTAATTATCTTAATGCATCAACAACAACTTTGTCTTTTCATGGAAGTATACCCAAAAATGCCCAAAAACAATTAATGTTAGGATCCTCAAGATTGTCACGCCTCCCTAAGGCATAGTGTAGTGTTGTTCTACTTATCTTTAATGACTTACTCATATTGCTTATTAAACGAGACTTTTTAGTTTGGTTGCTCATTATGGTTGACATAAGAACATGTTGAGTAACATTTGCATCTTTAGAGTGTGGTGTTGAACCAATTGCTTGATATGCATCAAATAGATTTCTTACTATATTTTTTTCACCATCATTTTTAGATGATCTTAAGCCAATAATTTTCATTCTCTCTCTAAAATTCCCATTTCTTATCATTTCAACAATTAATTGGCATCTTGCGATTTGATTTAAGCTCTCAAAATAGTTTTTCCATATTTTTGAGTCACTCTATGACAAGTGCGCTAGCAAATTTTATTGGGCATTGGCTTCAAAATATTTTCATCAATGTCAATTATATACTTTGGTTTTCTACGAATGATTCTAGGAGGTGTTAATATTGTTGCATGTTCATGGATTGCATTAAGTACATTTAGTTGATCATTGATTAGCACTTCTTCTTGGTTTGTTTTCTATTCATTTATTCCATGTAATTGAGTTGGTGTACCTTCTCCTCCCAATTTTATCATTTCATGTAGTCTTTTCATGCACTCCCTTTGCCTTTCCTTTGTTGCCTCTTGTGATTCAATTGTTCCTCACTTGTTCCTTCCCATTATGATTATGAATTATTCTAAATAACATCATATATGTTAGTAAATATTATACAAATTAAACAAAAAAAACATTTCATTAAACTATGGTCCAAATCAATGAATTTGGCAATCAAAAGCACAAATGAAACAAAAAAAAATATTGAAAACATCTAACTAATAATTCATTTCAATCATTTGAGATCATATAAAACAACAAAAATCATATACTGTCTAAGAATGTCATGGGTGAAGATAGTTTCAGTTGGTCCTTCACCAGAAATTGTGTTTTTTTGGATGTTATGAAACCACCTATAATGTAAGAAACTCGTATGCATTTTTATTATAAAAAAATCATGTGCAGGTTATTGACAATATAGACAAAAGGGGGAGAATTGCAATGGCTATATATAGTGCCAATAAACTGTATGTGGTTTTTCTACTATAGACATGGGTGTATAGTGTAAGAAACCTGTATGGTATATTGAAACTATAGAAGAGGGGGGAGTAGTGGAACATCTCTAGTCACAAAAACCCATATGGGTTATTGACCCTATACACAAAAAGAAAAGAGAGAAAGGGGAGAGAGGGAGGGAGAGAAGCGGGGGGTGGACGGAAGGAGAGAGGGAGAGGGAGGGGGAGAGGGAGAGAGAGAGAGAGGAAGAGAGATAGATAAAGAAAGAGAGAGTGAGAGAGAGGGAGAGAGATTGAGAAAGAGGAAGAGTAGGAGAGAGATAGAGAAAGAGGGAGAGAGAGAGAGAGGTGGAGAGAGAGAGAGGGGGTGTGGAGGGAAGGAGAGTGAGAAAGAGAAAGATGGAGAGATGGAGATAGAGAAAAAGGGAGAGAGAGAGAGATAGATAGAAAAATAGGGGGGAGAGAGAGAGATAGGGAGATAGAGAAAGTGGGAGAGAGAGAGAGGTGGAGATAGAGAGAGAGAGAGAGAGAGAGAGAGAGGGAGAGAGAGGTCATACGGGGTCCTAAGGGGCCTCACATGTGTTAAAAAACCATATGACCCCTTAAGACACCACATGACCCATTAAGACATCATATCTCCCTAAAATTCATATAGTGTCATAAAAGTCGTGTACTAGGATATTAAAAGGGGTCATATGGTGTCGTTAGGGGTCACATGACCCCTTTTAACACCCTATTACACGAAATGACCCCTAATAACACCATATGACCCCTCAAGACACCATATGACCCCTTAGGACAATATAATGTCTTAATGAGTTGTATGATGTCCTTAGGGGTCATATGGGGTCTTAAGGGTCCACACATGTGTTAGAACACCAAATGACCCCTTAGGACACCACATGACCCATTAGGACATTATATTATCCTAAGGGGTCATATGGTGTCATAAGGGGTCATGCCATGTACTAAGATATTAAAATGGGTCGTGTTATGTACTATGAATATAGAGAATGATGTAGAGAGGGAGATAGATAGAGAACGAGGGAGAGAAAGGGAGAGAGAGAAAGAGGGAGAGAGGGAGAGAGAGAGGGAGAGAGATTGAGAAAGAGGAAGGGAGAGAGAGAGATAGTGAAATAGGGAGAGAGGGAGAGAGAGAGAGAGAGGGGGGGACGTGGAAGGATGGAGAGTGAGATAGAGAAAGAGTGAGAGAGGGATAGAAAAGAGGGAGAGGAGGAGATAGAGAACGGGGGAGAGGAGGATATAGAGTATGAGGGAAAGGGAGAGATATAGAGAATAAGGGAGAGAGGGAGAGTGAGGAAGAGAGAGAGAAAGAGGGAGACAAGGAGATAAAGAAAGAGGGATAGAAGGAGATAGAGAACGAGGGAGAGAGGGAGATAGATAGAAAAAGAGGGAGAGAGAGAGAGAGAGAGAGTGGGAGAGAGAGAGGGGTCTTATGTGATACTAAGGGGTCTCGCATGTGTTAGAATACCATATGACCCCTTAGGACACCATTAAGACATCATATTGCCCTAAGGGGTCATATGGTGTCATAAGGGGTCATGTCATGTACTAGGATGTTAAAAGGGGTCATATGGTGTCTTGAGGGGTCATATGGTGTCCTAAGGGATCATATAGTGTCATTAGGGGTCATATGACACAACATCCTAGTTCACAACATGACCCCTAATGACACCATATGACCCCTCAAGACACCATATGACCCCTTAGGACAATATGATGTCATAATGGGTTATATGGTGTTGTTAGGGGTCATATGGGATCGTTAGAGGTCATATGGGGTCTTAAGGGGCCACACATGTGTTAGATAACCATATGACCCCTTAGGACACCACATGACCTATTAGCACATCATATTGTCCTAAGGAGTCATATGGCATCATAAGGGGTTATGTCGTGTACTAGGATGTTAAAATGGGTCATTTCATGTACTGTGAATATAGAGAACAATGGAGAGAGGGAGATAGATAAATAATGAGGGAGAGACAAAGAGAGAGGAAGAAAGACATAGAAAGAGGGAGAGAGGGATAGAGAGAGAGAGAGAGAGAGAGAGAGAGAGAGAGAGAGAGAGAGAGGAAGAGATGGAGAGAGAGAGGGAGAGAGATTGAGAAAGAGGAAGAGAGGGATAGAGATAGAGAAATAGGGAGAGGGAGAGAGAGAGGGGGGTGGAGGGAAGGAGAGTGAGATAGAAAAAGAGGGCAAGAGTGATAGAGAAAGAGGGAGAGGAGGAGATAGAGAAAGAGAGAGGAGATAGAGAATGAGGTAGAGAGGGAGATAGAAAAAGAGGGGGGGAGAGACAGAGATAGATAAAGTGGGAGAGAGAGGAAGAGAGAGAAAGATGGATAGAGGGACATAGAAAATTAGGGAGAGAGGGAGAGAGGGAGAGAGATAGAGAAAGAGGGACAGAGGGACAGAGAGATAGAGGGGGTGGAGGGAAGGAGAGTGAGATAGAGAATGAGGGAGAGAGAGATAGAGAAATAGGGAGAGGAGGAGATAGAGAAATAGAGAGAGAAGGAGATAGAGAAAGAGGGAGAGAGGGAGAGAGAGGAAGAGAGATAGAGAAAGAGGGAGAGGAGGAGATAGAGAAAGAGGGAGAGAAGGAGATAGAGAATGAGGGAGAGAGGGAGAGAGATTGAGAAAGAGGGAGAGATATATCCATGTGTGTGTGTATCTCTCTCTATCAAACTCCCTTCTTCCCTTGTTTGTGTGTATCTCTCTCTATAAACCTCCCTTCCCTCTCTTTCTCCATCTCTCTCCCTCACTCTCCCTCTCTCCCTATTTCTCTATCTCTCTCCCTCTCTCCCTCTCTCTCTCTCAACCTCCCTTCCCCCTCTTTCTCTATGTAGATATATGAATATATGTATGTGTACTTATATGAATATATTCTATTTTAACATATGTGAATTTTAATGAACATAACCCGTACATGTTATTATAGAAATAAAATTGCGTACGAGTTATTATTACGTACAAAAACTTGTACATGTTAGTATATAGAGTAATAAACCATACGCATTATTGAATATTAAAAATATGTACACATTTTTCCTTGTAATTAGCCTTGGATAACAAGGTTGAGGCTTGGGTCCCTTATTTCCCTCCTTTTTACGTGTTTTCTTCTTCCAATTTAGTTTCTCAACTTCATCGCCATCACGTTTACTTGTTATCAAGTGGGTATTTCTAAAATTGTCACCATAATTTCATCCATCTTCTAAGCTTTCTAGCCATATATTTTTTTTTAAATTTGAAGTGTTAACATATTAATCTTGAATTTATTTAACTAGTTTGCAAGTTCCCATTCGCAAAAATCTTTTGGTCCGGCCCTTCCCGCTCTGCAAGTTTTGAAAATTCAAACCCTTGTCGTTCATGGTGGACTCTGTTGGTGGGGATCTTCCCCCACCGCCTACAGACCCCATTTTGGACTCTATGATGCTGACACTATTTGTCACATCCTCTCTTGGTCCCACGGTGGATCCTCCCACCAGTTAGGCTATGATTTAGCTTGACAGTTCTTCTTCAGAGAGCTCTCTAGCCACACTCATGGTTTCTAATCCTATACCTAGCGTGCCGGTTGTTCATGATAAACAAAATATCATGGAACCTCCTATTGTTAACACGAATCTCAAAGGCTAGAAAAACGTGTTGGTCGGAAACACTGAGACTGTGGACCCCAACATCGTCCACGTCTACTCGCAAACTAAGGGAACGTCTTTAGAGCTCCCTAACATTGTTTTGGACCGCATTTTGTAGAACATGGCTAATACTCTGGTGGGAAAATTCTTCTCCCTGCACTCCATGGTGGAGATGGTCAAAAAAGGGGTCAAGGACAAATGGAAACTGAAACAGAGTGTTTCTATAAATGCCATGCCTGGAGCCCTCTTCCTCTTCAAATTCACTACTGAGGAGGATGTCGCTCTTTTCCTCTCTGGATGCTGGTCCTATGGTTGAAATAATCTATCCCTCTATCATTGGAAGGCTAGCTTTGACCCAACGACTGACTTACAAAAAACTGCTCCAGTATGGGTTCGGCTCCCGGGGCTCCCCATTTAATACTAGGATGAGTCCATCTTTAAATGGATAGGGAATTCCTTTGGTCATTTTGTTGGTGGTGATGAAATTACCAAAACCAAATCATGCCTAGTCTATGCTCATTTCTATGTTCAATCTACTGTGAGTATGAATCTCCCTAACTTTATAACCCTCAAATCCAGGCTTGGTAGCTAGACTCAAGCCCTGGTTTATGAAAATGCCACCCTCTTCTGCCAAAATTGCTGCAAATATGGGCATACTATTTCCCAATGTAAAGCCCTGACTCCCTTGCCTCTTAAGCTTAAGGGCTTGGCCCTGGTTGAAGACCTTGTGCCAAATGGTCCTCTTATTCATCAAGACCTGGTTGTAGGGCTTGTTATGACTCCTACTCTTGGCCCGTACCTGCCTCCCCTTGCAGTTGAGGACCCGATTATGGAAGAATACCCCTTCGCTGAGAGTATTATGAAACTTCTCAAATCTCCTAAAAATCATGTGGACGAAGCCTCTAAATCGGCCCTGAAGGAACAGTGCATCTCCCCGACGGCCAGCTCAATTTCACTGGTTGATCAACTGGAAAATGGCAAGATTGCGAGGGGCCCCACTCTCACCCCGGAGACAGCTCTCTCCCCGATGGTGTTTCCCACTCCAAACCAAGGTATCCTCTCCCCTAGTGCTCCTGGCGCATCATCCAATCTCCCTCTCTCTCCCTCTCCCCCTCTACTTTTCCTAATCTCCCTCTCGCTCCCCCTCCCCCTCTAATTTTCCTAATCTCCCTCTCTCTCCCTCTCCATCCATCCCTCTCTCCTTATCCTTCTCTCTCTCTCTCTCTCTCTCTCTCTCTCTCTCTCTCTCTCTCTCTCTCTCTCCCATTTTTCAATCTCCCTCTCTCTCTCCCTCTCTCCCTCTCCATTTTCTTAATCTCCCTCTCTCTCCATCTCCATCCATCCCCCTCTCCTTATCCTATTCTCTCTCTCTCTCTCTCTCTCTCTCTCTCGCTCTCCCTTCTCTTAATCCTATTCTCATCCTCTCTCCCTTCTCTTTCTTTATGTCTCTCTCTCCCTCCCTCTATCTCTCTCCCCACTTCCTATTTGGTTCCTAGTTCTACATAACCCGTACGGGTTATGTAGAACTAAGGCCAAAACTTGTAGTTCTACATAACCCGTACGAGTTATGAGAAATTGTGAACATTCACATTAAAGGTTTCCATAACCTCTATGGGTTATGGGAAAATCTTAATATATTTTAGTCCCAACGGCCAGCCTAAAAACTAGCATTGCAAGTTGTTTGAAGGCCCCACTACTTTTGCACATGATTTTCTGGGACAGTAACAATCAAGTTTTCATATTTTTTTGTCACTTTTTATTTGAAATGATTGATTTGTCTTGTATATTGGATTGTTTTTGAAGTTATTTTATCATTGTTACTTTAGATTATAACAAAATGATGATCGTTTGTTGTTTTTTTGCTTTGATGATTTGTCTTGTATTTTGGTTTTTTTGAAGTTATTTTATTATTGTTACTTTAGATTATAACAAAATGATGACCATTTGTTGTTTTTTTTCTATTTGATTGTGGATTATCATCATGATGCTATGTGTAGGACAATGGGAAAGAACAAGAGAGGAACAAATGAACAAAGAGAGGTAGCAAATGAAAGACAAAGGGAGCGTATGAGGAGATTACGTGAAGGTACGTCATCTAATGCACCTAATGAAAATGATGAGCATTCAACAATTGAAATTGATATGATGAATGCACCAAATCAAAATGATCAACATACACCAATTCAAATACATATGATGATTGCACCTAATGAATGCAATGAACATACACCATTTGAAAATGATTCGGTGAATGCACATTAATGAAATTGAAGAAGATATACCATTTGAATTTGATGTGGTCAATGCACATAATGCACCTAATAAAAATGAAGAGCATGTACCAATCTTAACACCTCTTAGAATAATTCGTAGAAAACCAAACTTCCTAATAGATATTGATGAAAATATTGTGAAGCCAATGCATGATAAAAATTTTGAAAGAACTTGTAGAAGAATGGTCAGAAGAATTTGGAATAACAATTTTGAAAACTTAAATCAAAGTGGAAGATGCCAATTAGTTGTTTTTTATATTAGAAGCAGCCAAAAAACAAAGGGGCTGACCCATAGGAACAATAAGGAGAATAGTGGCAGAACCACTATCCGCATATAATCAGCAGAGTTACAACCTTTTACCTCTATCAAAAATAATTATCATTCTACAAGAGTTTAGCAGGAAAAGAAGGAGTAATAAGAAGAGTTTTAGACATATGCCACGTAGGGCAATAAACATAGAAATTCAAACAAAAACATAGGTTAACGCTATCCACCTGCAAGCTACTAAATGTAAACAAAAAACCATCTTTCCACCGCATTCAGAGAATTACTTCTTTTTCCCATGGCTCCTCTTGGGGAGGAGCTTTCTTGCCCATTCCTTGGTGAGGAATTTAAACAGGGCTTTGTAATCCTCATAATCCTTTCCTTTACCCTTGGATGCACTTTCCTGCATGAGGCACAGAGTGGTAGCCGAGCAACGCATCACATTCAACATGAATTTAGAAACATCATGCATTTTGGATTCCACCGCCTCCAGTCTGCTGGTGATATCCTACACATTATCAGAAAGGGCCACCATTTTTTTATCTAGCACCACCAGGTTGTTGTCCTCCTCCTCTTTTATGCTTATTGCCTCCTCCACAACCATCATTTTTTCCAGTCTGAAAGTCGGGGAGGGGGAATTTGCAGGCTCTGGACTCTTTGAAGAAGTGGGGCTTTCCGAAGCCTGGGTGGAACTGATAGAGTGAGGGGTCGGGTTATGGTGGAGCAAAACCACATTATCAGTTGGGATGGAATTTCCAATGTCATGCAAAGAGGAGGGGTCTCTCAGAGATTTTTCTGAGGGTTTAGAGGCAAGCCTGCTAGAGCGGCGGGGGGTATTAGCCTTGTTGGTGATATCCATGTCAGAATCAATCTCTTGGATTCTAACTTTCTTTGGAGTTTTGACCTCTTCCAGGGAGTGCTTTTTAGTTTTCTTGCTGCAAGAGCCAATTTTTAAGAGTCGAGGGGGGCTAGCATCATTTTCAGTAGTAGGGTGGGTCGAAGGAATAGTATTAGTCACATTCTGGATGGAGATAGAGTGGGGCAGGCAGAGAGCAAGGTGGAAGTTGTACAGATGAAGAATGAGGCCCTGGTGGAGGATAGGGAAATCTTTCCCCTTTTTCTTAGCTTCAACAATGTCCTTAACATTAGCATCCAGAGAATGCTCAAGAAAAATGGAATGGAAATATAGTCCTTATTTCTCAAATGGTTAAGGAAAGGGAGATGGTAGTAATATAAGATACCATACCTTCTCTCCAATGTGAAATACTTCATCACAATGTAATAGACCTCATCCCACGGGGAAGGGAGCTCCTCCCGGTTGAATCCACCTGCCCTCTTAATAGGGTTTTTGCCCTCGTGGAAGAACTAGTTCAGGCTAGTGGTAGCTGCAATACAACTCTACTTTTTCCATTTCCTCCCCTCCATAGAAAGACCCATCGTCTGGGCTATGACCTCTTCATTCATTTTGAATGAGACACCCCCCATGGTAATAGTTATGTCTTCCCATGAAGTCACAAATTGCTTGGAGAGTCTTTCATTGTTTACCTTCATATTTTCCATGAACTTATCAATGCCGCCCTCTGAGGAGACAAGCCACACCGCCGGTTTAGCTCTAAACTCATCAACTTTATCGGGTTCTAGTCTGAGCCTTTCCCCCCCCCATTCTCAATTCTTCCAGCTTAATAGAGTAAATGTGAGACCTTCTAGCAAAAACATAGAGTTGATATAAAATTTGTGTCGAACTTGAGATAAGAGGATGTAATAATTGGGGTGATTTTATCTCTTATGTCCGAGTAGATATCAAAATTAGGAAATCTACTAGGAACGTGCAAACCTTCAATCAAGCTAGTGTGATTTGACCTTTCCCTTCCTTCGCCTTTATCGCCGCCAGTTGGCTCCATCCGGGTAATAATTAGGGAATAATCATTCCTGATATATGTACTATCATCATAAATCCATCCCTTGTGAGGGTGGTGACTAAGGCTGTCATGGCTACGTGGCATCCTGGGTTCATAATGGGTGGGATTCTCATCCCAACTTAAAATTTGAAAGTTGGTTTTATTCATCTAAGGATGGATAAACAAATTCCATCTTGGACATAGGTTTTTTCCCTCTCCAAGATCACCTTGGTGGTAACTAACAACAGATTGGGGTCCCTCCAACATCGTAAGTCGTTCTACAACCTTCCCACCATTGCCATGGAGTCGACAACTTCATTCCCTTTTCTAAAGACATGTCAGATGGTGAAGCCATCCAGGTTGGCTAGGAGGATCCTGACATCCCTCAAAATGGACTCCACTCTCCAACTAGCTATAGATCTCCCTTTCACCGTTTCCACAATAATCTGTGAGTCTCCTTCAATTTCCACCTATTTAATTCCTATGGAATTGGCAAATTTTAGACCCCATAGGAGGGCCATTCCCTCTGCTTGAGTGACAGTATTGTTCTTTAGGTTGATTATGTAGGCTACCACAATGTTCCCCAAGTGGTCGTGGATTATTCCACCCCCCGCTTGATAGGCATTTTAGGCAGAACCATCAAAGTTCAGTTTATACCAGTGTAATTTTGGGGTTGACCATTTGGTCAATCTTTTTTTTTTTGGCACTGTTGTTGAAGATTTCAAACTCTTGGGGGAGCTTCCAACTTTCAATAATTCTCTTCTCTATCTAATTAGGGGGATTAGGGGGGGTTTTCCACTTTGTCACCGTTATGTTTTTTTAGAGATCATCTTAAAGCAAATGTGAGAAACACTATCAAGAGGGGTTTCAGTATCTCTGAGGATTTTGTTGTTTCTCTCTCTCCATAAAGCCCAACAGATGTGCGGCGGTATTTGTCTCCATAATTGGATGATGAGGGGGTGATGGGAGGGGGGATCCCATCCAAAAAAAAACTATTTAATGTCATTCTGGAAGACCCAATAGAGATCACATTTCTGGAGGGTGTTGATCCACAGATGTTCAGCAAAGGGGCAGAGGGAAAACATATGGTCAATATTTTCCTCGTTAGCTTTACATAGGCTGCATCTGTTGGGGAGATGGAAACCCCTCTTTTTCAGGTTGTCCAAAGTGAGGGTTTTACCATGCATTAGGGACCACCAGAAGAAATTAATTTTAGGGATTAGTTGAGGGTTCCATATCTTCTTTTAGCACTCAATATCAACAGGGGGTCTCAAGAGCTGTCTGTAAGCAGATTTGACCGAGAAGGTGCCCGATTGGGTCTCTTTCCAGATGAAGCTATCTTCATGAGGGGCCAAAGGGCTTCTAGTTTCCAACATAATGTTCTAAAGGTCCTGAGCTATAGGAACCAAGTTAGGCCTATTGCTAAAGAATTGGACAATGTTCCTCCAACCTTTCCTTCCTGGCTCCGTATAATCAGCGATATAATCCCCCAAGAGTTCCTTTAGATGGTGCATAATTTGGTGGAAGTGAGTGTTAGCCAAGGGCCTATCCTCCACCCAAAAGTCTTCCCGGAATCTAACCTTTCTACCATTTCCAAGTTGCCATTTCAATCCTTCTCTTATTATCAATCTTCTTTTCAAGATGTTATTCCATAGCTTAGAGCCTTGGGGAAGGTCTCTCGTACTCAAATTGTAATAGAATTGCTCCCGATCAGGGTACTTTGCTCTAATAATGTTACACTAGTCCATCCAATTTTTGCCATTAGCACCATATTCAGGGCATTTATCTTTCTTATACCCAGGCCTCCCATTGACTTGGGTAAGCACACACTATCCCAATTGACCAAAGCAAGGCGGTTTTTCTCCTCCAGGCCCATCCACAAGAAGGTTCTTTGGATTTTCTCAAGTTTTTCCCCCATGGCACCAGATATTTTAAACATGGACAGGAAGTACACAAGAATTCCCTGTAGGGAAGCCACAAGGAGCGGAGCTTCCCCGCGTTACTAAGGAGCTTTCCTTTCCATCCAGCAAGCTTTTTTTGCATTCATTCAAGGATAGTGTTCCAGAAAGTGGGTGTGACTTCCTTGACTATGGGGGGGAGACCAAGGTAAGTCCCCAATAGAGCAGCAGTCTTGCAACTAAGGATCGAGAGAATTCTAAGTTGGAGGTCATTAGGAGTGTTGAAAAAGAAGAGATTACTCTTCTTATAATTGATGCATTGCCCCAAGGCCTTGGCATAATTGGCTAGTAAGTTCTTCCACTGTTTGGCCTCCATGACAGAAGACTTACCAAAAAGAAAGGTGTCATCTACGAATTGTTGAATATTAGAGGGAGGGAGCATGGAAGCAGCCTTGAATCCTTGAAGTCTTCCATTGGTAACTAGGTTGGCCACATTTCTGCTCAAGACTTCAGCAACCATGATAAAAAGGTAAGGGGATAGAGGGTCGCCTTGCTGAATACCTTTTTCAGCTTTGAAGCAACCCCTAGGAGTCTCATTAATCAAGACCGAGAACTGAACCACGGTAACACATTCTCATATCATATCCACCACCTTTTGGTTGAAGGCAAGCTTTAAGAGAGTTTTAAGAAAACACCAGTTAAATTTATCATACGCTTTTGAGATATCCAGTTTGAAAGCCATACCTGGTATTCTTCTCCTATCCATGGAGTAGATTATTTCATGAGTGGCAATGGCAGCATCCAAAATTTGGCAGCCCGAGACAAAACCTTTCTGGGAAGGGCTGATAAATTTCACCAGGAGGGGTTTAATTCTATTCACAAGGACCTTGGAGATTATCTTGTATATGGTATTGCATAGACTTATGGGTCGGAACTCCTTCATGCAATTGGGATTTGCAGTCTTAGGGACAAGAGCAATGTAAGTGTTGTTGATTTTTTTCAGTAATTTCCCTGTCTTAAAGAAATCCTTCACAACTTTGGTAACATCATAGTTAATAATGTCCCAGTAATTCTGAAAGAACATCAGGGGGAAACCATCCAGGCTTGGGGTCTTATAAGCCCCCATCGCAAAGATAGCCAAACAAAATTCTTTCACAGAGATAGGGGCAGTTAGTTGATAGTTATCATCCTCCTCAATGACAGTCGGAAGCTTACTCAAAAGGCTATCTTGAAGAGAAACATCATTCCCTCCAGACTCCATGTATAGCCTTATGAAAAAATCAGTTGCACTCTATCTGATTAGGGAATCCCCAGTGATCTCCTGGTCAAATTCATCCTTGATACTTTTGATGTAGTTCCTTCTCCTGTGAATGTAGGTCGCTCTATGGAAGAAGGCCGAATTTGTGTCCCCTTCCTTGAGCCACTGAATTCTGGATCTTTGCTTCCAGTAAACTTCCTCCTTAGAGAGGATATCCCTCCAACTCTTGCGTCACTTCTCTTCCTCCATCAAAATAGGGTCAGGGGGGTTACCAGTAGCCATAATATTCTGAAGTTGTTCCAGTCTGGAGCCTAGATCCTTCTTTTTGTTGAAGATATCCCCGAAGGTAGTCTTATTCTAGCCTTTGACTTCCTTATTAATGAGTTTTAGTTTCTCCATGATTCTAAACATAGTTGTCCCTTGAACTGGGGTAGCCCACCAATTCCTAACCAAGTCTCTGAATTCTGGGTGAGAGGCCCACATAATCTCATAGCAAAAAGGGGGGGACCCTGGTAGGGTTTATCCTTCCAATGGAAAAGAAGGGGGTTATGATCATAAGTAGTCCTTGGGAGCATTTTTAGGAAGGAGTTATGGCTAATGTCCCAGTTGGTGGAGATCAGGAATCTATCCAGTCTGACTTGAATTAGATGTTTGCTTTTCCTATTGTTCAACCATGTGAAGGGAGCACCCTGGAGGTCAATATCCACAAGGCTAGAAACATTGATGAAGCTGGAAAAATCTCCCATACTATCCATAAAATCAGCAAGACCTCCACACTTCTCAGAGGGGTAGAGGGAAGAATTAAAATCTCTCGCCAACATATACTGGGCCTTTCGGTTAGCCAAGATGAGATTAGAAATTTCCTCCCACACTAGCCATCTTCCCACCTTGGAGTTGGCGGCATATATGTTGAACATCTACCAATAGTGTTCACCTTGTTGAAAAGTAACTGCTAGGAAGTTTTGGAAGCTAGCAAAAAACTTGCCTTTAATACTAATGGGCTTCCAAAGGGTGGCAATACCCCCAGACGCCCCCAAAGCATCAACATACAGGAAAGCTGCCCCTAGCCAGAGTTTACCAGCAACTATAGAAAAGGTTTGGTAGGACGTTTTGACTTCTTGAAGAGGGAAAATATCAATTTTCATTTCCAAGAGTTGTTTTATAGCGAACTGCTTCTGGGGGCTATTCAGAACCCTTATGTTCTAGGAGAGGAACTTCATTTCTTATTTATGTTGATTCCATCAAGGGTCAGTTGCCTACCCTTTGCAATGTCCCTAGCCATAACTTTATGTCTCAGGACCCTTTCCGAGGGTCTACCAACTTTATTTTCAGTACCCCCCACATCCACTTTCTTGGCCTTGGATTTCTTCTTTGGGGTTACCCATTCTTCATTACCTGTCCGAGGAGATCTCAGAGGTGAAAGCTTCAAAGGAGGGGGCATTGTTAGGGAGTTCCTTGTTAGAGCAGGCCTTTCCACCTTACCAAGGGAGAAAGGGGGGGTTGAGGTTAGCAGCTTAACCTCAGCCACATGAGACATAACTTCATTCGAAGTGGAAGCTTGAAGGGATGAGGGGGTAGGAGTAGAAGAGGGCATGAGGAGGATTCTCTTTGATGACAAACTAGGGGATGGTTGGGGTTTTGGGGAAAGGCTGAGGTCATCACCAGTGGGATTTCACCTTCTTCCAAGGGAATAGCTGGATTAACAATCTTAACAGGGTCCATTGGGGATTTTAAGATTTCAAGGATCCTGTCCGTGCAGGGGTAGTCCTCAGGAATTTCATTCACATTGGTCATCTCCAAGGGAGCAGATGATGAGGGAGCACTTGAGTTGATAGGATCGGCCTAGATAGCCTTTTCTTTGAGCTTGGGTTTAGCAGCCACTAGGGCCTTACACTCAATGCAGGTATGGCCTTGTTTATTACACTTTTGGCAAAAGAGGGTAGCATTTTCATACACAATAGCCTGGGACCATTCTCCCCACTTCAATTTTAGGGAAACCAAATTTGGGAGAGCCTTGTTAATCATAACATTGACACAAAAGCAAGCATAAACCAACCTGGATTTATTGAGAATGACCGAGTATGCAACATAGCTGCCAAACAAGTTCCCTGTCCAGTGGAAGATTTGTTCATCCTAGAACTCCAGTGAAAGGCAAGGAAGTCTAACCCAAATAGGGGCCATGCGATTGAGTTTAGCTGAGAGGTCAAATCCAGGCTTCCATTTAGCCAGTGTTAGAAAATGCTTTCCATAAACCCAGGAACCTGATAGGACATAGATCAGGTCTTCCTCAACATTGAACTTAAAAAGGAAGAGCCCCCCCGGCATTGTTGAGATGTCAACACTACCTTTGAGCTTCCATTGAGATTTCGCCCATCGCCTGATCATGTCAATAGATGGTCGAAAGGAGAAGAACCAACCAATGATCGTCAAGTGAAGGGAAGAGATGATTTTATCCATGAGATTATCCAGGAGCTTGATCTCTGTTCCTTCCTCCGTTTGGGTAAATTTGGCCAAAGCTGCTTCTAAGGTTGAATTTGTGGACCCAAGGAGGGCATTCTTCCCACTAGAATTGGGATCCTTCTTCCCATTCTCCGCATCCCCCTTTCCGGCAGAAGTTTCTAGTCCGAGATGTGGTATATTCTTCCCTTCAATTCCCAGGCCAGAGTTAGTCAGAACTGGCATGGCGGAAGGGGTGTCAAACTTGGTGTTTTCTTCCATATGGCCCACAGACCATGGGGTCCCCGCAGCCAAAATAACATGTGAACCGACCATGGTATCAAGTATTGGATCCGGTTGTAGGGAGGGAGGGACCTCCCCAGAGGGGGTGGTCATTCAGGGGGAACAAGATTCAAACAAAAGGAAGGCGGGAGAGTTCCAATTAGTTGTTGAAATGATTAAAAATCTGAAATTTAGAGAGACAATGAAAATTTTGGGGTTAAGAACATCCAAAAATAATAGTGAAAGAACCATTGTGAGAAATCTTTTTGATGCATACGAAGCCATTGGCTCGAAATCACGTACTAAAGATGCTAATGTTACTTGTTGTGTCCTCACATCAACCATAATGGGAAAGGAAATGAAAAAATATTGTTTAATAAGCAAAACAAGCAATTCATTAAGGATAAGTAGAACCACATTACACTATGCCTTAGAGATGCGAGAGAAAATTGAGGATCCTAACAATAATTCTCTTTGGGAATTCTCGGGTAGACTCCCACACAAGGACAAGGTTGTTGTTGATGCACTAAGAATGTTAATTGAGAAATACTGGCATGACAACACAAGAGTTTCTCCCAACCAAAGAGATGTTGTTATAAGAAGAATTGGAATTATTAATCATGAGCCACATCCAAAACACTATTTAGATACAACTCAAACACAATTTTATGAACGGTTTCTTCAAAGCTTTCCTTAGATTAAAATTATTCAAAGATTTTTTGAGATTACGGGTGCATTTACTATAAGACGATGTGTTTGAGAGGTTTTTGTCCTGCATGTGGCAGTTTGCAACAGTTGCATAGATGCCTACATCTAGATAGCACACATGAAATTGGTAAGGAACTAGTTTCTATTGGAAAATACAAGTCAGTCACATATGGTGTTAAAGATGGAAAAGAATTAAAGAGGTGTGAGTTAGTGAAAAGGGATATGTGCGTAGCTGTTTTTATGAAAATGTTTCAAGAGAAACTAGTGTATGAGTACATAGGTCACACACATAGAGCTAGGTGGTTAGATGAGCAATTCAAGTTGTGTAAAGATACTTTTCCCCTTGGCACTATTGTCTTTGTTGTTGTTTTTGCTGAGAATTATACACTAAAGCCACAAAATGAAGTAAAATCTATGTATTACCACTCTACACAAGCTACAATTTTTATACACATAGCATTCATGCATGCACATGATAGCACCAAGGAGGATAAAAAGATTATAAGAGAATATCACTTATATATCAGCGATGATCATACTCATTCCTCAGAGTTTTTGCATGGATGCTTTACAGTCTTCTATGATAGTTTAAGGGAAAGAGATATAAGATACAACCAACACTTAATATATTCAGACAATTGCACCGCACAATTCAAGAATGCAAGGATGACTAGGATGCATGTGACAAGTGGTGTGCAACATTTTTGGAATTTCATTGAGGCAAGGCATGGAAAGGGAGAGTATGATGGTGTGGGAGCATGCACGTGAAAAGAGGGTTTTTGCGTCGCATTAACATTTCTCCTATGATTTGCACTTGGTTTTTATCATTTGCAAACATCGAGTCATTCTTCTACATTCTTCATTTATCTCGCTCTCGAATTTGGTCTTGTCAACAACACTATCCAGTCATGATTTTAATCGATCATATCCTATTGCATCAATGTGTGTGCTTATTTGTCATCATTTTGGACATCATCAATCCTAATTAGGGTTTTGTCCTCCTGTCAATCTTGCGATCAATTTGTCATCGATCATTGTCCTCTTATCAATCTTGTCATCTGGCGATCGATTTATCATCAATCCTTCAATCTTGTCATTTAACGATCGATTTGTCATCGGTCGTTGTCATGTTCGATCTTGTCATTTTGCGATCAATTTGTCATTGATCGTGGTCATTTTCAATCCTGTCATTTTGCAATCTATTTATCATCAACTCTTGTCATCTTGTTCGATCTTGTCATTTTGCGATCGATTTGTCATCGATCGTTGTCTGTCTCAAATATGTCAATTTGGATCAATTTGTCATTGTTCCTCGTCAATTGGCGTATTTATCAATCAAATCATTTATCACATTGGTCCTTTGTTAATTAGAATCAAATCGAATTAATTATCTTTCATCAAGACCTAATTCATTTTCTAGGGTTTCGTGATTTAATCATTTAACCTTGTGTGTGTCATTTCTTCCTTTAGGATTAATAAATTGTTTATTTATCCTAAAGTCTTCTCATTGCAATTAAATGTTCATTTAATTGGCTAATTATTCCTCTTTGTGAATTAATTATTAAATGACAAATTATTAATTAATTTACCTAATTTCTAATTTCTATCAATTTCTTAATTCCTAAATTCTTAATTCTCTATTTTCCTAATTTTCTAATTCCTAATTTCAAATTCCTCCTATTTCTCTCCTTAATTCATGGAAATGACATGTCAATTTGTCATAATTTGTCATAATTGACAATCAATCAATTTTTGACATAGAAGTTTGTCATAATTTGTCATAAAATATCAATCAACAAATTTTGCATAGAAAGTGCATAATTTGTCATAATTTGTCATAATTGACATAATTGATTTGCAATTTCCATTTGAATTGAATCATGCTAATCTTGTCATCTCTCCAATTCTTCTATAAATTGGATGATCTTCATCAATCAAGGCTAATAATTGGTAATCAGGCTATCGAATTTATGCTTCTAGTACTCTTGATCAATAATCAATGTCAATCTTGCTTTCAATCATGTATGTGCACTTGTAGGTGAGATCCACAACCCTTTGAAGAGGAAAGAAGAACAATGGAGCCGCATGGAAGGAGCATTCAAATCGTCATCCGGTTTGCATAATTTCTAGTTTTGTATGCTTTGTTTTCATGTCTCTATTGAATGTGTCTTAGGATAGATTCATTACAATGAATGCATTTGTGATTGAGTTGTTACGTTTATCTTGTTTTGTGATGATTTCCTATTTCCTAACGTACAGGATCAAGTGACATGCATTCCTTTAGAAGTTCAAATGCAACATCACTAGTTATTTATACTAGACATATTGCATGCTTTTTCTCTTCGTGTATGCATTTTGTGTGAGATGAATGTGAATCAAAAGAGTGGGTTGACCAATGGTCTTATAGACCTTTGGAAACCCTAGATACATATCAACTTCCTAGAGCACTACAAATGAACCAGATTGAAGCATCATTGGATTTTGACCATGTATCAGACATAGTTGAACCAAGTAAAGGGTTGCAATTTGCTACAATTTTAAGCTCAATTTATTAGTATTAACTTATGTTGATTTTGATATTAACTTATATCCTTCTATTAAATGCAGGTCATGTATATGCATTTATTGCGGATGAGAACAACGAAGAAGGAACATATTACTTTTTGTGTCATTGTATTGAGGCCAAAAAGAAATTGACTTCTACAGTCGTTGATGGAGAGGGTATTGAGTACCCAATAGGATCTGTTGTTGTGACAGGGACATGGCTTAGAAGGTATCGTTGTTGTGTCGAGTTGCATTGAGACCTCTTAAACTCATTTATTTAGTAGTCGGTGTATTGATTTTGGCATTAACTTATCCTTCTATAAAATGCAGGTACCCTATCAAAAATTCTAATGCCTGGTTGTTTGAGGACTTTGAGACACATAGACATATTCTTCATTACTCAAACCTTCTTGTTGTAACAAATATTCATTTGATTAAATATCATGGTAGACCTCTTAACAAGGATTTGTGGAAAGTTCGTGAATCTGACCACGAGGCAATACTTGAGACACTAAGGGTTAGAGCTGATCCAGAAGGTTCACTTGATTGATTTTGGGCTATCTAGAAGAATAATTCTACAATATGGTAGAATAATTTTGATAATTTTGTATATATCTTTTGTGAAATGTTGTAACTTCACTTTTTTGGATGTTCTCTACATGCATATGAGTTGTAATATGCATATTAGTTGTAATGTGCATATGTAGATACCAAATTTTGTATATAAAAATATCAATGAGTTGTAATGTGCATATCTAGATGCTATTTTTTGTATAAAAAAATAACAATGAGTTGTAATGTACATATCTAGATGCTAATTTTTGTATAAAAAAATGAGTTCTAATTTGTATATTTAGATGCAAAATTTTATAAATATAAATAGTAATGAGCTTGATCATTTATATTAGATGCCAAATTTTATATATAGAAGTGCCCATGGGGATGATTTGCAAATTTTGAGAGCCCAAATTTGTACCATTTGATTATAAGTTTGTACTATTTGATTATAAATAGATGTGTCTAATTTTGAGATATGTTAAATAACTTGCAAATGGGTATCTGAATATGCAAAAAAAAATCCAAGTGTTTTGGGAAAGTTTTGAGTTATTGTTGAATTACTCGATTTGAAGGGTTAGTAGGAATAAGCCTCCTAAGTACAATTTTGTGTATTGGGAAGTGAACCAGTCAACTTGGGCATGTGAAACCTTGTGTCAGGGTATCATAGGTGTGTTAAACCCTTGAGTTATGTTTGGTTAATCTGTTGAAGTTGAAAACCCCATTTGAGTGGTTGGGTGATGTCTTGAGAGTGCATTGAGACAAGGTGTGAAAGGGTGAGAAACCTAGTATTGGATGATTGGAGTTTGATTGGTGAGAAACCTGACCACCTGGATGTGCTCGCATTGACGGTTTGTTCCCATGATGAGAAGAACAAAAGATGCACTATTTTGCCACCTCATAGGTTCAAACGGATCGTCCATAAGTGTCATGGTCTTCGAGTTACGTGATGTCAAAGTTTGACCATTTTTTCAACTTTGAGCATGTTGAGCATTAAATATAAATCAATAGAATTCTGTGGTTTCAATTGAAGCTACAAAATTTTTCTTAAAAAAAAATGAAATCAACCATGCCCTTAAGAATTTCGATAGAACCCTTGGCATTTTCATCGACATTAGAACCCAAAAAATTATCGCTCAAACCAAGGCAATTAGATATACATACTAATCCTTCACCAAAATATCTACTTTGACCGAAATGGTACATTTGTTGTATCGAATAAACCTATCAGTATTTCATTGATAGGCGACTTATCGAACAAACTTGGGCTTCGATGAGTTCCAAAAGTGGCTCATCGAAAACATTATTTTCATCGACAGATGGTATGTCGAGGAAACCACAGGAAGATCTCATCGATACAACTTTTCGAGGAAAAGAGCATATCAAAGAGACACAAAAGATGTTGACTGAAGATAGCTTTCTCATCAAAGAATAAGGGATTGATGAAACACGAGAGATTGCCATCGATGACTTGTTATCGGCCAAACATAAAGAGTTGAAGGAGAGTATTTTTCTTTTACCAAAAGGGGAG
The DNA here is from genome assembly GCF_030272615.1 of Cryptomeria japonica. Taxonomy (NCBI): domain Eukaryota; kingdom Viridiplantae; phylum Streptophyta; class Pinopsida; order Cupressales; family Cupressaceae; genus Cryptomeria; species Cryptomeria japonica. Next base: position 324,533,430 of record NC_081406.1, on the reverse strand, counting down.
ATTTCATCAACGTCAGTGAAGATGTAATAGGTGAGGTAGAACCTTTCGATGAGGTTGAGCATTTCCTTAGATCAAATTCACGAGTGGTCTACCCCGAATTCAAGTAAGTTTTTCACTCTTAGAGCTCTGTAGTGATAATGGAGGGGTCATCTTCTAAAAAGAATAGGGCTAGGGAAGTTAAAGAGACCCATCCCCTGGAAGACAAACCTAAGAGGCAGAAGAAGGAAGGGTGCTCTTTGGCCCAAGGCCTAATTGACCAATGTCTTGTGTCAAGCCTTAGGTCTAAGAAAATTAAAATAGACGAGGAAGGCTTGGAGGATAGATTTGAAGGCCTAGGAGATACAGGGACATAGATAAGGGGTCATGAATTGTTTATTTTTGGGTATATACGAAGGAGTGCACCTGAGCCTGTGAATAACTTGTGGAGATTGAATTTGGGGAAATTGGCAGTGGCTAATGTATTTGTGAATGTTAAACTCATGAAATCCCTAGCCAACAACTATGAACCCAAGACTAGGACCATATATGATTATATGGGGAGACCAATACTATCAATTACCAAGGAAATTATTGACACTGTGTTTGATTTAGATTGGGGGTTTGAAGAACAAATTGATACTAAGAAATTGACACAAGAGTACTTCAACATAGAGGAAGTCTATAAGAGGTGGAGACTCCCTATCCATAGACCCAAGGTTGCAGGATTGATAGTGCCATTTGATAAAGATAACAAAGCTCCATATGATGTCAATTTGTTTCATCCCTACTTCAAGTATACATACTACTGCACTGCTCAAGTTCTGGGAATAGAGGCTCATCCCTTGATGGATATAGTGGTTATGGTCATCTATACAGATTTGCAATCTAAAGATCCCCGGTTATTTGATTTTTCTACCTATCTTGTTGATGCCATCAATCATGGACTAGAGAAATTGAAAGGAGATGTGATTAACGTGCATTTCAAGTATTACTCTGTTCTTATGCATATGCTATTGTATGTTGGGAAAGATAAAGGGCTATGGCCAGATGAGTTGTGCATTAGGGCATAGGATAAAGGCTGAAAAGTTAGCCAAGCAGTTAACCAATGCCCAACAGAAGATGAACAAGTTGGCAAATGATGTCATTGAGCACAAGTTCAAAGCTATGTTGCCACATGCTAACCAATATTGGAAAGAATACACAGGGACTGTGAAATCTCTAAAAGAGCATGAGAGATTAAAGAAGAGATTGCAAGATGTATTGAAGGACAATGAGGCCATGAATGCAAAAGAAAGGGCTCAAGGGAACCAATACCTGATGGAGCATGAAAAATACAAAGACACATTGAATAAAGATCTCCAAATATTGGATGAAGACTATGTTGCAACGATACCGGTTATCTACAAGGATGGTGATCTGACTCCACTAGAGCAATGGCAAAAGGAATTTGCATAGATTAAGGAGAAAGTTGTGGCTAGATTTAACCAGAATGAAGATATAGCCCCACATGTCAACCAGATGGTGTTTGATCTCTTTTCGCTGGAAACAAATATGAAAAGAAAGAGCGCGACTGTTAGATGCTATAAGAGTGACATTTATATTAATTATCTTGGCATGCTTAATCTCTTTATCTTTCACTTTGTTAATCAATTGTAATCAAGTTGTTAATGATGAAGGGACATCACTTTTCACAGAATAGGTGTTGCTCACTTATTTATATGAGCAAGTTTTGTAAGATGAAAAGTGGGAATTAGAATATTAGATACTGGACAGAATACTAGATCCTCTGGCATACTATTGTACCATTTTGATTTTTTAATAGCATCAGTTGTTTTCTTCTGCATATGTGTTGTGGATTATCTCATTCTCTGTAGGCAGTTGTTTGTGATATTATCTAAAGGAGATAAGGTTATTCGTACTTACAGTGAAGTCTATGTTCCTATGTTATAAATTTGGATTAAAAAGATCTACTCGTGGATTGTAATTGTTCTTTGTATTTCTTCCTTGAATGGTCCCTTAAAGTTAGGGTTAAATTCATTCAAGTGGTTTATGATATAAACATTTAGCAGATCTCATAAGAAACAGTAACGGATAGATTTACCAAAGGGGGTAGGTTTAAATACTATCTCACAAATCATACATTAAGTCCTAGGGAAATATAAGACTCTATAGCACAAATAATAGGGAAGACAATGGTCATTCACAAATCACAATTTTTACCATATCAATCACCTTTACTTTAAAGCAATAGGAGTAGTTGAGTAAGGTATATAGAATCAATTAGCGATAGTGTATACATATAAATTTCAAGCACAAAGATCGAATAACTTTCACAACAAAAATCTTGAACTCATCTAAAAGCCACCCATCCTAGGAACCTATGCCATTCTAAGATAGGAGGAAGTTAGATTAAGATAAACAATCTTCTATAAAAAGCATTAGTCATCGAAAGCCACTAGTGAATAGGTATACCCGCCTAGGTCTTGCAGTGCCTAAAGTGAGGGAGTTAGTAACCACATAGGTTCACTCTATAAGTTGACCAAGTCAACTGGAGGGTTTGATCATAGGAGTTGGCATTTCCCTAGAACCTATCGAATATGTTGATTTGAGATCCAACATAGCGCTCAAGGGAAAATGTCACTAGGAGGTGGTTCGGAACAATTGTACATCTTGGGGAGCGAGATAAGGGCATACCTAGTGTAAAACCGACCATCCAGATGCGCTTGCACTGACGGTTAGTTCCCACGACGAGCAGAACGAAAGATGCACTATTTTGCCACCTCTCATTGACGGTTTTTGATGCGACAGAAAAAATCTCACCACAAAATGAAATTGATTTGTTAGAAACCGAGAGAGGATTTTTTAGGCAGAGACAACATGGCCCCATAGGTTGACATGGATCATCCATAAGTGCCATGATCTCCGAGTTATGTGACATCAAAGTTTGACCATTTTTTCAACTTTGAGCGCTCAAGGGAAAACATCGCTACGAGGTGGCTCAGAATGATCAAATGTCTTGGGGAGGGAGACAAGGGAACACCTAGCTTAAATCCAACCACCCAGATGCACTCGCACTGACGATTCATTCCCACGATGAGCAGAACGAAAGATGCACTATTTTGGCACCTCTCACTAACAGTTTTTGATGAGATAGAAAAAATATCACCACAAGAAACTGGAATCAAGTTGTCTGAAATGGAGAGAGGATTTTTTAGGAAGTGAAAACATGACCCCATAGGTTCAAATGGATCATCCATAAGTGCCATGGTCTCCAAGTTACACGACATCAAAGATTGACCATTTTTTCCACTTTGAGCACTCAAGGGAAAACGTCACTACGAGGTGGCTCGGAACAATCAGATGTCTTGGGGATCAAGACAAGGGAGAACCTACCATAAACCCAACCATCTAGACATGCTTGCGATGACAATTCATTCCCACGATGAGCAGAATGAAAGATGCACTATTTTGCCACCTCTCACTAATGGTTTTTGACATTTTTGGTGCGACAGGAAAAATCTCACCACAAGAAAATGGAATCAAGTTGTCTGAAACAAAGAGAGGATTTTTTAGGTAGTGACAACATGACCCCATAGGTTCACACAGATTGTCCATAAATGCTATGGTCTCTGAGTTACGCGACATCAAAGTTTGACCATTTTTTCAACTTTGAGCGCTCAAGGGAAAGCGTCGCTACGAGGTGGCTCAGAATGATCAGAAATCTTGGGGAGCAAGACAAGGGAGCACCTAGCATAAACTTGACCACCCAGATGTGCTCGCACTAACAGTTCGTTCCCTCGATGAGCAGAACGAAACATGCACTATTTTGCCACCTCTCACTGATGGTTTTTGACGGTTTTTTATGCGACAGAAAAAATCTCACCACAAGAAAATGGAATCGAGTTGTCAAAAACCAAGAGAGGATTTTTAGGCAGTGACAACACACCCCATAGGTTCACACTAATCATCCATAAGTGCCACGGTCTTCGAGTTACGTGACGTCAAAGTTTGACCATTTTTTCCACTTTGAGTGCTCAAGGGAAAACATCGCTATGAGGTGGCTCAAAATGATCAAACATCTTGGGGAGCAAGACAAGGGCACACTTAGTGTAAAATTGACCACCCAGATGTGCTTGCACTGATGGTTCATTCCCACGATGAGCAGAACAAAAGATGCACTATTTTGCCACCTCTCGCTGATGGTTTTTGACGAAAGAAGAGATAATTGGTTTGATTTGATGTTAAAATGATTGATTCAAATCTTCTTTCATAGGAGATTTGGATGAATAGGTGTGTATCTTCCCCTAAGGCCGACTTGTTATGGAATAAAATTTAAATGAAAACCTTACCTAAGCCGACTCATCCTTAGATAAATTTCAAATCTGCTTTGTGCGCTCAAATCTTGTCTTAATTGGTTCTTGAAATGATGAACTTTGCTCCATACACATGAGTTTATGAAATAATAACTTCACTCCAATCTCTTCATGCACAAAGGACTCAAAGTAAATTCACTCAATCAAAATACACAATATCAGTATTACTGATTTTGGTACTTGGGTATACACAATATGAGCAATAAATAGTTTAAAAGTATACACCATATGAGTTACAAGTAATGAACAAATTGGATCACATTTCAAGACATATACACAATGAACAAGTTTGATCATATTTCAATAGCAAATAACTAAGTTTCAAGAATATCAAGTTTCATATATCAATGAACAAATTGGATCGAATATCAAGTTTCATATATATCAAAATGAACAATAATCGTGTACATATCAAAAAATAGCATAGATGCCAAATCAATAATAGTTACAAAAATGTGGCATGTGCCATGTCTGTCAAAGTCGATATATACATATACAAATGTCGAATATATTAAAAAATTGGTCCTTCATTGACCACAACTATAACTATATGTCTCTATCGGTATCTATGACTGTGGTGGATTATCAAAATCGAGCCTCTTCGAAGAAATACATGGCTCTGCAAGTGGTTGCACAAGGACAATTCAAATGTCGAATCAGATATATTTTCTCAATATAACATCAAAATAACTAAATACTGAACTCTAAATTGTTTGAATTTGAAATGTTGATTACCTCATCTCTGTCTTCTGGAATTGGGTGAGGCTGAGGATCCGTGGGATGTCCTGAAGGGGGTTGTAACTGGTAAAACAAAATTAATACATGTTAATAACATATATGTCAAATAACACATAATAACTAAAAATCAATAGACTAAAAAACTAAAGCATACCAAAGCCTCAGATGGATGTGTTGTGGTCATAGGAGTCAAAGTCATAGATGACTCAGTTACAACCATTTCCTATATCCATAGTAAGTGATCCAAAAGGAGTTAACTAGAGGGTTTCAACTCCGTTGTGCACCTAGTGAAAAGGAGTTGATCTAAGACAGACATGCCTTTTCCCTTGGTCATGTTGGATCCCATAATATACGTGTAGGACTTCTACTAAAATAGAATGGTAGAATAATAGTAGGAAGTTTGGAAGGGGCTTGTAATAGGTTAAAGACAATTATACAAGTTAATAACCCAAAGTTGTTGACAAACTAGATAGAACAAATGCATATCGAAGCCTCGCATAGTTCTCATGTAACCTTAGGAGGCCTAGTCGAATTTGATGCAGCTATTACCATTTCCTATATGAAAAATAATAACATATGATATAGACATAAAAGGATTTAGTTATTTCGAACAAGCAAGAATGAAATCCAAAGTGAATATGAAGATATCACCTCTTCCCTCTGTTGAACCTCATCGACATCAAGTGCATTCATTAATTCTGTAAACCCCATATGTTTCTATATATAGAACAAATAAATTTAGTGCATTTATCAATATCTACATGTTTAATCACAATACATTTCAACAAATGAATTTAAATTGTATTGAATTACCTTCTATTGTTTGGGTGTCCGAGAGGATATCTTTTTCTGCCTTAGAGTGATAGAGGATGGCTTTCTCACATGAGATGTCCTCGAGGCAGGTGGGGTAAACTAACAGAAAAAATTAACATAAGGGAAAAGAGCATGTATTTTATTATATCACTTTAGTAAAAAATATATAAATCTAAATGGTACCGCATAGCTATCTTGGCCAAAGTCAATGGCCAGAAGCGTGATATCATCAAGTTGGGACATCTCAGCCCCTAATAAGCCCTATAAACCACCAAGTAATGAGACATATAATTAACAAAAGATATTTTGAAATTAATGTGCTATTATATTTTTATCAAATTTAGAAGTCTTTACCTCTGGTGGTGAAACTACTCATGATCGTGGAGTCGACTGAAAAGTATGTGGTGTACTCCCACCACCCGCTACACCCTACAATACATTTTATTTATATGCCACTTTACATTGTTCTAAAAATTAAAAAAACATTTATTTTTATAATATCTAGTCACTTAACATGTCATAAATAGAATTAAATGCACCTGTGTCTGATACAGAGGGTGCAACATATTGATTAGTTGGTTGGTGATGGCCACATCCTCTACAACAGAAGCATGGAATCTACTCCCGCAACATGTACATGAATGAGATGTCGAACCATCCTCGTCCGCATCAGTGTCTACACCAAAACATACACCCTGGTAGGTGGGGCACGCATGAGGTGATGTTGATGAAGGAGGTGTCGCTGATGAAGGAGGTGCTTCTGATGAAGGAGGTGCTTCTAATGAAGGAGGTGTCGCTGATGAAGGAGGTGTTGTTGATGAAGGAGGTTCCACTAATGAAGGAGGTGTTGCAGGTGCTGGTACATCCTCTGCTCCGACCAACTGTGTTCCATGTTGAACAATGACATCAGTCAATGATGCAGCTGCCTGAAGACTCTGTAGTTCCATAGAATCCTTCAAGGATATAGGGACAGTGACATGAACCATGGGTTTAGGAGTTGTATGCTTCCTATGTTGTGGCTCTACCACCCTATGGGCCCCAGGTCTATTCTGCACAGAACCTCTCCCTCTACCCTGAAATTGCCAGATGTCAAAGTAATTCAGCTTCTCGTTGAGGATAAAATCACAATACAACTTTCTCAAAAAATATAGAGCCACCTCCCAATTATTACAAGGTGGTTGGTCAAAGACTATATACCACCTATCCCAAAAAGCTTCTTTCAGCCTAGCATGAACACACCAATGTATAGGAAACCAAGTCATATTTAGTTCTAGGTTGTTATTGGTAACAGGATCACTGAAAAGAGCACATATGTCAGCTTTACCTATGCCCTTTTTTTTCACTTGATCATATGACAACCCATCCACATAAAATGTTTGACATGTATCGCTCCATGAACCCCATTTCACAACCTCCCTAGATACCTCATTTGCACTATTAGCCATTGTTCCTAGTGTTCTGGCGAGGGTTGAGTGGTTCTCAAGCCTAGAGGACCTCAAACTATTCACCAATATAGAAATTTGGGCACTATTTTGTGTAAGGTGATTGATGAGATCCTCTTGTGTGGCATCTACATGATCTAATGGAGGACGTGGAGGGTTTTGAGGTGGCGGTGGTTGTTGAGGAGCAACATTTTGAGGATTTTATGGTTGTGGAGCAACGTCTTGAGGGTTTTCTTGTTTCTCATGTACAATGTTTATAGGGTTTTCTTGTGTTGCTTGTGTAGGAGGAGGTCTTTGTTGTCTATTTCATTTTTGGGGATTGCTCAAAGAATCAAACATCAAATTAATAAAAACAAAACTTAAATTAATTAAAAAACCCTACTTCAATTAAAATGCAAACAAAAATAATCAAACCAATCAAATCTTACCTGTTCGACGAGGTGCCATTGTTGAAAATTGCTCTCAATATTGGGAAAATCCAAAATAATTGCAAACCCGTGCAGGTTCTATGGATTTTTGGCTTTCTCTTGCTGTTGTTCCATGGGTTTTGGCGTTCAAAATGGCCAAAACTCGTGGCCTACACAAAAAAAATAATGTTTGGGTTTTGAGAAACTTTTAATTTTTTTATTAAAAAACAAAATGTTCCTCAAAACCCATACTTTTTTTTAAAAAATTGTTTTTGGCTAGGCTTGGTGTTACCAAGCCTAGCATGTTTTTGAATTTTCAGAACCCACACGGGTTATGAAAAAATTGGTTTTTTTTGGCATGTGGCCACTTTTTTGTTCACCATCTTAGTGCACTTACCCACCCCGATGATCAAAAATACTCGAAGGAGGACCCCATTGGGGAAAAGGAGGGAGAGGACCCTAATACCACTATGGGGGCCCTTGATGGGGATACTATGGATGTGGATATGACTAAGGTCCCCGTGGTTCCGACCACTATTGGTGCCGTTGACATAGGTAATTCTGAGATGCAAACCCAGGACCCTATTGATGTTAAGGATATGGCCCCTATGAACATGGGCACTGAGGGTGTCATGGGCGAAGAAATTTCTGATAATAAAGCCTTGGACTCTGGTAACTTGGACCTAGATTTAAAGATGGCAGAACGGGTGATGCAATCTCTCCCCTTGATGGCCTTGGGTAATGACATTGATATCCCCTGCTGGAGATGTGTCCAAGGAGATGGAAAATACTACGAATGACATGGTTGTTGTGAACCCCCGGGGTGTCCCTACTCTACAGCAAATAAAAAATTTGTGCACGAATGTGTTGGACATCACGCAAAGGATTGAGAACCTGGGCCCCATGCTTGAATTACAGGCTATCATGGACGATGTTAACTGGCTCAAGAGCAAGATGGAGTCCTGGGATGCCCAAATGGCGGGCCTTAACAAATTTCATTTGTAGGTGTTATACAACTCGACGCTCACCCTCTCTCTATTGAGGGAATATATTGCGGACATGGAGGAGGATAAACAAGAGGCTAGGAACCTTTACAAGTTCCTGTCTAATGAATGGAGTAGTGCAATGAATGCCATTGGGGTGCGCAAGGCACCCCAGTAGCTTTTTTTGTGTTTTCTGTTGTTGTTTCTAATTTCTAAAGACTTGGTCTCTTTTTGTTGTTAGTTGTTGTTAATGTTGTTATAGTGTTGTTTCTGCACTATGGTTTTTAATAGTTATGCTATGTAAAGGGTCAGTGCCCTTGTTCTCACTGCTTTATTAATAAAAAACATATTAATCTTGAATTTTTTTTACCAGTGTCTCAAGAGTTCTTCGAGACAGACGTGTACCATTTTTTTAATAACTTTTGAAGTACTTATCCAAATTTTAAAAAAATTATATATTATTGTTCTCCACTTAATTATTTATACTTCAAAAAAATAAAAAAATTGATTATTTTGGTGCAAGTTATGTGACGCGTATGAACAAGTACTTGATTTTCAAGATGCATTCACTTTGAAAAATTATTAAAAAAAAACACTCAACAAAAAATTACAAAAAATACACAACTTCTAATGCTCTCTCTTAAATATCTTTCTACCAAGGGGTTTTTTAAAATACTAAATGCAACTACAACTTTTTTGATGCGCACTCCAAACACTATATTATGTTTTGCTGAAAAAAACAGGGACACTTTTGTGTGCATGCAATATTTGACCCACTTAATCTTATCTAATTTAAAAAAAAACCTAAGTAGTTTGGAAACTACATTCAAAGTACTACATTCTTTGTTTTTTGGGTATCTTCAAATTTTGAGTGGATAAATCTCAAATTGTTCCTCCAAGTTCAGGTTTAGTTGATTTATGAAAAAAGGTGTCCACATAAACCCCCTTTTTGTTCACCATCTTGGTGCACTTACCCAATGCTCATTCCTAATAGCACTCACTTTAGAATTTATGCACACCTACATATTCTTGTTGAAACTATATATATAAACCACATCTTTCTTCCACCACTCCATCCTACTCTACCTATAGATTATCCCTCTTTTCTTGGTCCTAGTCTTGCTCACCCATAGCCTAATCCATCTTCACATGGAAATAATCCCTCTTAGATAAGGTTGTGTCTATCTTCACCTAAAGGTCATCTATCTAAACCTACCTCTACTTTCCTTGGTTATTTATGTTCATGGCATAACTCCTCCCTAAATATATCCCTATGTCTAGACCTATCCCTAGGCTTTACCCTATCTTTACCATGGTTCTCTCTTAAGGGTATGATTGTACCCAATAAAAACTCTTAAGGGTCTAATTGTACCCTCGCTAATTTCCTCCAACTATAAAATGCTACTTGTGAATCCATGATCTATCCTTACTCACTCTCCTCCCTTGTCACGCAAGAAGATGTCAGTAAGGGTTGTGGATTGTTATCATGCCATTTGGAATCATATTACTTATGAAATCACAATGCAAAAAGGTTCACAAGTTTCCTTGAGGTTTATAGAAGATCAAAATCCATATTTATAACCACTCAATAAGGGATAATAATCAACATGCCTCCAAATTCTCTTTGAAGATGTGCTAGAGGCTTTACCTTAAATGAGTCAAGAAAAACTATTCCTAAAACAAAGAACTTGTTTTTAAACATTATATGAGATCTTTTTGAGGAAACCAATGGTTTTCACTTATTTTATAGCTAAACCAATGCTCTTAATTGATAAAGTGATTTTTACTTCTTAGATTGAGGATTTTAATGAACTTGTGTCTCTTTAATTTTTATTAGCCAAGTTATTTAATCCCTTGAAGAACTGTTTATACCTCTTTGTGAGTTATTTTAGTCACAAGTTTTGAACAATATAGTGATGATGCTTGAGAGCTTAAATTATACTATTAGGTTCCATTTAGGAATTAAAGTGGTTCTAATGGATTTGTTTTTATTAATACCCACTTATAACTTTTTGAGGTTTCTCATCACTTTTTATTTGTATGATTTGGAAAAAGGGGTACAATTTCATGCAAGTTGCTTGCTTCTAAATTACCATGTCTCTAACTAAAATTTCTATCCATTATATCATTCTTATACTATATTATATTTTTATAAGTTAATGTCTTGTGAAATAATTTGCATTGGCATGCTAATCATCACTACCATCACCATATCTATCTCTAAAATATCTCTTAGTGAATCCCATCCTTGGATCCCCTTTAAAGGGATGGGCTATCTTCATCGAGAATGTGGAGGAACATTATCTTTGTGATTGGATTGTAAAATTCTTACTAAAGAGCAATAGTGAATCTTTAAAGGGATTTGATCTACATAGTCACAAACACACACATCTTTCTCTAGTTAAAAATAAAATCATATTTACTTTGTCACATGAGTCTTTCATAGATAAGGATTATATTTTATATTTGAATTGTTAGAAAAGGGGAAAAATAATAACTAGATACCCCTTTTCACATACTAAAGGAGGATATTGAGTTAGTTGTGGACAAATTCTTGTAATTGGATACTTTGGTTATATACATGAAGAGTATGTAGTCTATCAGTTATGGAATATGAAGAATTCCTACTATTCTATGAATGACTATACTACCAAGCCATGTTAGTTGATTTGATGCATTTTCTTATATTTATGAGTAGATAACATAAATGATTCTAATTTGTGGTTAAATATTGCTAATAATTTAATAAGTCAAGTCTTATGACAATTTCAATAGCTTATGTTATTATTCTTTGGATTCGAATATGTGATAGGTATTGTATCAACGTTTCATATCACACTATGTGAAGCATCATCGAGATGAAAGAGTGCATCAAGAGAAGAAAAAATCATCCTGATGATGGTTCATAGAGTGTGATTTGAAACATTGATGCAAAAATTGTCACACAATCAAATCCAAAAACAATAACATAAACAATATGAATTGTAGAAATCTAATATCATTAATTTCAATAGTTCTCTTTAATTCCCAATTTCCACTGCATTACAATAGACTCCATATTAATGAATTACAATCACAATTACATGACAAATTTAGTGTCTTGGAATAAGTATAATAGATTCATTAATTTTAAGAATAATATAATCCCCTAACTGTAATATAATTATTGTGTATATTTAACACAAATTCCAAAAACTAAATGTAACTTAAATTGTAGTTATCAAACAAATTTTCCATAATAATTATAAAAATAATTCTTTAAGTATTAATGTTCACTTTACTTAAAACTCTTTATATATTGAAAATTCCCCTTAAGTTGATAGTGTCTTCATTTAAAAATGATATTTTTGAGAAAAAATGCATAAACACGACTATCAAATTTAACCCAACAATTATCCTACCTAAAGACACTCAAAATTGTCTCGCTTGCATTATGTTAATATGGCTAATTATTCTTCTATATAAATTAAATAATTTTAATTTTTTAATTAATCTAATTTTATTCTTCTAGGTCAACATTCCTCTTTTCCATCACAAATTAATTATTCAATTTTTGTATTAATCATTTAAATTCAATTAACCCTTTTCCCTTTAAAATAATTAAATAATTTTATTATTGAATTAATTTTGATTATTTACCTTAATTAAATGATCTTTATTGTTTAATTAAGGTAAACTATTTTTTCCCTTCATTGCGAATAATTCAAATTCCTCTTCCATTTCAAATTCAAATTCATTAATTTTAATTTTATTTCATTTTTAAAAAAGCTTAAATGCAAATCAAATGACATTTCATCTCAATTTCCTACACCAAATGTCAAAATTCTTAATTATCACTAACTTTCAGTTAACCTCCAATCACCTTTTTTTTTTACTAATCAATCAATTCAGTTAACAATTTATGCAACTCAGTCTTCGAATCAATCAAATCTCTTAACTACTCAATCAACTTTCTTAACTCTCAGTGAAATCTTTTAACTCTCAATCAGATTCAATCAGGATGAATAATTCTCTCCTAGCAACTTGTCTCATCAAATCTTGAACGTTGATCAATTTTGTTCTCAAATTGATCTTAGTCATTCAATCAAACCTTTCAAAATCTATAAATTCAGTATCAATCCTTCCTCTTCGGTAACCAATTTCTTCGAATACTTGTTCTTTTATTTTGCAGCTTTCGTGCGACCCTGAGAGCCGCTACCATATTGCGCGTCAAGGAGGAGAAGAGCAATGGAGAGCCAATAAATTGGAGTTGACAAATTAGATTTAATGCTTATATGTTTTGTTGTTGATTTCAATTGTCATTCTCTATTGAGTTACGATCGAATTAGTTAATTAGATTAGGATTTGTGGTTGCCTATTTATCTGATTAATGTTGATGATTTTCAATCGTATACACTACCATGTTTCATCTTATAGAGGAGAGTTCATACAATAGTTGAGCACCCAACCTTCATGACTCTTAGAATCATACATGACAATTTCAAATCTCTCATTTTTTTTGTATTGTGTAAGATTTTAAAAAATCACTCTCAATTTTTTACAATAACTTACTTGATAAGGCCCCTACTAATAATTAAAGTTTTAGGTCCAAATCATTAAATGTGATGTCAGATTATCATGTTTTTTGTTGAGGCATCTAAATTTACCTTTAAAAAAGGGTACACTATAGTTGCGCATTTAGTTATAGTGCTTGTGCATTAAGTCGTGTTTTATTTGTGTATTTTAGTATCACATAATTTGTTGTTTTTTTTAATCAAAAGGCCGTGCATTTTACATGGGGCTTCACTTAGTGAGCTTGGGTTATAGCACATGCCTTCATGACATACTAAAGAATCCCCCTATTTTCAAAAAATATCGCCCTAAACTCCTTTTTTGTCACCCCCTCCCAATACAGAACCCGAATTAAAAGCCCCCCTATTTTCACCAAATTTTCATAGCCGGAATTAAAAATCCCCCTATTTTCACTGATAGGCAATATATTGCACCCTCATTTTTTGGATATTAAACCCCCCAATATGAATGCAAGTGATATAATATTGCCTAGCCAATGAAGCCCCCGTGACATTTTATTCAATTCGAAGTACTCATGATCAACAAAAACAACTTTAAAATCACAACTACTAATACTAAACTATTCAAAATATTAAACATTAAATCAATAAATAGTCCCACAACTTTTTTCTTTTTTTTGTATTAAAACAAAGCAAAAAGATAGTATACAAGAGAGAATCATTATGTTTCATTAGTTGTGGTAGTATTTACCTACTACCATATCTAATGAAACATGATGATTCTCATTCAATCTGCAATAATATTCTCTGTCAAACCAACTCCCAAAACTGCTTTCCATAGTTGGAGAAGAAGACCACCTAGAAGAAGCTATTGGAAAAGATTAAATACAGATCATTCAATTGCATGCTGGTGATGTTCAATTTTATATGTAATGCTTGGTCACTGGATGTATATTTTGTTAAAGTTTCATGTACAACTAGTGTTATGATGTAGTTCTTAGCGTTTTAGAGGCCTCTGAACAACTATTGTCATCTGTAGTGTTGGCTCATCTAGTTCTTTATCTTTTCATTTCTTAGAGTTCTTTTTGAACTGCTCATTATTTATAATTTATTATATTTTGTTCAATGAAACAAAACATAATGATTTTTTCCTTTCATAGATACTATTTTCATGTTTTAAAATATTCATGATACATAATATCCATTTTCATGTTTTAAAGTATCTATGATACATAAGATTTAGTGTATTGTCTATGCAGTCATCAGACTACACATTTGATATATTTATCCATTAATTGAAAATATAAAATAATATTCTGATCTTTAATCAATTAATAAATACGATGACGGTCCAAATATACAGTTTGATAACTAGATAGACGTTTAGAATTTAAAAGCCTAAAGATCTATTTTCCACACTTTCCTTTGTTTAGATTGATCATGTGAATCTGCAGGGCATGGCTTGCGTGACTTAAAAGATGCTATAAATTATTTTTGTCACTATCAATCTTGTCATACCTCTGATAATTTAGCAGAATTCAACTATATCTGGATGTACTTGTTTCTTCTAAGAGATGTTATAATTGGTTGCATAGCTGTTTCCAACTTGAAAACACCTCTTACTGCAACTATGTAGTACAGTATATAATAGACCCTTTAATATGCTGGTGGGTATGGTAGCTTTTTTCCTACCATGAACAAAATCTGAGCTAAATGCTCAATTAAAATTTGTCACATACTGTAGTATGAAGGGACCCGACTGCACAAAGTTGTCATTGGGAATATTGGCTTCAAATCTCAGTAAGGGACCTTCACTGCACTGGCAGACAAGTATTGGTTGTTTGGAATTATATGCTTCAAATTCCAATGATGCTTTTATGAATATATTCTAAAATTGTACAAGATTCTTAGTCACATCTTCATTTTGTGTGCCAACCAGGCAATAAATAATGGCATAGAATGACTGAATGGACAATTATATTGAATAATCCAAGCCCATAATGCAATTGTTTTCTCTTATTTCATTCTTATTTATCCGTAAGCCTTGATTTGGATAAGAAAGTTTATGCTATATATTGATATTCTATCCCCGGACACTGTCAACATCTTCAGCTGTACTCTATCCAAAAGAGCCTGGGTATAAATGGTGGCAAGTATTTGTTTGTACTAGGCTAATATGGTATCGACGAATGTGCTGATCCAATGGCATTAGAGGAACTTCCTTCAATGGCATTAGAGTAACTAGACAGACAGGATAACCCTTTATATATATAGTATTGTAGAGACACTGATCCCAGAGCAGAATGATCCTATTTGGGTAATAGTCTGGAGGTTTCCATGCATATCTCCATTTGTAATTACATTAATAGTATTTGAGATAGCAAGTTGTGAATGGTGTATTTGAGGTATCACATGTCATTGCTCAGTGTGTACATTTAATTTGTTTATTTTAATGAATAGCTTAGATGCTTCATGCATTTACCTCATTATTCGTTGGTTAGACAAGGACAAGTTTCAAAAACTATTCTATCTTTCAGACATCATATGGATTCTACTCATACAAAATCTATGATCTAATTTGAGGATCAATTAACTCATCTTAAAATCCTATCATAAAATTGACTTGATCCACAAAAATAAGCAATTTTTTAAAATAAAAATAATAATTATAATGGCTAAATGGGTCAAACCAAAGTCTGGGGAATAACTCTCAAGAGAATTAGGATTACATTGAAAAAAAACCTTTGGTACCCTACACTTAGCACTAAAGTGTTCCTTATGATTGGCAACATGTAACCCTAGGACTCATATAATGCATTACATGAATGTATGACTAAATTAACACTCTACATTAATGACACCAACAGGGATTTGAACCTTGGTGGTAAAACCAACATTGTTAGTACTTAACCATCACACTATGGCATGAAAGAAGACTTATGACTAATTTTATTAGTGATATATTAATAAAATTACTAATTCTCAAAACTTTCATGCATTCATATATTCTAGATCTATGTCCCTTGGTTTGGGTATTTCCATATAAGAAATAATATTGTTGGGATTAGTGTATCAGATATCTTGTAATTTCAATAGGTGATTTATTAGTTATTTGTAAGCTCTTATGGAAAAAGGGTATCCCACTCCAAGTTTATTTAATTTCTCATGTTTAATGTAATTTATGACATGTATAAAAATTTACAAGAGCATCTAATGACATAGAGATGTGTGGGAGTGTATTATGACATTGTAATATGCATATGAAGATCTTATAACAATTTTATAACACATAAGAGTATGTAAGATGTGGAGATTACATAGTGGACTTGAATTGTTGATTAACTTATGCTATGTAAAAATAATGAGTCGTAATCTTTTAATAGAGATAATGGAACCAAAATGGAGCAATCAAGTTGGTGAGGAGGTTATGACAATTTTTGATATGTAAGAGCACATAATAAAAGTAGCTTGGAGACCCACATTGGAATAGGGAATTATAATTTTGACTATGAATTTGCTCACCATGCATCTTGTTGTTTTTTCCCATGTTTTCAAATTTACCATTTACTATTTTCCTATTTTGCTTACCCTGCTTGGGGCGGAGGATGTATGATGATGTAATTTTTGTTGAGGATTATGCTATTGAAATTTATCTAAATTTATGTTGGTCTTTCTCATGTGAAGGCTTGACTGAGCTTTCTAGTATAATATAATTGTCTTATTGCTGTTGTTTATGGTGAAAATGGATAACAATAATGATAATATTGAAAGGCTAAATGAATTCAACCACAAAACCCTAGCCTAACAACAACAAAGATCCACCATAACATATGAAGATTACCTTAGACAATGCAAATCAAATGAAATCACAAAGATTATACCATCAGATGTCCAATAGGGTTTGGTTCTCCATTCTTCCTATCTCCATTGATCTTGCTTGATATATTTGCTCACAAATTTTATGTGTGCACAAGAGCTCAACAAAGAACGGAAATGTGGTTGCAAGTAGGATCGCCTATGTTCAAAAGCGTAGTGTAGTCAAGTAGTCAATTGATCAAGTAGTTAGGTCATTAGGATGATTGATTAGGGTTTGATAATGAAGGAAGCATCTCCTTATATAGAAAACACTATATGAAATGGAGGGATAAGATTGAGAGGTGTAAAAGGAGGTCGGCTATGATTAGAGGGTAGGTAAAAGAAATAATAAAATAATGAAAGGGGTAGGTAGTGTATGAATTAAGAGATGAATGACATGTGTTATGGGTAGAAAAGGTTAATGAATTAATTAAATAAATAAAGATTTATATAATTAATAGAAGAAGTGGGATCAATTAAATAAATAAGATATTTATTTAATTTAGGAAAAGGATAATTTAAATAAATAAATGTATTTATTTAAATGAGAAATAAGGCTAGAAGAGGATAAATAAATTAATTAAATAAATAAAGATTTATTTAATTAATAGAAGAATTAAGCTTAGATAATTAAATAAATAATATTTATTTAATTAGACTAGACAATTTTGGGTGTGTACATTTTGCCCCTCTTTGAGACAATGCGGCTTGTCGCGTTGTTTCAAAGAAGATAATATAAACTGATACAAAGTTGCCCCAAGATGGGAATGATATGCCCCCTTGAGAGATTGGATGAAAATGTGTGAAAAGATTGCAGACAATCTCTCGATAAGAAAGATGGGATAGAATGGACTGACCGGATAAAGTGATAGAGTCACGGGATAATGAAGACTGACTCAGGAAACGAGGGCTAGGGCAGTCTATAAGATAGACCACGAGGGAAATACATCCTCATTGTCATCTACACCTCCAAGAGATTAGAGTGCAGAAAAAGAGCAGCAGCAGTCAGGAACGATGGCTTTGGTTCACAGATTCGACCGCGTTCGCCGTTTCCAGAAGCCAGCAGAGGCAGGAGAGCCAGTAAGTACCACAAAACCTCCTTGTACTTTGATGCATTTATTGTTGTCATTAATGCATGCTAGGTAATGTAATAAATGCATGTTTATGTCAGGAAAGCGCATTTGTGTCCAAAAATGTGAATTTTTGTCTTCTAGGTCAAATCAACAGTTCTGTGATGAACATACACTGTTGATTGGATAAGCTGCTGAGAGGATACACTCAAGCAGGTCCTCTAGGGAAGACTAGGATAACAAGTAGGGCTAAGATTGACAATTTTGTGATAGAACATACGTTACCAATTAGGAAACTACTCAAGAGGATTCACTCAAGCATAGGCCCTAGGATAAGATAGATCAAGGCACTTTGTGATGAACAGTGAGTACCAAGATATAGTACTTTGTGATTAACAAGGAGTACTAAAATATGAGCAGCACTTTGTGATGAACAGTGAGTGCAAATGTGAGCAGCACTTTGTGATGAACAATGAATGCAAAACACGTAGTACTTTGTGATGAACAGGGAGTACCACTAGGATAGAAGCAACACTTTGTGATGAACAGTGAGTGTCACTAGGATAGAAGCAACACTTTGTGATGAACAGTGAGTGTTACTGGGATAGAGTACCATATGCACTTAGATAAAAAGTAGCATTTTGTGATGAACAATGAATGCCACTATGACTGACATGATTGATTTGCTTGACTGCAGGAGTATTTGCCTATGCTGGAGTTGCGAGAGAGATTCCCGTCGACTCAGAGGTTGCGACCAAAGTTGACATTCGAGGACAAAGCTGCCATTGAGGGTATGGGTTTGCGATATATTATGTATGTGCCTGAGTTTCGGGCGAACATGGGGTTGTTGACTGCGCTGGCTAAGAGATGGCACTCAGAGACTTGTACGTTTCATTTACCGATGGGTGAGATGACAGTCACCTTGGAGGATGTATACAAGATACTGCGGATACCGATCGATGGGGAGTTGATTCCCTACGATCGAGACGGAGATAGGGATGCCCTGAGATGAGTGTTCCAGGATCCAAGACTAGAGATGAGGGCTGGACATGTGGCTTGGGATACCATGACATGGACAGGATTAGCACTACCAGCAGCATTGGAAGGAGTGATCAATGGGTTCCTCTGTCCGGATAGGGCGACATGAGGGGTGGCTGTAGAGGACACAGGGGCCAGGAGAGATGATCTTGGGGCGGGTCCTTCTAGGGGTCAGACTCCGTCGAGGCCAGCCGGCTCTAAGGGAGGGAATTCATCATAGTCGTAGAGGGCTCCCTATGTATCAGTATTGTACCATTTTTGTATGATGATGTAGACACTTGCGGATGATTGTAGCCATATGATTTTGATATCATTGTATCATGACACTTATGATTATATATATATGAGATGACTCATCTTTGCGGCAGCTATATGCATGTGTACCTATGTGATGTATGTTTCTATGTGATGCTTATGATATGGATGCAAATATGTATATGATGCAATGCAATATTTTTTTTTTTGTTCTTTTATGTTTTATATGTGTATGCATGCTGCAAATGTGAATGTATGTAATGCAGATGAATATGATAATGCAAATGTAAATTGTGCTAACCAGTGTTGTGTGCAGGATGTGATGCAGTTGTGATATCTATATGTATGTATGAAATGCTTATATGTGGTAATGCAGGTGCAACTACATGAAATGCAAATATTTTTGGTGTGTCATTATTCTCAGTCATGTGATAGCAAGCTACGCGGACTCAAGAAGGATGATGGAAGTCAATCAAGAAAGGGGGATGAAATATAGAAGACATGAAAGTGAAAGAGCTTCTTGTGTGTTATCATCATTGAGCTTTATTATGGCAAGTAGGTTATGACAATCGAGGTATATGTTCGACCCAAAAAGTTATTGTATCCGTTTGCATGGAGATAAAACAGTCACAAACAAGGAATGCCCCAATTCACACTAGACTCTCAGTGTCCTCATATCCTTGGACAAGTCATAGCATTACTAAGAGACAATCCACAGGTAGCAAATACAAATAGGTGACGATACCCCATCCTCGCCTTTCTAGTCAAAGACATCCTGGAGATAGAATCTCTAGTCAGAGACATCCCAGAAAAGCTAAAAGACATGTCACCAAAAAAGATGAAATCAAAAGAAAACCAAGACTCGACACCAACATCCACTGTAGCCCTCAAGTTTAGTGTCTCTTGTCACTTGTATAAGTCTTATTTGATTGTGGTCACAATGTTTACTTTCACAAAAAGGATAGATAGCACTGAACCATAATGTTGTTTGAGTCTGCTAAAAGATTTGATTTGTTGAAGCCCATTGTTGCTGCTGTGTCTCATCTGAAACTGAATGAATCCATGAAACTGATACTTTATTGCGAAGAAGACATAACTTTATTGCGGATTGACGATGCAAATGTTGCTTTATTGCGGATTGTGTGCGGATAGACTGAAGGAAGCTAGAAGAAACTGTACTCCTCGAAACATGTGATGTTCTCAGTTCCACACCCATCACTAGACATAGGATTTGCCTTAGCCACAGATAGGATCTAATTTATTATGGATGGAAAGGGAGGTGAAAAGGGAGGTTTATTATGAATGGCTAACCAATCTTGGGTAGATCAATAACAAGCCATGATGGGAATGGGTAAGTTTATTATGAACGAATAGGTTGTAAGTGTGTGCAAAGTGAAAGGATGAAAGTGAATCCTAAAGGAGGGAGGAGCAATGTCTCTACGCATGGCATTGGTGACCCAGCTTTCACCATGGTACTTGCCCAGGGTGCCACCGAAGTGGTTTTCATCGTTGGACGAAATTATTTTTGTTTTCCAATTTTTTTATTTATTTTTATGTGTCACAAGGTGCTTGTTTGCCAGGTTTTCACTAAGTAACGATTTTTATGTTTTATAATTTTTTTTTTTGTGTCACAAGGCGCCTGTTTGTCAGGTTTTCACCAAGTAACGATTTTTTTGTTTTATAATTTTTTTTGTATTTTTGAATTTTTTTGTATTTTTTGAATTAGGATACTCTGAAGAGCTATGTGTAAAACTTGCGAAGGTGCATGCTGTTGATAGGATCCTCCAAAGGTTCACCTTCTATAGTTGAGAGCTGATATGCACCAGATCCATATGCTGCTGTAACGATGTAAGGACCAAGCCAATTTGGTTCGAACTTGCCCTTCTTCTCTCTGTCTTGCTGGTTTTTAGGATTTTCTTTGAGAACTAAGTCACCCACCTTGAATGTGTGAGACTTTATCTTATGATTGTAGCTGCATTGTTCCTTGATTGAATGATGTGTAGCTCGAGTGACTGTCTTCCTTGATGAAGGAACTGAGATAGAATTACTAGTGTGTGGACTACACAAGCCCGTATGCGTGTCACCTAAAGAAGTTTGGGCATCCCTGATAACAAAGTCCCTTGAGGAAGCTCCATTAAAGGTCCATGATGTATCGCCAGAAGGGAAAGGATGTGTGAAACAAGTGGATGATTGATGAAGGCTTATGATTGTGAAAAGAAATGAAAGTAGGATAGCATGATGGAGACTTAGGATCAACAAATATGCTTTTTGGCTTGAAATTTTCAAACTTTTGCCCCCAGTTATTTTGATATTAGGGGAGATCATCTCTTGCTCTTTTCGCTTCATAGGATTTTTATCCTTGACTTTGATTTTTGCAGAGTCCAATAGCTTTTGATTTTGATTTGGACTGAAGGATTTTTCTTTATTTTTGACTTTTAGATTTTTCTTTTCAAAGCTTAATTTTTTATCCCCAATGAGTAAGGGCTTTTGTAATTCTTGTTGATCCAAGTCTGGGAGAGGTCTGGAAATGGAATGAGTGGATGATATGGTAAAGCTATGTGAGTTCTCAAGAGGTTTGGCGATATGCTCAATAGATTCTTCGCAGGAACCACTCTTAGGACTATTGATATCAAGAGATGTTTGCACCACTAGAGGAGATTTGCATTCAGACTTAGTAGCCACAACACTAAGTGGTTCACACCCAATTCCTTGGTCTTGCATATTGCTTGTAGATTGTTCCTGTTGACAAAATGTGTTAGGAGATAGTGGGAGTTGATCAACATGAAATATATACTCACCACATCCTAGGTCTTTAATCTTGAACTTTTCTTTTAGCTCTGCTTGTTTTGATGTAAAAGCTTTCAAGGATTCTGGATCCACATATGCTGATGAAGGAATAGCCTCTCGATTGGTTGGAACTGTTATTTCTGATCTAGGTTGTAGATTGTTGCAATATATGAATGGATTAGGGTCAGCTTTGATGATCACTTCAACTCCATTGGGTGGAAACTTGATACATCGATGATATGTAGATGGTACTGCGCTCATCTCATGAATCCATGGATGTCCTAGCAATATGTTGTATGTGAGATCAAGGTCTAGGACTTGACAAACCACATCCTTTGTAACTGGCCCAACTTTGAGAGGTAAAATGATTGTTCTTCATCATCATATGCTTTGATAGTAATTTTGTTTGTAGAATTCACAGCTTTGTCGGAATATCCCAATTGTTTAATAGTGCTCAATGTACAAATGTTTAGACCTACTCCTCCATCTATCAAGACTCGTTTTATTCGATGTTTGTGTATGAAGGCTTCAATGTGTAGTGGTTCATTATGTGGTTGGCTTACGGAGGCGTCATCAACTTCTGTGAATGTAAGGGATTGTGGAATGGAAAGTTATCCCACCATGGCTTGAAACTGGTCCACGTTCAAATTAGTAGGGACAGGAGTGTCTCTCAAGATTTTGTCAAGAATAGCTTTATGTGCGGGGGATATGCGTAAGAGCTCAAGGATGGAGATGAGCGTGGGTGTCTTCCCAAACTGTTCTACAAGGTCGTACTCAGGTTTGGTTGATGAAGAAGCGGTGTTTTTAGTTGGAGCACCTTGCAAAGTGATTTTACCTCGACAAGTTGTGACATGACATTCAGAGGTAGATTCGAAAGAAGATCCAGCGCCTTTTAGGACAATCTTGGGTCTTTGGGTAGAATTCTTAGGTGTTTTGTCCTTGATGATAATGGTAGAGACATAATTGTCCATCGAGATGTGATTGATAGTTGAATCATAGTTATAGGATGCTCTAGTATAGTTGGGTTGATCATTTGTGGCTTTAGCTTTTCCCTTGTCATGCTTTGGGAATGGTTCCTTAAACATCTCATGTTCTTGATTGGAGGAATGTCCTTCAATCTCAATGTCACCTCTATCAATGAGATCTTGTATGATGTTCTTCAGTCGATGGCAATTTCCTGTCTTATGACCCTTGCTCTTATGAAATTCAATATTCATCATCATTCCACCAATTGGGTTTGACCTTTGGCTCATATGGAGGAAAATATGGAATAGTGATTACCTTGTTTGCCACTAGCTTTTTGAAAACTGACTCAAGTGGTTCTCCCAATGGGGTGTACTTCCTTCGTGATCTAGAAGTTGTTTGAGTATTCACTTGATTGTTTGTAGAACTTGATCCCGAAAAGATGAATTTGGGTCGCACTGTGTTGGCATCAACAACACCATCATTGACTGTGTTCTTGTTTTTATTCCAAAATTTTGGCTTGTCTTTTCCTTTAAAGTCATCTTTGTTTTCCTTGAATATCTTAATAACTCCTTGTTCAATTAGGACTTTCTCTATTGCTAAGCCTTTTTCAATGACGTCCTTGAAGGTGGACAAACAAGATTTCCTTAGATCATAGCCAATGTCTTTGTTAACATTCTGGGTGAACATTTCTACCATTTGTTTTTGTGGAATTTCACAAGAGCATCTGCTCGCTAGATTCCTCCATCTTTGTAAAAATGATGAAAAAGACTCTCCATCTTTTTGCTTGGTGTTGCACAAAGTAGTGATTGATATGTTTGTCTCTATATTGTAGGAGAAATGTTGAATAAATGCCTCTGCTAAGTCACCCCATGACTTAATTCCAGGTGGAAGTTGGGAGAACCATTCCATAGCTTGATCGCCTAGGCTCTGTGGGAATAATCTCATCAAATATGTCTCTTCTGTTGCTATCTCAATGCAAGCTATGAAAAACTGTCTAATGTGTGCCTTAGGATCCCCTTTTCCTCTATACTTATCAAATTTAGGCGTCACAAAGTGTGTAGGAAAAGGAGGCATTGGAATGCTCTTGTCAAATGGATAAGGAAATATGTCTCTCATTGTGTATGTTGGCTTCGATGTATTTATGTCCTCCATTTTCTTTTGTAAGTCCCTGATTCATTGCTCCAAATTGTTCTTAGGTGGAGATCGACTTCTTGGACCATACCCTATGCTTGAGGCACCAATTGGAGGAGGAGCATGTTGCATATATGGATGATATTGATCATACACATGTTCATATGGAGGAGGTCTATAATGATGTTGTGTATATGGACCACTTGGTATAGATTCATGTTGAGGAACAAAATATCTATTTTGTCCATGTATACCATACTCTACAGGCATGTCATGTTCTAATGTGTTGCCCCCAAATTTGACACGGGGTTTCCTTGTGTCCAAATTTTGAGCATGCCTTTGAATATCCAATTGCTTTGGTGGTTGATCCTTAGTAGTGATATGTGATTGAGCATATTTCTCTGCATAAGACTTCCATAATGGTCTGCGAAGGTGAGTATCATATGCTTGACCATGTGTATGTGGGACCTCTGGTTTTTAAAACAAAGGTGATGGTGATTCAGGCACCATATGTGGTCCTCTATTGCCTCCACTATTAGGCCTTCTTTGATCCATGTTGGAGTGAGGTTGTTGCAAAGGTCAATTTTCCATTATTTGAGACATGTCAAAAGCATGAGGTATCTTGGCTCCACTTTGTGCCATCATTTGTAAGAAGTATTGTCTATCCCTCCTCATTATTTCCTCAACCAATCGATTGAAACGGGGATCCATAATGGATTCTTCCACATCTGCTGAATGTACTGAAAAGTTGTCCATATCATCATTGTGTGTATCATTGTTGTTTGTAGTGTCCATGTTCTCAACATTTGGAATGTTTCTATAGGCATCCATGTCAGGTAATGTAGTATGATCAGAATTGAAAAAGATATCATTGTCATACTCATAAGAACTCATGTTTGCGGACTCTTGAGCCTCTTTAGTTTCTCTCCTACATTTTTGAAGACGGGTTTCAACCATGAACTAGGTATTGACCGAGATGTGTGAGACTAGATGAAAATGGAAAAAGTATGGAAGACCAAGGGTTGGATGGAATGTAAATGAATCTGAAGTGTACTTGCAATGTCCAAAGTGTAAGACCAAGTATGTATGTAGTAGAGTAGGTGTGACTTCCAAAGAGAGGATAGTTTCTCTTGATGAGGTAAGTTGACCTTGACTCTAAGTAAGACCAAATGAGACCCAAAGGTAATAGACCTTGATGAGGGACCACTTAGTAAAATGTTGTTGTATGTAGTGTGTTGACAAAGTATGATGAGGACAAGCAAGTGACCTTTTGACTCAAGTTTAGACAAATGTAAATTTAATGCAAGATGTAAAGCAATGATGGACTTTGTAAGACCCAAAGACAAGTTGAATGCTAGATGAAAACCTGGAGAAATAACCTAGGAAGCTCAAGAATTCTGAAACTGATTGCTCTTGTTTGCTGGACTATAAATTTTTCCAATTTGTGAAGTTGTTGGTTGTGACCAAATCTGAATGTTTGACTGTTTTTCGTGACAAGAGGACACAATGTTGATGAGGACTCAATTTTTGCAAGTGTTTAGACTGACAATGACTCCAAGAAAAGTGTGTTGTTTGATGTAAAATTATTTTGCATACACTTGAAGACACAAAAGACACAATGTTTTGCTGTTTGGTCTTGAATGTTTGAATGTTTAAAATAAGTAAAGCACAATTCTTATGGCTGGCCAAAACAATAGTTGTTGATCCCACATGAGGTTTTACCCCCGAGGCTACGCTATTCAGAGCGGATACTTAGATGTTTGACCTCACTGGCTCCACCCTCAGCACTCACTTCTCGGGTCAGCCAAGCATCAATCTCCATGAAAACTCCCCGTGGTGAACTTTGTATCTCTACTAAGAACCGTATGTGTGTGGGCCGCTACCAGAGGTTCAACCTCCTGCCCCAACAACTAGAAGGATTTGGGCTTCTAAAACAGAAAGGTGCTAGTAAGGGCATCCGCTCATGTGGCCATACATGCGGCACTTTTAGCTCTGTAAATACAGAAGGCTCCCTGCCGGTAGGGGTTACGCCCTACAACTGATCAAATAAATTTGATCAAACGGGTTTATGGGGAGACATAGTGTCGGTATGAACTAATCAGCACATGTTATTCATAGTTTTCACCATGAAAACAGTTATTTATAGTGGTTTGGAAGAAGATGGCTTTTCTTTTTCTACCACTTGGGTCGTTCTCTTCTCACTAGTAGTCCTAATAACCACACGAGAAGACAGACCCTCTAAAGATTAAACAAAAATAAGCTTATTGCTCAAGACACAAAATACAATGATTCAATTTTAGTGCACCAATTGAAGTGTTTGCTAGTCTATGAAAACAAGGCACACAATAAAAATCCAAAAACCCTTGCCAAGGACCTACAACAAAGATTTATTAGTAGTTTGGATTGTTTCAAATGATCACCCCTTCCTGCAAGCACACAAGTTAGGTAAATTTTAGATCCAAAAGACTTTGTGAAATAGGGGCCTTCAACAATACATTTTGTTGACCAATTCAAAGATCTAATTCATCATTAAAAAAAACCACCTGTAAAATTTCAAGAGAATTCCAGAAATGTAAGAAAATCCAAAAAATTTGTAATTTACTCCAAAAATTATTTTTTTATGAAAAATCATAAAAAATTTATATAAAATGCAAAATCGATCCAAAAAATCTGAAATTTTTACTAGAGAGTCCTGATTGTCTTCCAAACCTATATAAAAAACTTTCTGCAACAAATCCAAGCAGTTTGTGAGATATGAGTAAAATAATGCAAAACCCTAATTTTCAAAGATCTGATTTTTGAGGAATGATTTTGCATCAAATTTAAAATTACAAAAAATAGTTCCTATGTATAATTCTGAGATATTTCAAAAAATGTAAGAAAATCTAAAAATTCGCTAATTTAGTCTCAAAATTAATTTTTTATGAAAAATCATAAAAAATTCATATAAATTGAACAAGTGATCTAAAAAATCTGAAATTTTTATTGAATCCTTCTGATACTTTTCCTGACTTGCACAAAAACTTTTATGCCAAAATTCAAAGCCGTTTGCAAGATCTGATCAAAATAAGGAAAAACTCTAATTTTTAAAGATCCAATTTTTAGGGAAATATTTTGCATCAAAATTAAAATCACAAAGAACAGATCATGTGTATAATTATGAGATATTTCCAAAAATGTAAGAAAATCCAAAAAATTCTCTCATTTGCTCTTAAAATTATTTTTTTATGAAAAATCATAAAACATTCATAGAAAATGAAAATATACTCCAAAAATTCTGAATTTTGTATTGAGAGCTCTTGATACTTTCTTCAACCTCCAAAAAACATTTGGTGAAAAATTTCCAAGCCGTTTGTGAGATATGATCAAATCTCTCCAAGATCTTGATTTTGTGTCCAAAACCCTAGCTGCACAAGGTTATTCTCCAAATTGTTTTACAAAATAGCAATATAGGGTTAGAAAAATCTGCAAAAAACATAGATCTAACAAAAATCCATGTCCCATGGGGCATGCCAAAATGTTTATGGTGAAAATGGATAACAGTAATGATAATATTGAAAGGCTAAATGAATTCAACCACAAAACCCTAGCCTAACAACAACAAAGATCCACCATAACATATGAAGATTACCTAAGACAATGCAAATCAAATGAAATCACAAAGATTATACCATCACATGTCCAATAGGGTTTGGATCTTCATTCTTCCTATCTCCATTGATCTTGCTTGATATATTTGCTCTCAGATTTTATGTGTGCACAAGAGCTCAACAAAGAACGGAAATGTGGTTGCAAGTAGGATCGCCTATGTTCAAAAGCATAGTGTAGTCAAGTAGTCAACTGATCAAGTAGTTAGGTCATTAGGATGATTGATTAGGGTTTGATAATTAAGGAAGCATCTCCTTATATAGAAAACACTATATGAAATGGAGGGATAAGATTGAGAGGTGTAAAAGGATGTCGGCTATGATTAGAGGGAAGGTAAAAGAAATAATAAAATAATGAAAGGGGTAGGTAGTGTATGAATTAAGAGATGAATGACATGTGTCATGGGTAGAAAAGGTTAATGAATTAATTAAATAAATAAAGATTTATATAATTAATAGAAGAAGTGGGATCAATTAAATAAATAAGATATTTATTTAATTTAGGAAAAGGATAATTTAAATAAATAAATGTATTTATTTAAATGAGAAATAAGGCTAGAAGAGGATAAATTAATTAATTAAATAAATAAAGATTTATTTAATTAATAGAAGAATTAAGCTTAGATAATTAAATAAATAATATTTATTTAATTAGACTGGACAATTTTAGGTGTCTACAGCTGCGAGTATATTCATTTGATATTTGGAGGTTAGAATTTTCCTAAATGGAATTTCTTGGAATAAACAATATGTTATGTGGTCAATGTTTTAGTATAAATTTATTTCATTATTGATTATTGTATGCATTTCTCTCCTTATTGATTAAACTTTGTATGCATAATTAGGAATCATTTCCACTAGCTACGTATTAGAGTTTGATCAATTTCATTTTTTTAGGTGGAATGAAAAATATACTTAGATCAATCTTGGTTTGAGTAGTATTTGTGCATGATATATTTTCTCTTTTCTCAAAGGGAGATGGAAGGCACATCATAGTTGAATATAGAAAGGTTTAATGTCACAAATTCTTGAGCTATGTAATTTTAAAATGGAGGAATTATTGATAAATTAAGATATATGGTAGTAGTCTTTGAGATCAAACCTATAAGAATGAAGGATGAACATTATAATATGTTAGACTGAAAAACCAAAAGCCTTATTTGACTTATATATATATATAAAAGTGGAGAGTCCACTGAACTTATATTTATTCAATGCAAATTTTACAATGGGTTCAGACATGGCATACTGGCAGGAAAGAACCCGCAAGAAAACCTCTGATTGTAGCCATTTTTAAATTCACAATAGACATATATAGCCCTTACAACCAGTATGTTTCTATAGACACTTAAAAATAATTATTTTAATTATTTTTAATTCCCCACATAATTAATTAATTAATTATGTTAATTAAAATTCTTCTCAATATTAATTAAATATAATTAATATTGTCACTATAGCATATGATTGATTTATTTAATAAATCAATCCCTTTCTTTATTCTTCTAAAAAATCAAATCCTCACAAATCTTCCTCTTAGCTAATTAATTTCAATTAATTAGTTAACCTACATGATTCCTACAAATCATCTTCTTAATTCATCATTAACCTAATAAATTCTTCTAGAAACTCCCTAAACTCACTTAACATTATTCTTCTAATTTTTTATTCCCTCCACTCATTCTCTCTCCTAGTCAAATTCTCCTACAAATATAAATCCCACCTAACATTTCCTCTAATCCCCCTCGTAATGAGTCGTTAATGGCTAATCATTATGATTAGCCACAAAGTCAACTCTTTGTCCTTTCATCCATCCACTAGCTTTAAATGCTCTTTTTCTAGATGAATGTAAGATTTTCAAAATCTCACATTCCGCTAGGCATTCCCCTCTCCCAAGGAATTTTTAATTCCTTTTTATTCTTCTAATCTCCATAATATCCATTTTTGAAGAATTTTTAATTCCTCCAATGCATCTTATAGAGTGTGGAGATACGAAATGCCTTTTAGGGCATATTTCTTGGTCTCCACACCCTCTCTTGGAGTTTGTGTGACCTCACAAGTAAATCTTAGCCCTTCATCTCGAATTCATCCTAGCCATCTGTTTTCCTCTCCTCTTCCTATAAAATAGGGTTCCATTCCTTCATTTGAACATCTTGAAATCCAGTAAGCTTATGTTGCCCTTTCGAGCCTAGAAAATCATCTTGGCAACTTGATCATCTCATCCTTATCATTCATCCTTATCATTTGTGTACAATATTGGAGAGCCATCCACATCCAGCAATCAAAGGAGCACATCAATTGGAGCATTATCAAGGGGCACCTTCACTTCATCAAGCTCAATCCGAAGGAGAAGGTAAAATAGCAAGGTGAAATGGTCTTTTAATGATATTTTAGCATTCTGCATGTTTATTTCGTTATGTTTTGATCAGTTTACCTTTCAAATCTGTTTTTCCCTCTTCATTTTGGCACGCCCGGTGGGACTCACATCCTTGAGAACTAATGTTGTTGTTTTTTTTAGGTTTTTGTGAGTTGTGAGACGCAGGTTCCAGAATAGCGCGATTGCAGAAAATATATATATATATATCTTTTTCGCAGGTTCCAGAATTGCAGCTTTGCATTTCTGCGTGACAGCTCCTCCTTATTCAGTTATGTTTCTATTTTTATTTTATGTTTTTGTTTCTGTTGCAGCACGACAACTCTGTTATCTGATTTGTTATTTGATTTGTTGTCTGTTCTATTTTAGTATAATCTGTGTGAAAGTAGGAGAGTATGCTCTTGTCTATATAGACAATCATAAATCTAGACCTTTCACTTTTCTATTTTGTTTAGCACGACTGTATGCTCTGACTGTAGGAAAGTGTGAAAATAGGAGAGTATGCTCTTGTCTATCTAGACAATCAGAAATCTGGACCTTTGACACTTTTCTATCTATGTAGTGCTACTGTCTGCTCTGTTAATCTGTCTGAAAATTTTAGGCGCTAACTGTAGTCTGCATTTAATTTATTTATTTCCTGTTATCTGCTCTGTTTAAATATAATCTGTCTGCCCACAGGAAAGTGTGAAAGTAGGAGAGTATGCTCTTGTCTATCTAGACAATCAGAAATCCGGACCTTTAACATTTTTATTTTTCTGTTTAGTGTGACAATTTGCTCTATTAAATCTAGGGTTTCTGTCTGCTATGTTAAATCTAGGGTTTCTGTCTGCTCTGTTAAATCTAGGGTTTCTGTTCTGTTAAATTTAGGGTTTCTATTCCGTTAAATCGTGTAATTTTTTTTCTATTTTTTTGCCATATCTTCTTTATCTTGACTCCATTTCCCTTCAAACTTCACCAGATTTTCCACATTGCCATTTTCCACATTTTCTTCCTTGGAGGCCTTATCTCAAAAATCCACTTTTTGAAGCCCAAAATCTCATATTTCTCTATTTTTAGGGTTTGCCATAACTTCTTCCCTTTTCATCCAATCACCTCCAAATTTTTCCCATATTATCCATCTTCAACTTTTGCTTCTTTGTCCCTCTTGGACAAATTTTCCCATTCCTTCATCTCTCCTCCAAAATCTCCATTTTTCGCTTGCCTATCCCTTAGAAAGTGGTAAAAACCTAGTCAAACCTCATTTACCCATCAAAGCTTTCTTTAAATCCACATTTGTCATTAGTAAAAAAGTTTTTATTCATGTTTTTCTATTCATTCCCAAAAAATAAAAATAAAAATTAATATTTTTGTCATTTTATTGATTTTTGCAGGACGCTTGTTGAAGACTATTTTTCCAAACTACTAATCAAGTTGTTTTTTAGGATGCTTTTTGAAGACTCCATTTTTCAAACTACTAATCAAGTGGTTTTGTAGGTTGCCTAGCTTATTCAACCAAATATTGTGCATTTATTTAAATTAGGCACCTAGATATTAATTAAAATGGAATGAACCATTGTCTTATGTGTCTTTAAGAAAAGCGTAAAGGTAGGAAAGTATGCTCTCGTCTTACTAGACGATCAGAAATCTAGACCCTCCAACGTTTTCTTGTTTGATTGTGTGTTTACCTCTAGCGGGCCTACCCTCCCAACTTGCTCTTTGAGAAGGTAAGAGGGGAATGACCCAAGTGAGTACACCCGAACCTGGGGTTCCCAACTCACTATAATAAATAGGCCATTGACTACGAAAGGGTTAATGGTTGGGGCTATATGAGAGTTCACTCTCACATTGGGTGCTTAGTAGTATCCTAGAGATCTCAATCATGCTTGTGTGACTACTAATTTCTTGGTGCTTCGTTGGGCTATAGGCCTCAATTGTGCTTGTGCAACTTCAAAGGGTAGCTCCTAATAGGAAGACTTACTAAACACCTTGTTCATAGTGGCCAAAAACCCTCTAGTCATTGGTACAGGAGGTCGGACCTTTGAAGCGACCCATATTCTTATGGCCCTTAGTAGAGACACAAAGTTTGCCATGAGGAGTTTTCATGGGAATTGATGCTTGGCTGCCCCGAGAAGTGAGTGTCGTGGAGGGGAGCCAGTGGGGTCAAGCATCTAAGTGTCCGCTCTAGGTAAGCGTAGATGGGAAACCAATTGGGATTCAATGACTATTGTCCTTGCCAGCCTTAAGAATGTTGTATATGAGCATGAGTGTCTTTGAGATAATATGCATTTAATCATTGTGTTTGCTCTGTTTGATACATGCTTGCCAAGAGTAGACTAAAAAAACATCACTATCCCCAAAAAATTTGCAAAAATATTTGTCAAGACACAAACAAATTGTCCAAGTCATTACCCACACCAAGTCCAAAATTGCGTCAAAACTCCGTTCGTCCCATTTTTCATAAGCCTAAGAGAGAAGCTAAGAGTTTATCCTCTACGTCAACATTCAAGTTTGTCCTTTGAAACACCTACTATCATCCAAATCAAGGTGGTCATATCCCTTCATACAACTTGCCATTTAAATAGATCCTTCATGTTCATGCCAAAGACAACCTAGTCATCAAGTTTTCTTCTAAACCATCACTACCATACCTTCTTCATCAATCATCCTCAAATTTCTTAAGTCCTTTCATCACAAATTTCTTAAGTCATTTCATCACAAATTTCTTAAGTCCTTTCATCCTCAAATTTCTTAAGTCCTTTCATCACAAGTTTCTAAAATCCTTCCATCGCAAATTTTCTAAGTCATTTCATCACATTTTTCCTAAGTCTTTTCATCACAAATATCGTGTATGGTCACAACTCAATCCCAAAAAAAAAAGATGGCTGATCAACAATATGGCATGCCAGACATTGGTGTCCTATATGAAGATCCCACGCAAGATCATACACAAAGTGGGCAACCAAGCGATCAAAATCAAAGCCAAAATCTTGACATGGTTAACCAAGATGAACTTTGTCCGGAAGTGCAAACTTTCCTAGCGGATTCTTATAACCAAGAGATGATAGAAAATTTTATTAAACACAATCCTACTGCACTTTTGAAAACTCTTCTTGAACATGGATCTCAACTTCCACCTAAATTTAATAGATCCACTCTCGTCCAACAACCACAAGGAGATCTCACTCCCACACAAAGTGTTGCACCTACTATTCAAACTCAATCAATTGTAGCCCCATCAATCATCCAAGCTCAATCAATGCCACCCGCGACACCTCTCACCATGGTCTCCATCCCGCATTCTTCCTCCTTACCATCCATACCACTATCAAATCCAATCTCATCCATTCTCCAACAAACTTCTATACCACCTCCTTCTATTCAACCACATATTTCTATTCCACAAACTTCCCTTTCTCCCAACAATGTCGCAAATTTTATCTAGACCGCATTCAATCCCGTCACAATAGTTGGTAGACCGCAACCAACTGTCACACAAACCCTAGTGACATCGGTCATCACATCCCACATTCCCACCTCCTCATAATATCAATATATTGGTGGTGGTGCACCTTCTTTGGTTCATCCAATTCTTGGGGCAAATACAATCCATCAATATCAAAGTCCACAACAAGACCTCATCAAGGAAATTCAAGACATGAAGAATATCATCAAAAACATGAAAGAAAAGACTAATAAAAGGAAAGCTTACTCATTTGAAGATTTTTGCCCTTGTCCTTACGACCCATCTATATCAGTTGCACCATATCCCCTAGGATTTGAGATCCCTAAATTCACCAAGTATAAAGGCAAAGGAGACCCCCGCGACCATGTCTGAGAATTCCACATCTTATACCAAGAAGTCTCCTATAGTGACCTTTATCTTCGTAGACTCTTTCCCAAGAGTCTCACGGGAGACGCCTTGGCATGGTTCTCATCTTTACCACGAGGTTCCATTGTCTCTTTTCCAAACTTGGCAGAACAATTTGTGGCCCACTATGCATACAACATGGGTAATGATGTTTCTATGATGGACCTATGTAATACAAAACAAAGGCCTGGAGAAACCTTCGCCAATTTCCTACAAAGATGGTGACATCTTATCAAAAAATTCCAGTGGGACATGTCAGAACAACATCAAATTGAACTATTTCAAAAGAACTTGGTGCCTGAACTTTCAAGACCTTTAATATCTCAATGTATCAAATCCTTCCAAAACTTGACCGATAAGGGCCTCGCCCTCAAACGTGTCTTGTTGGAGGAAGGAACCTTGAAACATTACCAGAAGTCATCACAAAGTTCTTCCTCTTATCATAACGACAAGCCAAAATTCTGGGCTAAAAATAAAAATGTGGTCAATGATGGTGTAACTGATGCAAAGCGGGTCCAAACCGTGGTTGCTCCCCCAAAATCCACCACCAATATTCATCAATTCAACAATCAAAACAATTCAAATCAATCTCAAAAACCTCACAACAATGTCTCAATCCAAGGACAACCACCCTGATCGAATAACAAGACTCCAAGAGATTTCACTCCTCTTGCTGAGCCTATTGAAGTGGTGTTTCAAAAACTTGTCCAAGCAGGTATAGTGGTTTTTTCAATCACTCGCCCGTTTGATCCCCATCAACCTAAACCAAGATGGTATAATGAAAATGAGTATTGTGAATACCATCATGTCAAGGGACATGATACACGAAAGTGTATGAAACTGAAGATCTACTTACAAGATCTCATTGATAGAGGTGAGATTGAGGTAGCAAATGCAAAACCTGGTAATAACAATGACAAACTCAAAATGTACTAGGAACCCTTCCCGAAGCATGATAAAGGAAAAGGCTCATAATCTAACGCAATGGATTATGACTACGCTAATCACGTAACCGTTTTGATTTTTTAGTAAGTCGCATTGAACCTGCAGACAATCATGTCAATGTCATAACCATCCAAGGAGTTAATCCTCCTTCTTCCCAAAGCAGAGCAAATCCGGCTAGAATAGTCATTCAAGGTGCCACTCCTTCCACCGACCATTTCCAGAATGACTGTAATGCAACTACACGCCGAGGAAGAGTCACCATCCAAGGAGTTACTCCCCCACCAAACCCCCCACCCATGTCTTCCACCTGTCGATATGACCTCCTTGATCAACTTGGGAAGACACCCGCGCAGATCTCCATTTTGGAACTTCTCAAGACTTCTCCAGTCCATAAAGAAATTTTGGAACAAGCCCTTCTCCAATCACGCATTCCTGATAACATCAACGCCACCCAATTTCAAACCCTCATTGGAAACCTTGCTATCCAACAGCACATTGTATTTAACTCCAAAGATGCTCCAACAGATGAGGACCATAACAAACCTTTGCACATCGAAGCTCTCATCCACAAGCACAAGGTCAAACGTATCCTGATAGATGGTGGATCTGGGCTTAATCTGTGTACATACAAATTGATAAAACAATTGGAACTTTCTGAAGATCTGATAGACACATCAGGAAGGATCACAATAAAGACATATGATGATGCAAAAAGAATTTCAAAGGGCGTGATCACCTTACCTCTTCAAGTGGGCCCTATTACAATTGAAACCCCTTGCCAAGTACTCGATCTTGATCTCCCCTACAACATTCTCCTCGGGAGGCCATGGATTCATTCCTTGTAGGCCATATCCTCCACCTATCACCAATGCATCAAATTCCCCTATAATGGAAAAGTGATCACTATCAAAGGTGATCCCCAACCTTTTCAATATTGAAAACTATTAGAGGGGAAGCATCCGTATCATTGCCCACTAAATAGACCTTCACCAACGCCTCCATCTGACACATTAAATGTTGCCTCCACATCATCCCAACCTAATAATCAAATCAAGATCTTGGACAATGGCTGTGGAGAATACAAATTGGAGGATGTTTTATTAATAGGCAACCTCCCTCTCTCTCCTAAGTCATTTGGTAAACCAAAAGAGATAAAAAAGGACCCAAAACCAATCATGCAATGCCAAAACACCACCTTCTAGCAATGGGGCCCACTTGATAACGAGAACCTCAAAGCAGATATCTCTTCATGGCTGTACCGGGAAGAGGATGATGATCCAATGAGAATATCCAAAGAAATGTACCCAAAAGCATTTGCCATAGTTGAAAAAATGGGTTACAAAGGACACAGTCTGGGACCAAAGGAGAAAGGAAGAAAAGCACCCATAAATCCTATCTCCTACAGATACAACAGAGGCTTGGGGTACACCCCAGTGCCTAAGATTACTATCGCCAGTGCCCCTTCTAGTCCTTTGGATATCGAAAGCGCTGACGAAGAGGAATTCCATGAAATGCCTTATGAATACGAGAAAGATACCTTCTTCGATGCTTACATCAATACCATCACCCCTGTAACCCCTCCCACTTCACATGAGCTACATCTTGTCCATCCTGAACTCATTGACTGGGGCCAATGAGACAAACCTAATTTAGATATCTGCATCGACGATAATGCTCTCATTGCTCTCCTAACAATGCAAAATATGGAAGACGGTAATAGAATTGAGGGTATTCAACTACACGAAAAGGGATACTTTGGTAGTCAAGTCAATGCCCTTATCCACAAAAAAGATAATAAAAGAAAAAGATATGATTTCCTAGGTGAAAACCTCCTTGAGGCGCCTTTGGATGAACAAGAAATAAAAACAAAGGGCGTATCTGAAAGTGAAAACCTGGAAAAGGCACTTGATGATGAGGGATTTGACCTCCCTACTATTGGTTACCTTCCATAGGACAAATCAAATTTGTTGATAGAAGAAACAGACAGCATCAACATGGGCATCGAAGTCATTCTGAAAAATGTGCTCATTGCCAAATCCCTCACCGAAATCGAGAAACAAGACTTCATCAACTTCCTTACAGAGGTTAAAATCAATTTTGCATGGTCCTATTCCGATATGCCAGGGTTGGATCCTGCCTTGGTGGTTCACAATCTCGCCGTCCGCCCAGATGCAAAACCTGTAAAACAAAAACTCTGCAAAATGCACCCGCATATTGCTCTCTTGGTCAAGGCAGAAATTCAAAAGCTGTTAGACGCAGAATTTATCAAACCCATAGACTACGCTGAATGGGTCTCCAACATTGTGCCTATCGGAAAACCTGTTGGGGGCATCCGCATTTGCACAAATTTATGAGATCTAAATATAGCTTGTCCTAAAGACGATTTCCCGCTCCCAAACATAGATATGATTGTGGATCTTACGGCAGGACATGAAATGCTATCGCTAATGGATGGGTTTTCTAGATACAACCAAATCAGGATAGCAGATGAGGATTAGCATAAAACCGCATTCACAACACCATGGGGTACTTTCTATTACCGGGACATGCCTTTTGGCCTTAAAAATGCTGGAGCTACATATCAATGGGCAATGACAACAATTTTTCATGACCTCTTGCACAAAATTATGGAGGACTATGTGGATGATCTGCTAGGCAAATCCAAGACAAGACAAGAGCACATCCCTATTCTAAACAAATCTTTGAAAGATTGGAAAAATAAAAGCTGCGCCTAAATCCTAAAAAGTGTGTGTTTGGCGTCACATCGGGAAAACTACTAGGATTCATTGTTTCCCACAGAGGCATTGAGGTTGATCCCGCAAAAGTAAAAGCTATTATGGAAATGCCTTCGCCAAAAACTCTCAGACAACTATGCAGTCTCCAGGGAAAACTCTAGTCTGTCAGGCGTTTCATTTCATAGCTAGCCGACAAGTACCATCCATTTGCACATTTGTTATGTAAAGATACAAAATTCAAATGGGATTGCCTCTGTCAAAAGGCTTTTGAAAAATTAAAAGAATATCTAGCATCACCTCCAGTTTTGATGCCACCTACCCCTGGAAAACCCCTCATTTTGTACATATATGCTACTACAGTGGCATTGGGGGCATTACTGGCGCAAACAGATGATCAAGGGAAGGAACACGCCATTTACTACATCAGTCGGACGTTGGTAGGATATGAACTCAACTACACCCCCATTGAAAGAGCATGTTTGGCATTAGTATTTAGCACACAGAAACTACGACACTATATGCTAAACAACAAGACAAAATTAATTGCTAAAATTGATCCACTTAAATATCTCCTGTCAAAAGCTGCTCTCACTGGCAGAACAACTAAATGGGTCACGCTTCTAAGTGAGTTTGACATCGAATATGTGGACAGAAAGGCAATCAAGGGACAAGTTATTGCAGATCAGTTGGCTGAAGCTCCATTTCCAGGTGACCATCCTCTTCTCACAGAATTACCAGATGAGTTCATTATGACTATTGCCACATCCTCCACATGGAAATTGTATTTTGATGGCTCCTACACTCAAAATGGATCAGGGGTAGGAATATTATTGGTCACACCTCAAGGAGATGGCATCCCCAAATCATACAAGATAGCCTTTGCATGTACTAATAACATAGTAGAATACAAGGCCCTCATCACAGGTTTACGCTTGGCTATCCACTGGAAAATAAAGGAATTACAAGTCTATGGCGATTCTCAGCTCATCATAAAACAAGTCAATGATGAATACCAGACAAAAGATGATAAACTCCTTCCCTACCGTACCATGGTTGAAGATCTTAAGCAACAATTCACGACAATCAAGTTTGAGCAAATCCCACGAACAAACAATAGGGCTGCAGATGCAATGGCTACCATTGGCTCCCTCCTTCAAATGCTAGCACACAGTCAGAAGTGTGATTTCTTGGTCAAGCAATTGTTTATACCAGCATACGACCTACCAGAGTTTGAAATGGTGTGTGTTCTCGTTGGTCCCGAGTCCCCTTGGTATCAAGAAACCTTCGCTTTTCTCAAAGACAACACCATTCCCTCACATCTCACCAAAACCCAACAACAAACTTTCATCCGTCGATGTGCCCGTTACACCATCCTTGCAGACACCTTGTTCAGAAGGCATTTTGATGGTTCCCTCCTAAGGTGTTTAGATAAACAAGAAGCCGAATGGGCATTACGCGAAGTACATGAGGGCATCTGTGAGGCACACTCAAGTGGACTCACATTGGCTAAATTTTTTTTGAGAACGGGATACTATTGGCCTAAAATGGAAGAACATGCATACAACTATGTGAATAAATGCATCCCTTGCCAGCAGCATGGTGACAAGATTCATGCACCGTCACAAGAATTGCAGCCATTCATTACACCATGGCTCTTCTCGCAGTGGGGGCTCGATCTCATTGGGAAAATCCACCCTTCATCTTCCAACGGACATAAATTCATTATCACCACCACCGAATACTTCACCAAGTGGGTAGAGGCTATCCCTCTTACTTTCACCACCGGCAAGCAAATATCCAAATTCATCCTGAACTACCTAATCTGCCAATATGGCATCCCAAAAGTTATCATCACAGATAATGGTAAACAATTTAAAAACTAGGATGTCAAAGAACTCTGCCAAAAATTCAACATCCAACACCGATTCTCCACTCCATATTATCCCCAAGGCAATGGCCAAGCTGAGGCTTCTAATAAAACCCTAATAAAAATCCTCAAAAAGATAGTCAATGAAGCGAGCCATGATTGGCACCTCCAAATCCATCCTGCATTGTGGGCCTACCGCACCTCCATCCGCACCCCCATAGGTGCCACTCCTTATTCCCTAGTATTTGGTTCCGAAGCTATCCTTCCCCTTGAGATCAAGATCCCCTCTCTAAGGGTATCGCTGCAAAACATCCTACCAGAGGAAGAATACAGAATTGCCCGCTTACAAGAGCTAGAATTGTTAGATGAAAGGCGCCTCAAGGCCTTGAATCATCTTCGGGTATATCAAAACCATTTGCGCATGAGTTATCATAAAAAAGTCAGAACCTGAGAATTCCAAGTTGGTGATCTTGTCCTCATGGAGAATCAGAAAAATCTACAAGAAAGAGAAAAGAAAGGCAAGTTCGAGCCTAATTGGCTTGGACCATATGTAATCACAGCGAAATATGGATCAGGAGCTTATCAGTTGGCTACTCCTGAAGGCGATCCTTTGGATGATCTGATGAATATCATGCACCTCAAAAGGTTTTATGCTTAGTCCTCAGAAAGTCTTAAATTGTCAAAAAAATAAAAAAATTAAGAAAAAAAAAAAATCAGAAAAAGAAAGAAAAACAATTTGTGGCGCTATGGGCAAGTATCTTGGTGAAAACCTCTATGCAGGCACCAAGGTAAATAAGCAGATCAACTGTCTATCATATCGATACTACAAATCATCTACCATCCAGCCCACCCATGCACAACATTTGTTCTTTTCCGCCTCCCAATAAAACATGCATATGATGATGAGTCTTCGCCTAAGTCATGAACAAGAAATGTCCCAATGAAACTGAGCTTTTATGCCTTTGTATAAGCTTCAAGAAGTCTTGAGAAACAATCTCAAGTCCATCCTAGTTCTACTCTTGGCAAGAGGTATCATTTGGTCGCAAGGAAGAGACTTGTTAGATTTTGTTAGATCTTTTCATATAGGCTTGCATCTTTTGCCCTACGACTGCCACTATTTACGACTGCCTGGGTTCTTCCATATCCAGATATGTTATGATAGGTGCATACTAGGGCATATTTCATAGTATGGCATGTTTTGGATCCTTCTTGTATAAACCAACGACCTGGTACTAGTGTTTATCAACACTTACCTTCTTGTGTACAAGAGGTATCAGTGTGTTTGAGGGTTTCCTTGCACGAACCCACAACTTTGTATTAGTGTTTCTTAACACTTGCATTGTTGTGTGCAAGAAATTCCCATTTGTCTGCAGAGTCAGTTCGCGCCCTAGGTTTCTCATGGCATCCTGATTTCTATAATCAATGGTGCAAGTCACTCAGGGCAACATCAAACTAGGTTGGCTCTCCACATTTGTTGTGCACAAAAGCTCACCATCATTCCATCAAATCCTAAACTCAATAATCCCATGGAGTTCTCAATTTCCCCCATTTTCCTCTGCGGTCTCGCATCTCTTATTCTTCTTTCCAAATACCTCATGACTACTTCATATATCTTCCTCATTTATCCCTTCCACCCTAATTTTTCTTCCTCTATTTTTCTTTTTTTTCCTCACATAATCAATTCTGATTCTGATCATGTCTTATACAGGATGAATCCTTCCTGAAACCAGACGTTGTGATCGATCATGTCTTATACAAGATGTATCCTTCCTGAAACCAGATGTTGTGATCTGATCATGTCTTATATAGGATGAATCCTTCCTGAAACTAGATGTTGTGATCTAATCATGTCTTATATAGGATGAATCCTTCCTGAAACCAGACGAGTTGATCATGTCTTATACAGGATGAATCCTTCCTGAAACCAGACGCTCTT
Source organism: Cryptomeria japonica (assembly GCF_030272615.1). Taxonomy (NCBI): domain Eukaryota; kingdom Viridiplantae; phylum Streptophyta; class Pinopsida; order Cupressales; family Cupressaceae; genus Cryptomeria; species Cryptomeria japonica. The sequence goes on along the minus strand of NC_081406.1, from coordinate 324,491,731 downwards.
ATCATGTCTTATATAGGATGAATCCTTCCTGAAACCAGATGTTCATTGTGATCGATCATGTCTTATATAGGATGAATCCTTCCTGAAACCAAACGTTGTGATCAATCATATCTTATACAGGATGAATCCTTCCTGAAACTAGACGCTCTTATCATGTCTTATACAGGATGAACCCTTTCTGAAACCAGACATTGTGATCAATCATGTCTTATACAGGATGAATCCTTCATGAAACCAGACACTTTGATCATCTTTGTCTTATACAGGATGAATTCTTCTTGAAACCAGACTGAATCTAGATCTTATCAATCGAATCAAATCAAAAATATTGGGATATCAATTTTGCAAAACTCCAAAGATTGAATACCTCAATTGATATCTCGAGGGGGCATCACCATACCGTAATCTATAAATCAAGAGTCAGGGCATCCTATCAAACCAATATCAACATCAAAACAAGATTATTCTTTGAATCAATGCGTCATCACACCTCACTTCAAAGAGGGGCAAAATGTAGACACTTAAAAATAATTATTTTAATTATTTTTAATTCCTCACATAATTAATTAATTAATTATGTTAATTAAAATTCTTCTCAATATTAATTAAATATAATTAATATTGTCACTATAGCATATGATTGATTGATTTAATAAATCAATCCCTTTCTTTATTCTTCTAAAAAATCAAATCCTCACAAATCTTCCTCTTAGCTAATTAATTTCAATTAATTAGTTAACCTACATGATTCCTACAAATCATCCTCTTAATTCATCATTAACCTAATAAATTCTTCTAGAAACTCCCTAAACTCACTTAACATTATTCTTCTAATTTTTTATTCCCTCCACTCATTCTCTCTCCTAGTCAAATTCTCCTAGAAATATAAATCCCACCTAACATTTCCTCTAATCCCCCTTCTAATGAGTCGTTAATGGCTAATCATCATCATTAGCCACAAAGTCAACTCTTTGTCCTTTCATCCAGACACTAGCTTTAAATGCTCTTTTTCTAGATGAATGTAAGATTTTCAAAATCTCACATTCCTCTAGGCATTTCCCTCTCCCAAGGAATTTTTAATTCCTTTTTATTCTTCTAATCCCCATAATATCCATTTTTGGAGAATTTATAATTCCTCCAATGCATCTTATAGAGTGTGGAGATACGAAATGCCTTTTAGGGCATATTTCTTGGTCTCCACACCCTCTCTTGGACCTTGTGTGACCTCACAAGTAAATCTTAGCCCTTCATCTTGAATTCATCCTAGCCATCTGTTTTCCTCTCCTCTTCGTATAAAATAGGGTTTCATTCCTTCATTTGAACATCTTGAAATCCAGTAAGCTTATGCTGCCCTTTTGAGCCCAGAAAATCATCTTGGCAACTTGATCATCTCATCCTTATCATTCATCCTTATCATTTGTGCACAATATTGGAGAGCCATCCACATCCAGGAATCAAAGGAGCACATCAAGTGGAGCATTATCAAGGGGCGCCTTCACTTCATCAAGCTCAATCCAAAGGAGAAGGTAAAATAGCAAGGTGAAATGGTCTTTTAATGATATTTTAGCATTCTGCATGTTTATTTCGTTATGTTTTGATTAGTTTACCTTTCAAATCTGTTTTTCCCTCTTCAGTTTCAACTAAAAAACCCCACCCTCCTATCACTACCTATTATTACAAAAATATTGATCTAACAATTTTAAACAGAATAACTCCAATCAAAGAAGAGATAGGAATGAAGAGACAACTACATGAGAGAGAGTTCACTTTCAGGACAACTGCAATATTTACTGCTTCTAAATGCTGTAGAAGAACCCACCTTGGAATCCCTCTAGAAAAAAATGGGGAGCTTCTGTTTAAAGACTAAATCCCCACTAAATATATTTTTTAATAAAGTAAGTTGTATACTTTGGAGATAATTATGAGGGAACAATTGTCAAGCACCTCATTTCATTTAACACCATCATATATAAATTGGTTGTAGTCTCTTGGTATGAAGGTGAAATATGAGGGTCAATGCATGAATTTGTTATGTTCTTTGCTAAAATCATGGGATAATCTAGTGATGTTTGTTGGAATGATCACTTCAAAGCTTGTTCTTGATGAAGTAGTGCTTGCTCTTAAAAAATAAGGTAAAATACTAACAAATCTAATAAAAAAGAATTATTTGTTCTCAGATAGTAAAAACATAAAAAGGATACTTGTGGGAGATAAGTCTCCTTGTAGATCCAAAGTGAAATTTTAAAATTGTGGTAAGAAAAGCCACATCAACAAAGTCTGATATGAGAAGAAGAAAGAAAATAATTAGTTAGAAAATGACTTCAATTCTAAGGCTTGTCAAGATGAATCAAATACATTTGTTTCACAAATTTCTACAAATGCATGTGAGGGTTCAAAGATTATTGAATTTAGATCCTAATTTCACATGACTCCCCTTGGTAATTAGTTTTCTGACAATGAGAAGTTTGATGATAGATGAAGAGGGGAAAATAGATTTGAAGGTCAAATGATCAAAACATAACGAAATAAACATGCAGAATGCTAAAATATCATTAAAAGACCATTTCACCTTGCTATTTTACCTTCTCCTTCAGATTGAGCTTGATGAAGTGAAGGCGCCCCTTGATAATGCTCCACTTGATGTGCTCCTTTGATTGCTGGATGTGGATGGCTCTCCAATGTTGTGCACAAATGGAATGGATTTGAAAAATGATAAGGATGAGATGATCAAGTTGCCAAGATGATTTCCTAGGCTCAAAAGGGCAGCATAAACTTACTGGATTTCAAGATGATTTGAATGAAGGGATGGAGCCCTATTTTATAGGAAGAGGAGAGGAAAACGGATGGCTAGGATGAATTCAAGATGAAGGGCTAAGATTTACTTGTGAGGTCACACAAGGTCCAAGAGAGGGTGTGGAGACCAAGAAATATGCCTTAAAGGCATTTCATATCTCCACACTCCACAAGATGCATTGGAGGAATTAAAAACTCTCCAAAAAAGGATATCATGGAGATTGGAGGAATAAAAATGAATTAAAAATTCCTTGGGAGAGGGGATACCTAGAGGAATGTGTGATTTTGAAAATCTTACATTCACCTAGGAAAAGAGAATTTAAAGCTAGTGGCTAGATGAAAAGGACAAAGAGTTGACTTTGTGGCTAATCATGCTAATAAGCCATTAACGACTCATTAGGAGGGGGATTAGAGGAAATGGTAGGTGGGATTAATATTTGTAGGAGAATTTGACTAGGAGAGAGAATGAGTGAAGGGAATAAAAAATTAGAAGAATAATGTTAAGTGAGTCTAGGGAGTTTCCAGAAGAATGAATTAAGAAGATGATTTGTAGGAATCATGTAGGTTAACTAATTAATTGAAATTAATTAGCTAAGAGGAAGATTTGTGAGGATTTGATTTTTTTAGAAGAGTAAAGAAAGGGATTTATTTATTAAATAAATCAATCATATGCTATAGTGACAATATTAATTATATTTAATTAATATTGAGAGGAATTTGAATTAACATAATTAATTAATTAATTATGCGAGGAATTAAAAATAATTAAAATAATTATTTTTAAGTGTCTACATTTTGCCCCTCTTTGAAGCGAGGTGTGATGACACATTGATTCAAAGAATAATCTTGTTTTGATGTTGATATTGGTTTGATAGGATGCCCTGACTCTTGATTGATAGATTATGGTATGGTGATGCCCCCTCAGGAGATCAATTGAGGTATTTGATCTTTGGAGTTTGGCGAAATTGATATCCCGATAGATTTGATTTGATTCAATTGATAAGATCTAGATTCAGTCTGGTTTCAAGAGGAATTCATCTTGTATAAGACAAAGATGATCAAAGTGTCTAGTTTCAGGAAGGAAGACATGATTGATCATAATATCTGGTTTTAGGAAGAATTCATCCTGTATAAGACATGATCGGAGTGTCTGGTTTCAAGAAGGATACATCTTGTATAAGACATGACTGATCACAATGTCTGGTTTCAAGAAGGATTTATCCTGTATAAGACATGATCAGATCACAACGTCTGGTTTCAAGAAGGATTCATCCTATATAAGACATGATTGATCACAATGTCTGGTTTCAGGAAGGATTCATCCTGTATAAGACATGATCGGAGTGTCTGGTTTCAAGAAGGATACATCCTGTATAAGACATGACTGATCACAACGTCTGGTTTCAGGAAGGATTCATCCTGTATAAGACATGATTAGATCACAACATCTGGTTTTAGGAAGGATTCATCCTATATAAGACATGATTGATCACAACGTCTGGTTTCAGGAAGGATTCATCTTGTATAAGACATGATCAGAGTGTCTGGTTTCAGGAAGGATACATCTTGTATAAGACATGACTGATCACAACGTCTGGTTTCAAGAAGGATTCATCTTGTATAAGACATTATTAGATCACAACGTCTGGTTTCAGGAAGGATTCATCCTGTATAAGACATAATTCAGAATCAGAATTGATTATGTGAGGAAAAAATAGAGGAAGAAAAATTAGGGTGGAAGGGATAGATGAGGAACAAATATTAAACAGTCGTGAGGTATTTGGAAAGAAGAATACGAGATGCGAGACCGCGGAGGAAAATGGGGGAAATTGAGAACTCCATGGGATTATTGAGTTTAAGATTTGATGGAATGATGGTGAGATTTTGTGCACAACAAATGTGGAGAGCCAACCTAGTTTGATGTTGTCCTGAGTGACTTGCACCATTGATTATAGAAATCAGGATGCCATGAGAAACGTAGGGCATGGACTGACTCTGTAGACAAATGGGAGTTTCTTTCACACAACAATACAAGTGTTAAGAAACACTAATACAGAGTTGTGGGTTCGTGCAAGGAAACCCTTAGACACACTGATACCTCTTGTACACGAGAAGGTAAGTGTTGATAAACACTAGTACCAGGTCACTGATTTATACAAGAAGGATCCAAAACATGCCATACTATGAAATATGTCCCAGTATGCACCTATCATAACATACCTGGATATGGAAGAACCCAGGCAGTCGTAAATAGTGGCAGCCATAGGGAAAAGATGCAAGCCTATATGAAAAGATCTAACAAAATCTAACAAGTCTCTTCCTTGCGACCACATGATACCTCTTGCCAAGAGTAGTACTAGGATGGACTTGGGATTGTTTCTCAAGACTTCTTGAAGCTTACACACAGAGGCATAAAATCTCAGTTTCAATGGGACATTCTTTGTTCATGACTCAGGCAAAGACTTCATCATCATACGCATGTTTTATTGGGAGGCGGAAAAGATGGAATGTTGCGCATGGGTGGGCTGGATGGCAGATGATTTGTAGTATCGATATGATAGACAGTGGATCCGGTTATTTACCTTGGCGTCTACATAGAGGTTTTCACCAAGGTACTTGTCCATAGCGCCACCAAGTGGTTTTCACTAATGGATGAATTGTTTTTTCTTTCTTTTTCTGATTTTTTAATTTTTCTTGATTTTTTTTTTTGACAGTTTAAGACTTTCTGAGGACTAAGCATAAAATATTTTGAAGTGCATGATATTCATTTTATCATCCAAAGGATCGCCTTCAGGAGTAGCCAACTGATAAGCTCCTGATCCATATTTCGCTGTGATTACATATGGTCCAAGCCAATTACACTCGAACTTGCCTTTCTTTTCTCTTTCTTGTAGATTTTTCTGATTTTCCATGAGGACAAGATCACCAACTTGGAATTCTTGGGTTCTGACTTTTTTATGATAACTCATGCGCAGACGGTTTTGATATACCCGAAGATGATTCAAGGCCTTGAGGCGCCTTTCATCTAACAATTCTAGCTCTTGTAAGCGGGCAATTCTTTATTCTTCCTCTGGTAGGATGTTTTGCAGCGATACCCTTAGAGAGGGGTTCTCGATCTCAAGGGGAAGGATGGCTTTGGAACCAAATACTAGGGAATAAGGAGTGACACCTGTGGGGGTGCGGATGGAGGTGTGGTAGGCCCACAATCTAGGATGGATTTGGAGGTGCCAATCACGGCCTACTTCATTGACTATCTTTTTGAGGATTTTTATTAGGGTTTTATTAGAAGCCTCAGCTTCATTGCCTTGGGGGTAATATGGAGTGGAGAAGCGGTGTTGGATGTTGAATTTTTGGCAGAGTTCTTTAACATCCTAGTTCTTAAATTGTTTACCATTATCTATGATGATAACTTTTGGGATGCCATATCGGTAGATTAGGTAGTTCAGGATGAATTTGGATATTTGCTTGCCGGTGGTGAAAGTAAGAGGGATAGCCTCTACCCACTTGGTGAAGTATTCGGTGGTGGTGATAATGAATTTATTTCCATTGGAAGGTGAAGGGTGGATTTTCCCAATGAGATCGAGCTCCCACTGCGAGAAGGGCCATGGTGTAATGAATGGCTGAAATTCTTGTGACGGTGCATGAATCTTGTCGCCATGCTCCTAGCAAGGGATGCATTTCTTCACATAATTATATGTATCTTCTTCCATTTTAGGCCAATAGTATCCTGTTCTCAAAAGTTTTTTAGCCGATGTGAGTCCACTGGAGTGTGCCCCATAGATACCCTCATGTACTTTGTGTAATGCCCATTCTGCTTCTTGTTTATCTAAACACCTTAGGAGGGAACCATCAAAATGCCTTCTGAACAAGGTGTCTGCAAGGATGGTGTAACGGGAACATCGGCGGATGAAGGTTTGTTGTTGGGTTTTGGTGAGGTGTGGGGGAATGGTGTTGTCTTTGAGGAAAGTGAAGGTTTCTTGGTACCAAGGGGACTCGGGACCAATGAGAACACACACCATTTCAGACTCTGGTAGGTCGTATGCCGGTATAAACAAGTGCTCGACCAAGAACTCGCACTTCTGACTTTGTGCTGGCATTTGAAGGAGGGAGCCAATGGTGGCCATTGCATCTGCAACCCTGTTGTTTGTTCGTGAGATTTGGTCAAACTTGATTGCCATGAAATGTTGCTTAAGATCTTCAACCATGGTACGGTAGGGAAGGAGTTTATCATCTTTTGTCTGGTATTCATCATTGACTTGTTTTATGATGAGCTGGGAATCGCCATAGACTCGTAATTCCTTTATTTTCTAGTGGATAGCCAAGCGTAAACCTGTGATGAGGGCCTCGTATTCTTCTATGTTGTTGGTACATGCAAAGGCTATCTTGTATGATTTTGGGATGCCATCTCCTTGAGGTGTGACTAATAATATTCCTACCCCTGATCCATTTTGAGTGTAGGAGCCATCAAAATACAATTTTCATGTGGAGGATGTGGTAACAGTCATAATGAACTCATCTGGTAATTCTGTGAGAAGAGGATGGTCACCTGGAAGTGGAGCTTCAACCAACTGATCTGCAATGACCTGTCCCTTGATTTCTTTTCTGTCCACATATTCAATGTCAAACTCGCTTAAGAGCATGACCCTTTTAGCCGTTTTGCCAGTGAGAGCAGCTTTGGACAAGAGATATTTAAGTGGATCAATTTTAGCAATTAATTTTGTCTTATTATTTAGCATATAGTGTCGTAGTTTTTGTGTGCTGAACACTAATGCCAAACATGCTCTTTCAATGTGGGTGTAATTGAGTTCATATCCTACCAATGTTCAACTGATGTAGTAAATGGCGTGTTCCTTCCCTTGATCATCTGTTTGCTCCAATAATGCCCCCAATGCCACTGTAGTAGCACATATATATAAAATAACGGGTTTTCCAGGAGCAGGAGGCATCAATACGGGAGGTGATGCTAGATATTCTTTTAATTTCTCAAAGGCCTTTTGACATAGGCAATCCCATTTAAATTTTGTGTCGTTACGCAACAGGTGTGCAAATGGATGGCACTTGTCTGCTAGCTGTGAAATGAAACGCCTGACAGACTGGAGTTTTCCCTCGAGACTGCGCAGTTGTCTGAGAGTTTTTGGCAGAGGCATTTCCATAATAGCTTTTACTTTTGCAGGATCGACCTCGATGCCTCTGCGGGAAATAATAAATCCTAATAGTTTTCTTGATGTGACTCCAAACACACACTTTTTTGGATTCAGCCGTAGTTTGTATTTTTCTAATCTTTCAAAGATCTGCTTTAGAATGGGAATGTGTTCTTGTCTTGTCTTATATTTGCCTAGCAGATCATCCACATAGTCCTCCATAGATTTGTGTAAGAGGTCATAAAAAATTGTTGTCATTGCATGTTGATATGTAGCTCCAGCATTTTTGAGACCAAAAGGCATGACCTGATAACAGAAAGTCTCCCATGGTGTTGTGAATGCAGTTTTATGCTGATCCTCATCTGCAATCTTGATTTGGTTGTATCCAGAGAATCCATCCATAAGCGACAGCATCTCATGTCCTGTTGTAAGGTCCACATTCATGTCTATATTGGGGAGTGGGAAATCATCTTTAGGACAAGCTATATTTAGATCTCAGAAATCTGTGCAGATGCGGATGCCCCCAGCAGGTTTGCCGACAGGTACAATGTTGGAGACCCATTCAGCATAATCTATTGGTTTGATAAATTTTGCGTCTAACAACTTTTGGAGTTTCGTCTTGACCAGGAGTGCAATATGTGGGTGCATTTTGCACAATTTCTGTTTTACAGGTTTTGCATCTGGGCGGACGGCGAGATTGTGAACCACCAAGGCAGGGTCCAACCTTGGCATATCGGAATAGGACCATGCAAAATTGATTTTTACCTCTGTAAGGAAGTTGATGAAGTCATGTTTCTTGATTTTTGTGAGAGATTTGGCAATGAGCACATTTTTCAGAATGACTTTGGTGCCCATGTTGATGCTGTCTGTTTCTTCTATCAACAAATTTGATTTGTCCTGTGGAAGGCAACCAATGGTAGGGAGGTCAAATCCCTCATCGTCAAGTGCCTTTTCCAGGTTTTCACTTTCAGATACGCCCTTTGTTTTTATTTCTTGTTCATCCAAAGGCGCCTCAGGGAGGTTTTCACCTAGGGAATCATATATTTTTCTTTTATTATCTTTTTTGTTGCTAAGGGTATTGACTTGACTACCAAAGTATCCCTTTTCATGTAGTTGAATACCCTCGATTCTGCTACAATCTTCCATATTTTGTGTTGTTAGGAGAGAAATGAGAGCATTATCGTTGGCGCAGATATCTAAAGTGGGTTTGTCTCGTTGGCCCCAGTCAATGAGTTCAGGATGGACAAGATGTAGCTCATGTGAAGTGGGAGGGGTTATGGGGGTGATGGTATTGATGTAAGCGTCCAAGAAGATATCTTTCTCATATTCATAAGGCATTTCATGGAATTCCTCTTCGTCAACGCTTTCGATATCCGAAGAAGGACTAGAAGGGGCACAACGATAGTAATCTTAGGCACCGGGGTGTACCCCAAGCCTCTGTTGTATCTGTAGAAGATAGGATTTATGGGTGTTTTTCTTCCTTTCTCCTCTGGTCCCAGGCTGTGTCCTTTGTAACCCATTTTTTCAACTATGGCAGATGTTTTTGGGTACATTTCTTTGGATGTTCTTGTTGGATCTTCACCTTCTTCCTGGTACAACCATGAAGAGAAATCTACTTCGAGGCTCTCGTTATCAAGTGGGCCCCATTGCTGGAAGGTGGTGTTTTGGCATTGCATGACTAGTTTTGGGTCCTTTTTTATCTCTTTTGGTTTGCCAAATGACTTAGGAGAGAGAGGGAGGTTGCCTATTAATAAGACATCCTCCAATTTGTATTCTCCACAGCCATTGTCCAAGATCTTGATTTGATTATCTGGTTGGGATGATGTGGAGGCAACATTTGATGTGTCAGATGGAGGCGTTGGCGAGGGTCTATTTAGTGGGCAATGATATGGATGCTTCCCCTCTAATAGTTTGCAATATTCAAAAGGTTGGGGATCACCTTTGATAGTGATCTCTCTTCCGTTATAGGGGAATTTGATGCATTGGTGATAGGTGGAGGGTATGGCCTGCAAGGAATGAATCCATGGCCTCCCGAGGAGAATGTTGTAGGGGAGGTCAAGATCTAGTACTTGGCAAGGGGTTTCAATTGTAATGGGGCCCACTTGAAGAGGTAAGGTGATCATGCCCTTTGAAATTCTTTCTGCATCATCATATGCCTTTATTGTGATCCTTCCTGATGTGTCTATTAGATCCTCAGAAAGTCCCAATTGTTTTATTAATTTGTATGTGCACAGATTAAGCCCGGATCCACCATCTATCAGGATACATTTGACCTTGTGCTTGTGGATAAGAGATTCAATGTGCAAAGGTTTGTTATGGTCTTCATTTGTGGGAGCATCTTTGGAGTTAAATACAATGTGTTGCTGGGCAGCAAGATTTCCAATGAGGGCTTGGAATTGGGCGGCGTTGATGATATCAGGAACGCGTGATTGGAGAAGGGCTTGTTCCAAAATTTCTTTATGGACTGGGGAAGTCTTGAGAAGTTCCAAAATGGAGATCTGCGTGGGTGTCTTCCCAAGTTGATCAAGGAGGTCATATCGGTGGGTGGAAGACATGGGTGGGGGGTTTGGTGGGGGAGTAACTCCTTGGATGGTGACTCTTCCTCGGCATGTAGTTACATTGCAGTCATTCTTGAAATGGGAGGTGGAAGGCATGGCACCTTGAATGACTATCCGAGCAGGATTTGGTCTGCTTTGGAAAGAAGGAGGATTAACTCCTTGGATGGTTATGACATTGACATTATTGTCTGTAGGTTCAATGCGACCTACCAAAAAATCAAAACCGGTTACGTGATTAGCGTAGTCATAACCCATTGTGTTAGATGATGAGCCTTTTCCTTTATCATGCTTCGGGAAGGGTTCCTAGTACATTTTGAGTTTGTCATTGTTATTACCAGGTTTTACATTTGCTACTTCAATCTCACCTCTATCAATGAGATCTTGTATGTAGATCTTCAGTTTCATACACTTTCGTGTATCATGTCCCTTGATACGATGGTATTCACAATACTCATTTTCATTATACCATCTTGGTTTAGGTTGATTGGGGTCAAATGGGCGAGTGATTGGAAAAACCACTATACCTGCTTGGACAAGTTTTTGAAACACCACTTCAATAGGCTCAGCCAGAGGAGTGAAATCTCTTAGAGTCTTGTTATTCGATCGGGGTGGTCATCCCTAGATTGAGACATTGTTGTGAGGTTTTTGGGATTGATTTTGGTTGTTGAATTGATGATTGTTGGTGGTGGATTTTGGGGGAGCGGCCACGGTTTGGACCTGCTTTGCATCAGTTATACCATCATTGACCACATTTTTATTTTTGGACTAGAATTTTGGCTTGTCTCTATAATAAGAGGAAGAACTTTGTGTTGATTTCTGGTAATGTTTCAAGGTTCCTTCCTCCAACAAGACACGTTCGAGGGTGAGGCCCTTGTCTATCAATTTTTGGAAGGATTTGATACATTGAGATATTAAAGGTCTTGAAAGTTTAGGCACCAAGTTCTTTTGGAATAGCTCGATTTGATGTTGTTCTGGCATGTCCTACTAGAATTTCTTGATAAGATGTCACCATCTTTGTAGGAAATTGGCGAAGGTTTCTCTGGGCCTTTGTTTTGTATTACATAAGTCCATCATAGAAACATCATTACCCATGTTGTATGCATAGTGGGCTACAAATTTTTCTACCAAGTCTGGAAAAGAGACAATGGAACCTCGTGGTAAAGATGAGAATCATGCCAAGGCATCTCTTGTGAGACTCTTGGGAAAGAGTCTGCGAAGATAAAGGTCACTATAGGAGACTTCTTGGCATAAGATGTGGAATTCTCGGACATGGTCATGGGGATCTCCTTTGCCTTCATACTTGGTGAATTTAGGGATCTCAAATCCTAGGGGATATGGTGCAACTGATATAGATGAGTCATAAGGACAAGGGCAAAACTCTTCAAACAAGTAAGTTTTTCTTTTATTAGTCCTTTGTTTCATGTCCTTGATGGTATTTTTCATGTCTTGAATTTCCTTGATGAGGTCTTGTTGTGGACTTTGATATTGATGAATTGTATTTGCCCCAAGAATTGGATGAACCAAAGAAGGTGCACCACCACCAATATATTGATATGATGAGGAGGTGGGAATGTGGGATGTGATGATTGATGTCGTTGGGGTTTGAGGGATAGTTGGTTGCGGTCCGCCAACTGTTGTGACGGGATTGAATATGGCCTGGATAAAATTTGCGACATTGTTGGGAGGAAGGGAAGTTTGTGGAATAGAAATTTGTGGTTGAATAGAAGGAGGTGGTATAGAAGTTTGTTGGATAATGGATGAGATTGGATTTGATAGTGGTATGGATGGTGAGGAGGGAGGTGGGATGGAGACCATGGTGGGAGGTACCGTGGGTGGCATTGATTGAGCCTGGATGATTGATGGGGATGCAATTGATTGAGTTTGAATAGTAGGTGCAGCACTTTGTGTGGGAGTGAGGTCTCCTTGTGGTTGTTGGGTTAGAGCGGATCTATTAAATTTAGGCAGAATTTGAGCTCCATGTTCAAGGAGAGTTTTCAGAAGTGCATTAGGATTGTGTTTAATAAACTTTTCCATCATCTCTTGGTTATAAGAATCCGCTAGGAAAGTTTGCACTTCCGGACAAAGTTCATCTTGGTTAACCATGTCAATATTTTAACTTTGATCTTGATTTCTAGGTTTCCCATTTTGTGTATGATCTTGCGTGGGATCTTCATATAGGACACCAATGTATGGCATGCCATATTGTTGTTCAGCCATCTTTTTCTTTTGGGATCGAGTTGCGACCATACACGATATTTGTGATGAAAAGACTTAGGAAAAATGTGATGAAAGGACTTAAGAAATTTGTGATGAAAGGATTTAAGAAATTTGTGATGAAAGGATTTAAGAAATTTGAGGATGAAAGGATTTAAGAAATTTGTGATGAAAGGATTTAAGAAATTTGAGGATGAAAGGACTTAAGAAATTTGTGATGAAAGGATTTAAGAAATTTGAGGATGAAAAGACTTGAGAAATTTGTGATGAAAGGATTTGAGAAGTTTCAAGATGAAAAGACTTGAGAAATTTGTGATGAAAGGATTTAAGAAATTTGTGATGAAAGGACTTGAGAAATTTGTGATGAAAGGATTTGAGAAATTTTAGGATGAAAAGACTTGAGAAATTTGTGATGAAAGGATTTAAAAAATTTGTGATGAAAGGACTTGAGAAATTTGTGATAAAAGGATTTAAGAAAATTGAGGATGAAAGGATTTAAGAAATTTGAGGATGATTGATGAAGAAGGTATGGTAGTGATGGTTTAGAAGAAACTTGATAACTAGGTTGTCTTTGACATGAATACGACTTATTGGAAGATCAATTTGAATGGCAAGTTGTATGAAGGGATATGACCACCCTGATTTGAACGATAATAGGTGTTTCAAAGGACAAACTTGAATTTTGACATAGAGGATAAACTCTTAGCTTCTCTCTTGGGCTTATGAAAAATGGGATGGATAGAGTTTTGACGCAATTTTGGACTTTGTGTGGGTAATGACTTGGACAATTGTTTGTGTCTTGACAAATGTTTTGCAAAGTGTTTGGGGATAGTGATGTGTTTTTAGTCTACTCTTGGCAAGTATGTATCAAACAAAGCAAACACAGTGATCAAATGCATATTATATCAAAGACACTCATGCTCATATACAACATTCTTAAGGCTGGCAAGGACAATAGTCATTGAATCCCAACTGGTTTCCCATCTACGCTTACCCAGAGTGGACAGTTAGATGCCTGACCCCATTGGCTCCCCTCCACGACACTCACTTCTCGGGGCAGCCAAGCATCAATTCCCATGAAAACTCCTCATGGTGAATGTTGTGTCTCTACTAAGGGCCGTAAGAATATGGGCCACTCAGAGGTCTGACCTCCTGCACAAATGACTAGAAGGTTTTTGGCCACTATGAACAAGGTGTTTAGTAAATCTTCCCGTTAGGAGCTACCCTTCGAAGTTGCGCAAGCGCAATTGAGGCCTATAGCCCAATGAAGCACCAAGAGCTTAGTAGTCACACAAGCGTGATTGAGATCTCTAGGATCCTACTAAGCACCCAATGTGAGAGTGAACTCTCATATAGCCCCAACCATTAACCCTTTCGTAGTCAATGGCCTATTTATTATAGTGAGTTGAGAACCCCAGGTTCGGGTGTACTCACTTGGGTCGTTCCCCTCTTACCTTCTCAAAGAGCAAGTTGGGAGGGCAGGTCTATTAAAGGTAAACACACAATCAAACAAGAAAAGGTTGGAGGGTTTGGATTTCTGATCGTCTAGTAAGACGAGAGCATACTTTCCTACCTTTACACTTTTCTTAAAGACACATAAGACAATGGTTCATTCCATTTTAATTAATATCTAGGGGCCTAATTTAAATAAATGCACAATATTTGGTTGAATCGGCTAGGCAATCTGCAAAACCACTTGATTAGTAGTTTGAAAAATGGAGTCTTCAAAAAGCATCCTGCAAAACAACTTGATTAGTAGTTTGGAAAAATAGAGTCTTCAACAAGCGTCCTGCAAAAAACAACAAAATGACAAAAATATTAATTTTTTTTTATTTTTTTGGGAATGAATAGAAAAACATGAATAAAAACTTTTTTACTGATGACAAATGTGAATTTGAAGAAAGCTTTGATGGATAAATTGGGTTTGACTAGGTTTTTGCCACTTTCCAAGGGATAGGCAAGCGAAAAATGGGGATTTTGGAGGAGAGATGAAGGAATGGAAAAATTTGTCCAAAAGGGACAAAGAAGCAAAAGTTGGAGATGGATAATATGAGAAAAATTTGGAGGTGATTGGATAAAAGGGGAAGGAATTATGACAAACCCTAAAAATAGAGAAATATGGGATTTTGGGCTTCAAAAAGTGGATTTTTGGGATAAGGCCTCCAAGGAAGGAAATGTGGAAAATGGCAATGCGGAGAATCTAGTGAAGTTTGGAGGAAAATGGAGTCGAGATAAAGAAGATATGGCAAAAAAACAGAAATTTTTTCTCTTTCAGAAACCCTAGATTTAATAGAGCAGAAACCCTAAATTTAACAGAATAAAAAAAAATGTCAAAGGTCCGGATTTCTGATTGTCTAGATAGACAAGAGCATAATCTCCTACTTTCACACTTTCCTGCGGTCAAACAGATTATATTTAAATAGAGCAGATAACAGGAAATGAAAAAATAAAAGAAATGCAGACTATAGTTAGTGCCTAAAAATTTCAGACAGATTAACAGAGCAAACAGTAGCACTAAACAGATAGAAAAGTGTCAAAGGTCCAGATTTCTGATTGTCTAGATAGACAAGAGCATACTCTCCTATTTTCACACTTTCCTGCGGTCAGAGCATATAGTCGCGCTAAACAGAATAGAAAATTGAAAGGTCTAGATTTTTGATTGTCTATATAGACAAGAGCATACTCTCCTACTTTCACACAGATTACAATTAAACAGAGCAGATAACAGAGCAAATAACAGATCAGATAACAGGAATTCAAATTCTCACAAAAACACTCGTGTAATCGCAGAGCTATCGTGCTGAAACTGAAACTGAAACATAAAAAGAACAAAAACAAAAATGAAACAGAAACATAAAAGAAGCTGTTGCACAGAAATACAGAGCCGCTATTCTAGAACCTGCAAAAAAATTTTATTTTTTTTCTGCAGTTGCGCTATTCTGGAACTTGCGTCTCACAACTCACAAAAAACCTTAAAAAAAAACATTAGTTCTTAGGGACGTGGGTCCCACTGGGCGTGCCAAAATGAAGAGGGGAAAATAGATTTGAAGGTCAAATGATCAAAACATAACAAAATAAACATGCAAAATGCTAAAATATCATTAAAAGACCATTTCACCTTGCTATTTTACCTTCTCCTTCAGATTGAGCTTGACGAAGTGAAGGCGCCCCTTGATAATGCTCCACTTGATGTGCTCCTTTGATTGCTAGATGTGGATGGCTCTCCATTGTTGTGCACAAATGCAATGGATTTGAAAAATGATAAGGATGAGATGATCAAGTTGCCAAGATAATTTCCTGGGCTCAAAAGGGCAGCATAAACTTACTGGATTTCAAGATGATTTGAATGAAGGGATGGAGCCCTATTTTATAGGAAGAGGAGAGGAAAACGGATGGCTAGGATGAATTTGAGATGAAGGGCTAAGATTTACTTGTGAGGTCACACAAGGTCCAAGAGAGGGTGTGGAGACCAAGAAATATGCCTTAAAGGCATTTTGTATCTCCACACTCCACAAGATGCATTGGAGGAATTAAAAATTCTCCAAAAAAGGATATCATGGGGATTGGAGGAATAAAAATGAATTAAAAATTCCTTGGGAGAGGGGATACCTAGAGGAATGTGTGATTTCGAAAATCTTACATTCACCTAGGAAAAGAGCATTTAAAGCTAGTGGCTGGATGAAAAGGACAAAGAGTTGACTTTGTGGCTAATCATGCTGATAAGCCATTAATGACTCATTAGGAGGGGGATTAGAGGAAATGTTAGGTGGGATTAATATTTGTAGGAGAATTTGACTAGGAGAGAGAATGAGTGGAGGGAATAAAAAATTAGAAGAATAATGTTAAGTGAGTTTAGGGAGTTTCCAAAAGAATGAATTAAAAAGATGACTTGTAAGAATCATGTAGGTTAACTAATTAATTGAAATTAATTAGCTAAGAGGAAGATTTGTGAGGATTTAATTTTTTTAGAAGAATAAAGAAAGGGATTGATTTATTAAATAAATCAATCATATGCTATAGTGACAATATTAAATATATTTAATTAATATTGAGAGGAATTTGAATTAACATAATTAATTAATTAATTATGTGAGGAATTAAAAATAATTAAAATAATTATTTTTAAGTGTCTACAATAGAAAGTACGGGGTCTTCACTTAGTGAACTTGGGTTATATCACATGCGTTCATGCATACTAAAGAATCCCCCTATTTTTTAAAAATATTGCCCTAAACTCCCTTTTTGTCACCCCCTCCCAATACACAACCCAAATGAAAAACTCCCCTATTAGCACCTGATATTGTATTTTTTCATAGCCTGAATTAAAAATCCCCCTATTTTCACCAAATAGGCAATATATTGTTTTCAATTTTAGGGATATTAAACCCCCCAATATGAATGCACGTGATATAATATTGTCTAGCCAGTGAAACCCCGGTGATAGAAAGGTGAAACTATGACAATTTTGATGTTAAAAAGGTTTATCTTGGTGACAAATCATTTTTAGTATTTTGCACACAATTAAGTCAATATTATATTCTCTAATGGGAGGATTAATTTATTTCTAGAACTCTACTTATCCTAGGTTTTGCATGAAACATGTTATATTAGCAAGATAAATTATGTAAGTGTGTAGGTATTTTTTAGCATGGTGGGTTTAAGATGGATTATAGAGCTATTGTGCTAAAAATGGAGTGTAGGTCAGGAATGCTTGAATGATATCACCTACATTTAGTGTTATCACCTACATTTAGTGTAATAGTTCAAGGGTACTTGTATCATATAATTTTACAACTTTGGTACACGTAACATATACACATACTAGATTGATACTTGCAACAAGTGGACTTAGAGAAATTTGAAATGTAGTTTGGGCTCTTAACATTTTCTCACCTCAAAGAATAATTTACCAATTAAAAATATTATATGTTGTGGCATAAGAACATGGGTCATATTGGTGAGAAGGGTCTTAGGACCTTGAAAATTATAAAATGTGTAGAGGGTGTTGCAAATATGATTTCTTGTTGTCATTGATGTCAAACTTGTTGATCTATATGTGTAACTTGGTAGCATTATTTGTTTTGGATGTAGTCTAGTATAATGCAGTTACAATGGGTTTTCTCTGTGATCATGCAGATGTGTGGAATCCATTTGTGGATGCTTTAAAAGACTTATAAACATGTATCTTGAAGTTTTTAGAGATTTGGTGTGGATTTATGGGTTTCATAGTTGATGTTCATTCATGTGTGACTGTTCCAATGTCAGTATACAATAATGCATTGCATTCCTATGCCTACTAGTATTTTGGTGATGCAGCTTGATTATTCAGTGTTGTGGATATTTCTTTTGATATCATCTTGGGCATCCGCTTGTGTTTTGGTGGTTTGCATCATAATTAGTGTCATTTATCTTGTTGTACCTTATCCACTTTATCTTTTTCACCTGAACTATAATGTTTTGGTCCATGTGATTGCATGTGGATCTATGAGTGATGATTTAGGATGGACAGGAAGGTGTGATACCTCACACATCTTTTTTTACCTTTTGCAATATATTATAGATTGCTTTTGGACTAACTGTTTTGTATTTGCATGTTACATCTAATTAGGTTGACCTAATTGATGTTGTTGAGGTTGTGGATGATGAACAAAGGGTGAAATTATTGTGCAAAGAAATAGACAAGTTGTGTGTGTGTTGTGCGAAGTGAATGTAAAGCAATACATGTATCCATAAGTATGGAAGAGCGGTAATGAAGACAAATTTTGATGTGTTTTTGAATAGTGAATTGTGATAAACATTTCAATGGATGTGGTTCTTTGTAGTTCAATCCTATTGATGTTACTCTATTAGAATTTTTGTATCTTGCATAAAAGTGATCTTCACTATTTGCAATTCCTTGTTGTATCTTGCCCTAAGGTTGTGTGCCTCAGTCTTGCAAGTCATCTCAGGGGAAATGAACTCCTTGGCCTATGGCCTAAACACTATAACTTGGTTATCATATAGTGAGATAATTCTAACCATGGTTCCTCCTAGTTTGGGTTTTCCATGTAAAAATCTTGGTGTTCATGTGTGGTTGCTTTTGTGGTTTTAGTTATTTACTTTCATACATATGGTAGATAGAAATGAATGTTAAGTAAAAGGTTGAATTTGATTGAGTTTTAGTGTATGTTAATCCACCCCCCCCCCCACCCCCCTTAGCTACATCTGTAATTATTCAACAATTGGTATCAGAGCAAGGTTCTTGAAGTTATAGCCTAACAACTGAGGTAGATCTGAGTTTTTGAACACTATTTTTGGATTAGAAAAGGATTTGGATGCTATGGATCAACTTGAGTGGGATGGTGATGTTGTGGTGGATATGGAAGGAGAATTGAGGCATGCTCTAGCAAATCTAGATGAAAGAAAAAATAAGTGCAAGAAAGAAGAAGAAAATATTTATGTTATCCTCAATTTTTGTAATACTAAAATTGAGGATACCCCACAATTTTTACGCATTTTTGAGAACTTGACACTCTATGCTCATTTTATGAGAATTTTCGTCATCGAAAGCGCATTGTTTTTTGCCTTATTTCACTTATGAGATATTGCAGTGCCAAAACTTTATCTTTTTCTCCTTCAATAAATCTTGGTCCACTAATGAAACTATTTGCAAATTTGCAAATATGAGAGAAGAGATAATAATCAACATGCCTCCAAATGACCATAAAAACCATATTTATAAATGTTTTATGCTTAAAAATCATTAATGCATAAATAGGAAATAAGGATGAATCACCAAATCCTTAACTATCAAATCAATTTCAAACATAAACCAATAGAAATTAACACAAGATAAGAATAAATTCAAATAAATGAAACTCTCTCATCCTACACCGTGGCTTCCATTGTGTTTCTCCAATTTGTGTGGTAGATGGCTCTCAGGTATTGCACTAGAATTCCTACATATGATTAACACAAATATTTTGAAGACTGTGATTCTCTAGCTTGAATTGAGAAAAGAGATTGAATTTATAGATTTTCAACACAAAGGAGGTGAGAAATAACTCAAGTGTTGATTGATAGATAATTGATTTAGATTGATCAGTTAATAGAGTTGATTGATTTGTTAACTCAATAGATTGGAGAGTGAACTGATTGATCAGTAGATTGAATTGACTAGCTAGTTGACTGGATTGATTAGGGAGATGACTGATTAGATGGATTAGTCATAAAAAGGTGATTGAGAGTTAAAAAGGGGGGTTGATGAGTTAACTGAGTTAATTGATTAGATAACTGATTTGATCAATCAGTTATGATTTTAGTATGTGTTGTAGGATTTTGAAATTGAATTTGATTCTCATTTTCAATTTGGATTTGCATTTGGACTTTCGAATGCTAAAATGCACATGAAATTAATTGAAATTCAGATTTGGTGAAATGTGAATTTGGAAATGTGAAATTAGATGAAATTAATTGGAATTAGAATTTGGGAGAAATGAAATGAAATTAGATGGAATGAATTGAAAATATAATTTGGGGAATTGGAGGAATTTAATTAATTAACATAAATAATTTAAATGAAATTATTTAAACATAGGAAATTAAATTAAATAAATAATAAAGATTATTTAACTAAGGAAAAAGTCACAATTAATTAAATAAATAATATTTATTGATTATAATTTTAATTGAAATTGAAAAAGGAGCATAGCTCTGCAAATTTTTGCTTCATTATGTAGGGGGGCATCCCGAAACGTGGCTGGGGGGATGAGGCAATTGCAGATCCTTTGCCACCTGCGGATCCCTTTGGGCGGCAAACGGGCCACATTCCTCAGTGGGTTTTTCGAGGAGGGCAGTGGGTTGACATGGCCATTCAATAGGGATTTCAACTTGGTGATCTTCAGCATTGTGCTTGACTCGGTAATGGGGTTCGCATTGGGTGGCTGATCACTGGATAGACTTTCGTTATCACCCTGTTTCTAGTTATTTCCATAGTTTTTTTTCCAGCAGAAGGGAGGGCATGGTCAGAAGGTTGTGAATAAGGCTCCTGGTGTTCGGCGGCAAGGTTTTGGTGCTGAAAATCTTAGGGATTCCAAGGGCGCCATTAAGGCAAAGCCTAGTTTAACTGTTGTGCCAAATGAGGGGGCTAGGTTTCCTCCATGAAGCAAGCCTCGGTTGACTTGTAGTCGGCGATAAGCCCTAATATTTGTTCACCTAGGGTAATTTTGGTTGGCACTATTGGCAATGGTCATCCTTTGGCTATTAATCACGAGGTGTACATTTTGAAGCCGCAGTCTGTTTGGCTCTCAGTGCCCTCGATTGATGCCTCTATTAATTCTCTGGGTAAGAAAGCTCGTGATCTTCAGGCGCTTGCAATCATCATTCAGGTTTGGGGTGATGCTATTCCTCTTTCAAAATTGCAATGCAAGATTCATTCGCACTGGTATGGCACCTTTTATTTTCAAGTCTTGTCTACTAGTTCTTTCATTGTTGTTTTTGATTCATCTGAAGCTAGGAATAAGGCTTTAGAGGTTCCGTTTTTCTGGTTGGGAAAGAATTTGATTTTTTTAGAGATTTGGAAACCTCTCTTTGAGCCTTCTTGGGTCTCCTCCAAACAAGTTCCTCTCTAGCTTAAACTTCCTCGGTTGCCTTCTGAATTAGTTGATTTTGATATCTTAAAAAAAATTGGGGATTCCTTTGGCAATTTCTTACTATCTCATTCGGTATTTGAGGATGACTTATTTTTGGTTAAAATTTGTGTGTTAGTTGCTTCAAATATTTCCCCTCCTCGGGCCTGCAATATTCCGCTGGTATTTGGTGTCAAAACATTGTTAGGGATTCTAATGATTTTGCTCACTCCTTGGTATCTATGGATTCGGCTTTATTTTTTGATATGAAAAAGGTTAAATTTGCCTCTAAAATGCTTGAATCTTCTGATGAGAGGGACCTCGAATCTCTTTCTTGGACTAAAATGAAGAATGTGTTGAAGGATTCTAATATCCCATCTTTTATCCCTCCTTTGGACAATAGTGCCTCGGTTGGGGTTGGTGTCAGTCCAGATAAAACCAACTGTTCCGTTCCTATAAATTCCTTGGGTCTTGATAAGGTTATTTGTGCTGATAATGTTAATTCGTTTCCTATTGGTGTTGTTAATATTTCTTTGAAATATGTGGGTCTTGACAAGGCTAAACATGTTGATAAGGTTAATTCTCTACCTTTTGCAGTTGTTAAATCTGCTAACCTGGTTAAACCTTCTTATGAGCAAGGTAGATCAAAGTCTTTTGAGGGTTTTGACAGTCCTCCTATTGTCCCAGATGATCATCACATTGCCCAAGTGCAAAACATTGTTAACATAAATAATATTACTCTTAACTCTTAGTTGGCAGACAAAGTGATTACCTCGATTGCTAATGACTTAGTTAAGATGGACAAAGATTTATCTTCTTTTCCTACAAATAATCCTTTTGAATTTCTTGATCTCGATAAGGTTATGGATCCTTTTGTTCCTGATGTTCCTTTGGGTTCTAATGGTTTTGAGGTTCCGAATCAAGATAAGGATAGGGTCCCTAATGGAACTTCTCTTTTAGGTTCCAATGGTGGATTACCTTTGATCCATTCCCCACTCTCTCATGTATCTCCTTTTAATACTCCCACAAAGAGGGGTCATAAACCTAAACATGTTAAGACCCAACTGGAAATTGATGCGAGTATCCAATCAACTCTTCTTTCTCCTTTGGACTCTTCCAAAAGGAAGAGGAAAAAGAAGCCTTTTAGTCCACTAGTTACAAGAGCCTTGGCTTCTAAAACGAGTCTCCAAAAGGATTTTTCTGAGGGAATGGTCTCTCAGACTTCTTATTGTGAAAAGAGGGGAGCCACTGCCTCCCCTCCAGGCCAATGAAGGTCTTATCTTGGAATGTTAGGGGATTAAATGCCCCTAACAAAAGATGCTTGATTAAGTCCCAAATGGACTTAATAAAGTGTGATATTGTGATGGTACAAGAAACCAAGTTAAATTTATCTTTTGCAGAATTATTGTTTTCCTCTTGGAAGCCCTAGAAATTTTGTATTTCTTCCTTTGTGGGGGCTTCGGGAGGGCTTGCTTTTCTTTGGAATGATTTTAGTGTGGATCTCTCTTTGGTTGCATCTTCATCCAATTGAATGCTTGGTTTAGTAAATAGTAGACTTTCTAATACTAAATTATGGCTTTTTAATATTTATGGTCCTATTAGCATTGTTGAGAAAAGGAAACTTTGGGGAGAATTTAGTTTTGATTGCTTCACCATTGTTGGGTGCTTTTTTGGTTCTTTGGGGTGACTTCAATCCAAGTTCATGTCTTGATGAGAAAGCTGGGGGTATCATTCCAAACAAGCATATTATTGATGATTTTTGTCATTTTATCAAAATTTTGAACCTACTTGATTGTAAAACTCAAAATGGCCCCTTCACTTGGACTAATATGAGAAAGGATTTTTGTCAAATTGCTGAAAGGTTGGAGCATTTTTTGGTGTCTAAAAATTGGTATAATTTTGGTCGGTATTTCTTTTCCTCAGTCCTGCCTTTTACTGGTTCGGATCATTTTCCTATCTTATTTTCTATTCTTGAGGATAGGGCCCCTAGGAAGCTTCCTTTCAAATTCGAACAGATGTGGTTTAGGGACCAATCTTTTTTGCCCCTGTTGAAGATGTGGTGGTTGTATGCTCCACATGTCAAAGGATCTAGGATGTTTCAAACAGTTAAGAAATCGGCTTTTCTTAAAGGCAAGATCAGAGATTGGAATACTTTGCATATTAAGAATATTTTTGGGGAAAAGGCTGGGATTTAAGAGGAAATTGAGTAGATTAATGAGGTTATTTTGGTTTCAAGTATGGATTCTTTGTCCTCTGATAGGCTTAAATGTTTGAAAGCCCAATTTGAGGAAGTTTTGGCTCGGGAAGAATCTTATTGGAGGTAGAAATCTAGGGATCTACGGCTATCAGAAGGTGATAGGAATACTAAGTTTTTTCACTCTTCAACTAAGCTAAAGAGGCAGCGTAATAGAGTATCTTGTATTCACAATTCCAATGGGAATTGTCTATCTGATGATGGTGAAATTTCTTTAGAGGTTGTTAAATTTTTTTAAGTCTTTATTGTCTACTAAGTCAATCTCTTTAGATAATAATTTTGTTAATTCAGTTCCTCCACTTAATAAGGATGATAATAAGATGCTTATGGCACCTTTTACTATTGATGAATTAAGAGAGGTGGTATTTTCCATGCATCCGGAGAAGGCTTCAGGGCCGGATGGGTTCATGACTTTGTTTTTTCAGAAATGTTGGTACTTTGTGGGGAATGATGTTTTATTAGCCCTTGAAGAGTCTAGGTGGAATAGAACTATTTTGAAAGAACTAAACAGTGCTCTTATTACCATTATTCCTAAGGTGGAAAATCCTAACCCTTTCTCTGATTTTCATCCTATTGCTCTTTGTAATACTTTGTATAAAATCATTACTAAGGCAATTTCAGTTACGTTGGCTAAGCATCTTCCTAGGATTGTGTCTATTGATTAGGGTGGTTTTGTTCCTGGAAGGGAAACTTCGGAGGGTGCAATTGTTGCACATGAGATTATGCATTCCATTTCACTTCAGAAGACTCTAGCTATGATTCTTAAACTTGATATGCTTAAAGGGTATGATCGTGTTGACTGACATTCCTTAGTTTCTGTTCTGAATTGCTTTGGGTTTGCTCATAGTTGGGTTAAATGGGTCTTTTCCTGTATTTCTTCTGCTCATTTTTCAGTTTTGCTTGATGGTTCTCCTACTAGTTTTTTCTCTTCCTCTCGAGGGGTTAGGCAAGGGGATTCTCTTTCCCCCTTTTTGTTTATACTTCTGGTTGAGGCTTTAAGTAGGGCCATTTCTGATGCTAGATCTTCAGGTTTGTGGAGTGGTATTAAAATTGATGGGTATCCTACTTCACAATCCCATTGTCTTTTTGCAAATGATACTCTCTTATTTGGTTCAGCCTCTCTGGCAGAGGCCGGAGTTATCAAAAAGATTATAGATTACTACTCTTCCTTTTCTAGGCAGAAAGTTAATAGTCTTAAATCAAAGGTGTTTTTTCTAAATGTTTCCCCTCTAGTTAAGAAACGTTTGACTCATTTTTGGGGTTTTCAAGTGGGTTCCTTCCCTTGTAAGTATTTAGGTATTCATTTTTTTGTTGGTTCGGATAAGGCAATGTTTTGGGATAAAGTGGTTCATGCGATATCTTCTAGAATTTCTTCTTGGAATCATAAATGGCTCACTTTAGCTGGTAAAATTCTTTTGATTAAGTCTGTGCTTAATGTCATTCCTATTTATTTGATGTCTGTTTTGAAAAATCCTCCCAAGGTTGTTCATGATCTCAAGGTGTCTTTAAGATCCTTTCTTTGAAATGATAACATTGGGGGTAAAAAGAAGATTCCTCTTTTAGCTTGGGATATGGTGTGTCTTCCTAAGGAGTTGGGGGGTTCGGGTATCAGAGACTTAGTTTCTCGAAACAAAGCCTTGGGGAATAAACTTGTCTGGAAACTATATATGGACCCTTCTAGTAAATGGGCTTCCATTATGTTTTCTAAGTATTTGAGGGGGGCTCCTAGAGAATGGCTTTTCATAGCCTCATCTCTCCTGAAAGGATTAGCTTTTTGGAATTTTATTGTTAGTTACAGAGTGGTTATCCTTCCTCACCTCTCTTGGGTAGTTCATAATAGGAAGAAGGCTCAATTTTCGGATGAAGTTTGGAATGGTCATGTTGCCTTATCTTCCATTCGGGATTGGTCTCCTTCGTCTGATATCTTTCCTGGTCTCTAGGGTGTTTTTGTTGCTGACTATTGTGATATTGATACTTCGGGTCCTTATCCTATTTTTCGATGGAAATCTATTGATTTTCTGCCTATTAGTAAAGACCTCAAAGTTGCTTATGAATAGGAGCTTGAAAAAAGATTTCTTGTGTTTCAAGATCGGGATGATGCTTTGGTTTGGACTAAGAGTACTTCATGTTCTTATTCTGTAAAGGAGGGGTACAAGGTCTTGTCTCGTTCCTCTTCTTTCTCCCCTTGGCCTTCTCAGCTCTTTTGGCATTCGGCTTGTCTTCCTAAAGCTGATTCTTTTGCTTGGCTCACAGTTGAAGATAGAGTTCTCACTGGGATGAGATTAGATAGGCTTGGGATTACTGCGGTCTTTCCTTGTGTGTTTTGTGGTTTCTTTACGGAATCCATGGATCATGTTTTTCTTCATTTCTTGTTTGCTTTGGATTGTTGGTACTGGTTGTTTGGTATGCTTGGATGGTCTTCTGCCATTGGTCCTAATTTATTGTCTCATTTTTTGGCTTGGCCTTTGTTGTATTCGTCATAATTTTACTCTTCTCTTTGGGTTGTTGCTCCTTCTATTGTCATTTGGAACAGCTGGCTTGAGAGGAACTCTAAGATTTTCAAGGATAAATCCACTTCATTGTTGGATGTGCTTGATAGGATTCAATCCTCCATTTATGAGGTGGTGCTTTCTTACATTTATAAAAATTTGGATCATTTGTCCTCCTTTTCTCATTGGGATAATTGGGTGACATGGAAATGGAAATCACTGCGAGTCATTCCATCTCATGGGGTTGTAGCATCAAGCTTATCCTCTCTTGCCAAGCGTAGGATTGCTAAATGGTCTCCTAAGGGTAATCCGGGAAAGTCGGGGATTGGAGCTGTCCTTTTTTATCACAATTCTAAGATTGTCAAAGCTATGTGTAAATTTATTGCTGTTGGTTCCAACAATTCTATTGAATTTCATGCTTTATCTTTTGGTCTAGATTTAGCCATCTCTTTGGGCATTAAGGATATTATCATTGAAGGGGATTCAATTCTGGTCTTTCAATTGGTCTCTAATAAGAAGTGTGTTTCCTTGCACTTACAATATCTTTTAGATCGAATTCTTGCTCAATTGAAGTGTTTTACTACCTTTACTATATCTCACTACTATAGGGGAATAAATTGTATTGTCGATTATCTTGCTAATAAGGCTGTAATTGAAAGTCTTGAGTATTTGGAAGTCTCCCCTAGGGATATTCCCTCTTTTTGCATTAGTGTTCTTTTTAGGTTTTCCTTTGGTTGAAGTTTGGGTTCAGGGGTCTCTTGTTTGATTTAGTATGGCAGGTGTATTCTGATCTTTGATTGGTTGATCTTTGATTTGGTTGGGTGGTTTTCCTTTTTGATTGTTTGCAGTCTGTGGCTTTCATCACACTCCTTGTTGGTTGTAGATTTTCTTTCGTGTATTACATTAGGGAGGGTGTTGTCTGGCCTTATGGCAACATTTTTGCTAATGGCATACTTAGTAAGTATTTACTCAACGAGTAAGGAGGGTCATGGAGCTTCATCTATGTGGTTTGTATCTTGTTTGTCAGGATGGATTTAGTTGATCTTTCTCAGGATTTGATGCCCTCACACACTTGGTTATTATTATTAGTGGGCACTTTGTTTTGCAGGTTGGATGTTTTTGTTTTGGTTATCATGGTGCGAAGCTTTCCTTATCTTCATTACATTAAGGAGGATGGTAACTGTCTTTAATGATGACATTTACGGTAAGTTCTGCTTTTTTTAACGTGGTGGGTACTTGAACTTCATCCGTGTAGTGTTATATGTCTGGCAGATTGGGTTTATTTGGTTAATCATAGATTCGATGCCCGAGGTTTATCTAGTTAATCATTGATTTGTTTCCCGCACACACTCTTATTTCATTTGTTCATTATTATGAGTTGGAATTTCTTTAGCTTGATTCACAGTTGGCTACTTGATTTGGTAATCATGGTGTGATGAGCTTGGGTAAGCTAGCTTGCGGAAGCTTCTTCATGATGTTGTGTCGATTAATCATTTTTTTGGCAGCTATCTTTATCATGGTTTGCAGTCTTCTTGATTGATTGAGTAATTATGTCTGGTTGTGCTTTGTTCACTCCCTTGGCAAGTGGGTTTGGTAATTATGCTTCGGTATGTTGGTTGTTCTGTGTTGTATCGTGCTTTGCCATGGTTGCATTCATGATGGTCTCTCTCACTTGGTTTGGCTTATAAACAGGCTCTAGTTTTTCTTTTTCCATGCTTTTCTCTCTTTTATTTTGGTGGTTCTTCTCATATGTTAAGATGATCTGTTTCATTCAAATGATTTTGTTAAGGCTTGGAAGATGGTGGTTGTCTTCGGGGTCTTGGAAATTGCAGGTGGTTTGGTATATGCGGTGGTTTCTCATCTATCTATTGCTAACTTGGCTATTTCTATGGGATATTCTTTGGCTTTGCCTCATTTTGGTTCCATCAGGTTTACAACATCTCCTCCTTCTTCTTATATGAATTATTATGTGTTTGCTTACGGTTTTTGTCTTGGCAGGCTTACTTGTAGTGGTTTTTGTTCTTGTTTTTTGTCTCATGCTAATTAGTGGCTTAAAGACTTGTTCTTTATAGGCAGGGGTGGTTCGTGGTCAACTTTTTTTTCTAGTATTTCAGTTTTTTGATGGATGTTGATCTTCCTGATGATTCAAATGCCTATGCCTCTCACGGCAGCTTCTTTTGTGTCTAATGAAAAGATTATGTAATATGGGGTGGGATTTTGGTTGAATGTGCCTAGGAGGCTTTTGTAATGGGTAGTAGGCTTTGTGATTTTTGAGCAATACTGAAGGGTTTTCTTACTGGTTCTTTCCCTTCAGTGCTCATTGAACCTGATACCTTGTAAAAAATATTATATATTAATATAATTAAATGGTATATCCACTTTTATCAAAAAAAAAAATTTAAAATGAGATAGGATTAATTAATTAGAATGATGCAGAAGTTGAAATTGCACAATTAATAATGATTTGAATTGATAAGAAGAATAAGTTAGTTTAATTAAATATTTAAAGAATTACTTAATTAAATAGATGAATAATTAGTGTAAGATCGATGAGACATTTTTAAGTGTCTACATTTGCCCCTCTTTGACACAATGTCAGAATGACATTGTTTCAAAGAAAATGAAAAAAATTCTGCCTCGATGACACTTAGTGTATAAATATGCCCCCTCAGAAAATGTGGTCGAAAAATTGTGGAATGAAGACCATTTTTTCGGAAATGTGCTAGAAAGTGATAATGTGTAGTTTGGTAAGGTTTTGATCTCCTTTGGCATGTCTACAACTGCGTTGAAGTTGGAGGGGTCCATGATTGTTATGGTGGCAAAAAACTCTAATTATGAGCTATAAATTGAAAATTGGTATTGATTTGATCTCATTTGCACTAACTTGCTTTGTAAGAATTCCTTTGAGATTATAGTGCTTTTGGCATCCTTGGAGCGAAATTGCGGGCCACAGAGCGAGGTTGCATTTGTCCGAGCGAGTGCGGTCATATCAGAGACCTCCCTACACTGGTGGCATGGTGAGTTGTCATGATTTTTTCTCATTTTTCATCTGTTTTTTCCAATTTTTGCATCGATCTTTGATAGGTCAACTTTCATGCATTTCGCAATTGACTGTCGATTTTTTTGCATTTGCTATAAATAATTTGCATTTTCTTTTAATAGTTCACAATTGATTTTTACTTGTGCATTTGAAGTTCCTAATTAGCACTTGTTTAAATCAATTCGCATTTGAAAGTTTTGATTCACACTTGCTTAAATCAATTTGCATTTGAAAGTTTTGATTCTCACTTGCTTAAATCAATTTGCATTTGAAAGTTTTGATTCACACTTGCTTAAATCAATTAGCATTTGGTTTAAGTATTTTACAATTGATGATAAAAGGCATTTATTTATGCATCCTGATAATACGAAGATGTAACTAATTCATTTTTTTGTTTTCCAAATGCAGGAGCATTGTCCAGTATTGCTTGCTAGATAGACAAGTTCAGATGGTCTTGATTGACGTTACGAGTTGGACATAGAGGATACTGCTTTGTTGTGACAGGTTGGATTGTATCACATAGTACATTTGCCTGAGGTTAGGGCCAACAGGGCTATGATTACTGCTTTGATTGAGCGGTGGCATTCAGAGACATGTTCTTTTCATCTATCGATAGGTGAGGCATCCATCACACTTGAGGATGTGTGGTGTATCTTACACATTCTGATATTTGGTACATGAGTTACTGTTGATCGTCGTGATGATGTATCTGCTTTGTGTGCACTATTTGAGTGTTCGGAGGAATATCTCCATATTTGTGGTTGTTATGAGATTCTTTGGGATGATTTTGATTATGATGGTCTCACCGTTGTTCTTGCTTGCACTGTTGCTAGATTATTGATCCCTGATAGACATACCCATGGTTTCCCTGTTGGATGGGGATGAGCCATGCATGATATGATTATTGATAGATGAGTGTTTGCTTTGGGTCCCTGTCTTCTTGCCACTTTATATCATTAGATGCATGTGATTGTTTATTTGCGGCAGAAATTAGTTGGATGTGGCATTACTTTTCTCCAGATGTGGGCTTGGGGGCACATATCTATATTTCATCCCATGTTACATGTTGATTTAGTGCCAGAGTAGCCATATGCTTATAGGTACACTATTGGTGTGAGACATAGGGAATCGGGTAACATCTTTTATTGGCATCATCAGATTGATATCTTACAGTATTTCTCATGGAGACCTTATCTCACTTGCCTCGGTTGGGCTGATGATGCCCAACATCTTCCTTTTTGTTGAAAACAGAGATATCTTATTGGTCGAGACGTGGGTTGTCCTAGGGTTATTGATATGCATCTTCCTGGTCGTGTACTCTGACAGTTCGAGGAGATACAGGGTATTCTGGATGTGACAGATTATTTTGCTCGCACTACTCAAGAGGTTGATGATTGGGGTGCTTGCATGCAGCCTCATGTTGCTATTGTTGAGTTTGATTCTCTTGCTCTTGTTCAGTGGGGATGGCGGGTTGGTGTAGCGGATCCGGGGACCATAACACAGTATAGTGTATGGTGGATACAACATAGGCCCATACCTTTGACAGATCCGACAGTCTTGATTGCCTCTCCGTAGATTAGACATGGTAGGGGACCCAGGTGGAGAGGGAGAGGTGGGGGGAGAGATGAGGGGAGAGACATAGGAGGGAGAGATGGAGGAGGGAGAGATAGGGGTTAGATAGATTTGATAGTAGTGGTTGCAGAGTAGGTAGAGAGTGGAGAGGAGGATGTTGATATTGTTGGAGAGACTACATCTATGAGTAGTTCTGATAGGAGTGATAGTGAGGGTGATGAGTCAGCATCAGGCTCATCGAGCAACGATGGGGATGAGGGTGGGGATAGTGGACATGATGTTGACATACCCCAAGCTACGAAGTCAGGAGATGCAGAGGGAGGAGATGAGGATGGATTGAGAGATTAGGTTAGGAGTTTAGAGGACTTGGTTGCTACTTTGCGGTAGTGGCGGATGGAGGATATAGATCAGTACTAGCATGTGATGGAGGAGTTGACTACAGAGAGGGCTCAGATAGCCGCTAAGAGAGATCGACTATAGAGGGAGAGGGATGAGGCAGTTAGGAGAGCTCAGATCACCATGGATGCATACGATCAGTTATTTGGGCCGATGGCAGAGGCATGGAGCCAGACAGGATAGATAGTTTGATGCTACATAGGAGGATATTTATTATAGGTAGGCTTATGAGAGAGTCATTCCTGAGGGCCAGAAGGAGCCTAGTTTTAGCACTTTCATTGGGAGGAGATCGAGTCAGTCTACCTCTCGACAAACTAGCAGTGGAGGAGTGATGGGTCCACCTAGGGCGTCGTCAAGACAAACTGGAGTGAGGCGAGATGCACCTACTAATAGAGGCAACATAGGTTGAGATTTTTGTTATTGATGTTGTATCATAGATATGATGTATTTTGAGACATTTTTATTAGATATATGATATGCATTCTTGATGAGCTATTTGATGATGAACTTCATGGTCTAATGTTTTTTTTGTTGTTTTTATGCTTATGCTTACTTGGTAATGCAGTGATGTTTCTTTATTTTGTTATCTATGAATATATATGTGAATATTGATGAAATGCTTGTGATAATGCAATGGACTAATGCAACATTATGTGAAATGATTTATATGAAAATGCGATTTGAATTTTTATTTTTATTTTTTGTCAAAATAGGTGTTGAAAATCGTGAATTTGGAAGAATTGTTAGTTGTTAGATGGAGAATAGATTAGAAGGAATGGTATGAAATAATAAATCAATCAAATCAATCTTTATTTATTGTAAAAGTAGATATGATAGAAACGATTTGATATAATTTTGATGAGAAAGTCTTCATTGTTTTATTCGTAGTGCAATACATTATCATCATTGAGCCTTATTATGTAATGGAGCTTATTACACCAGGGTATGAGGAACCAAGATGTATAGATATCTCATTGCAAAGAAACAAACACGTAGCAAACAAGGAATGAACCCTCCATTCTAGGAATTACACTAGGGGTCGAGGTATGTGTGGCATCCATAAGCTGAATGCTCCTATCACAAACACGCACTAGAGCAATTACCCCAAAACTTCATTGCTTCAAACCACAAACAACAAACAAAAGAAAAAGGAGCATTCCCATCACGGCTCCTCTAGTCACTTTTTGGACATCCTTGAGTAGCTTAAAGCAATTATCTTCACCAATTTGATAAAAATAGTGAACCAAAATAGACAAAACTCAACAGTTGGAATGACTGTGTCTTTGCTTTGATATGTTTGATGTGATTTTGATAATGTCTGGTTTCAGAAGTTTTGGACCCCGTTTAAGACTGACCTATCTCATTTCAAGTGTACTGATTCTGTTTAAGACAAGATGTTGATCGCGTTGATAGTTTGATAGTGATTCGATAGATTAGACAGTTGATCAGCTTGATTGCAAACATTTTGACAAGATAGTTATATCCTTTGTTTAACTTCGTGCAGAGTGTTTGTTGGATATCTGCTAGGGTGTTTGATTCTTCCGAGACATTTTATTGCAATTTTTTTAATTGATTTTTCAATGTTTTTGGATTGATTTTTTATATTTGATATTTTTCGAGACATTTTCTGAATGTTTTGATTTTTTCAGGACTTTTTATGATTTTTAGAATTTTTTCAGTTATGCCCCCAGGTATGCAACCCTATATGATGATATGAAGAATGGATGTGGAGACAATGAATTTTGACATGAACTATACTAATGTAGTATGCAAGATGAAGATGCAATTCCTATTTGAACAAGGGTGATTATGTGTTTCCTTTATTTCGACATGTACTGATTGAATTGAAGGTGTGAAACATTTCAGACATAAGAGTTCAATTTGTTCTCAGAAATTTTTAGACCATCCAACCTAACACACTATGTAACCAAGATTCATGAATGGAGGCACGAAAAACTTCTCCATCAATTCTTGAAACTTTGATCCTCTTTTTCCTATGTGTGTGCATTTGGATTCATTCCAACTCTTATAACCATCAAAGACCCTTGGAATCTTGTTTGGCTATCTATGTGAGTTATTATGACTTCAAAAGCATCCTGGATAGAGCCTCGCTACCAGCAAGATTTTAGGGCTCTGACGAGGTTATGCACTGTAATCTCTTAAATATTTCTCCATTTCCAATAGGCGTCCATAGCCCTGATGGAGTTACTTGCATGTTCCCATAGTCAAGATTTTATTGTCACAATTGTATGTGTGAAATTTCAATAATATATCATTTTTTTATTTTGCCTTGAGATGGATATTGGCATAGTATTATTTTCTTTTCTTTTCTTTCCTTGAATTTTAAGTAATAAAACCTACTTGGGTATGATAATTACAACGGCGCTGAAGTAGAATATTGGATTTTTCACTAGCCACATGACCAACTAGGTATCTGTAATGACTTAGAGCTTTTGATTAATGTGTGAGATATAGCAA
Source organism: Cryptomeria japonica (assembly GCF_030272615.1). NCBI lineage: Eukaryota > Viridiplantae > Streptophyta > Pinopsida > Cupressales > Cupressaceae > Cryptomeria > Cryptomeria japonica. The sequence goes on along the minus strand of NC_081406.1, from coordinate 324,458,190 downwards.
TTGATAGATTTTGGGTAACAAGACTTGATAGTGAAACCTCTACACAATCATAGATAAAGCTCAATGACAAGGCTACGTTAAGGATGAATGACCAAAGGCCTCCTAAAAACTTCATGAACAAGTATCTAGGAAATGAGACAACGTTCATTCCTTTCAGTGTAAACAAGTGAATAATTCATACAATCATCCTTTGTTTATGGATGTAACTATATGAGAAAGAAATAATGGTATGCAACTATGTGTTGTGCAATGGTTATATGCAAGTGACTATGATGCATTCTAAAATAGAGATATGCAATGCAATGCAGTAAAGAAATATGCAATTGCAGTACTAAAATTTGAAATGATCCCACCCTTAGATGTAATATCTTTTTAGGTGCATTTTGTTAATGGGATTGGGGAGTGTATCTCCCTCCATTGTTTACAAATGATAAGCGGTGTTTCCTATTACTTTGGTTATAACAAAAGGACCTAACTAGTTAGGCTCAAATTTTCCTGGTTTTTTGCATTCAGTGAGGTTCCTTTGATTTTCTTTAAGAACAATGTTGCCTATTTCGAAGCAACGTGGGTTTACTCTTTTGTTGTAGATTATTCTCATTCTATTTTGATATCCTTGTAAATGTTTCAGAGCACTTTGTAGTTTCTCATCTAGGAATTCTAGTTCTTGCAAATGTGATACTCTGTAGTCTTCTTCTGAGATAATGTTTTTCAGAGAGACCCTTAGTGATGGCAATTCTATCTTGATAGGAAAAATATCTTCTTAACCATAAACCAAAGAGTACAGTGTGGTACCAGTTGTTGTGCAGACACTAGTTTGACAGGCCCAAAGAGCCGGGTTCAGTTGGAGATGCCAATCTTGTCCACAGTCGTTGACAAATTTCTTTAAAATTATCAAAATAGTCTTGTTTGTTCCCTCAGCTTTACCATTGCTTTGTGGATAGTAGGGTGTTGCAAAACGTTGGTGGATGTAATTATTTTTGCAAAGTTCACTCACTTCTTGATATTTGAAGGGTCATTCGTTATCAGTTACAATGCACATGGGTACTCCATATTTGCAAATAATATAATTCAAAATGAATTTAGCTATTTTCTTTCCTATTGTGAAGGTCATCGAGATTGCTTCAACCCATTTTGTGAAGTATTTTGTAGTTGTGAGGATAAACTTATGTTTGTTGGAGGAGGTAGGGTTTATTTTCCCTACAAGATCTAATCCCCACTATGAAAATGGCCATGGTGATATTATTGGTTGAAGATCTTGAGCAGGTGCATGGATCAAGTTCCCATTCAATTGGCATTTCTTGCATCTTTGGACATACTTGTAAGCGTCCTTTTCTATTGTGGGCCAATAATAACTTGTTCACAACAATGTTTTTGCCAGGGTTGGTCCAGAAGAATGTGCCCCACATATGCCATCATGAACTTCTTTCAGGGCAATTTTCTCCTCCTCAACATTAAGGCATCTGAGTAAGGTTTTGTCTACACTTTTTCTATACAAAGTGTCAACAATAATTGAATGTCTTGATGATTGTCGGATGAGTGCCTTCCTTCGTGAAAGATCAGGAGGTATATATTGATCATGAAGGTATGCATATATATCTTTGTACCATGGGGACTCAAGTCCTATTATCATACTTACATATTTAGTGGATGTTATTTCATAAGTTGGGACAATGAGTTGTTCCACTTGAAATTCAAAGTGAGTTCCATCGTTTGGTATATCCAAGAGAGAACCTACCATTGCCATTGCATCTACTGCCTTGTTTTGTGCCCTTTGTATCTGTTCAAATGTTACATTGGTTAAGTGTTGCTTGTATTCTTCCACCAATTGTTTGTATGCTGATAGATTATTATCTTTTGTATTGTAATCATCATTGACTTGATTCATAATAAGTTGTGAGTCTCCAAAGAATTGTAGGTCCATGATCTTCCATTGTAGTGTAGTGCGTAGTCCTACCACCAGGGCTTCATATTCAACAATGTTATTGGTGCAAGGGAAGTTGATCCTGAATGATTTGGGAATTGGATCTCCTTGAGGAGTTATTAACAAAATTCCTGCTCCTGCTCCATGATTTGTGTGAGACCCATCAAAAAATATTTTCCAATTTGTTTGTGTTGATATTGTAAATACTGATTCATTTGGAAAATCCACCACCATTGGATGATCGTCTTGTAGGGGTTCTTTTGCACGTTGATCTGCTATGATTTGTCCTTTTATGGATTTTCTATTGACATATTCAATGTTGAATTCACTAAGTATCATAACCTACTTTGCAAGTCTTTCGGTTAGTGCTACTATATTCATCATGTACTTGAGTGGATCAAAGTGTGCAATGAACTGGAATTTATGACTCAACATATAATGTCTCAGTTTTTGTGATGCAAAAACTACTGCAAGACACGCTCTATCTATTGGTGTGTAGTTGAGTTCATATCAAATGAATGTTCTACTAATGTAGTAGACAACTCTCTCTTTTCTGTGTTCATCATGTTGTGCTAGGAGAGCACCTAAGGAGGAGTTTGTTGCAGCTATATACAAGAGTAATGGTTTCCCATGCATGGGTAGAACCAAGATCTGTGTGGACAAAAGATATTCTTTTAGTGTCTCTAATGCCTCTTGGCATTGTTGTGTCCATTTGAATGTGAAACCTTTCTTTAAAAGATGTTGAAATGGTTGGCACTTTTCTACCAATTGGACAATGAAACATCTTATGGATTGTAATATGCCTACAAACTTCTGAGTTGCTTGAGTGTAGTAGGTGATGGAATGTCTAAAATAGCTTTCACTTTCTCTGGATCTATCTCAATACCGCAATTAGATACAATGAAGCCCAAGAGTTTGCCCGATGTTACTCCAAAGACACATTTTTTTGGATTGAGCCTTACATTGTATTGCTCAAGTCTATCAAAGATCTTAGCCAATATGTCTAGATGACTATCCCTTGTGTTGTATTTTGCTAGAAAATCATCTACATAGTCCTCCATGATTGCGTGTATCATGTCATGGAATAAGGTGGTCATTTCCCTTTGATAAGTGGCACTCGCATTTTTAAGGTTGAATGACATCACATTCCAGTAATATGTTCCCCATGGACAAGTGAATGATATTTTAGGTTGGTCTTCTGGTGCAATTTTGATTTGATTATAACCAGAAAAACCATCCATGAGTGATAGCATTTCATTTCCAGATGTCAAGTCCACTATCATGTCTGTGTTAGGGAGTGGAAAATCATCTTTTGGGCAAGCCTTATTGAGGTCTCTAAAGTCGGTGCAGATCCTGATACCTCCAGTATGCTTGGATACTGGGACTAGATTTGAAATCCATTCAGCGTAGTCTATGGGCCTAATGAAACCCACATCTAAAAAAATTTGTAGCTCAATTTTGACTAACAAGGCTATGTGAGGGTGCATTTTCCTGAGCTTTTTCTTATATGGTTTTACTCTTGGAAGCAATCGAAAATGATGTAAGACCAATTCAGGATCGAATCCAGACATATATGCATAAGACCATGCAAAATTGATTGGTCTTTGCTTAAATAATTGGATAAATTTCTCTTTTTCTATTAGATTTAGGGACTTTTCTATATGAATGTTACGAACTTTCTCAACATCATCGATGTTGATTTTCTCAGTTTCTTCTACCAATAATGTTTATTGTTCTTTATCAATAGGAAGAGAATACATTCTGTAATGAGAAATGTGTTTTGCTTCATTATCATTGTCTTGATTAGGAGAGGAGCTTGCTTCTCTGAAATATGTAGTTTTGTCTAGATCTATTGCAAAGCCAGCCTTGTGATCATCATAAGGGAGTCTATCCCTTGCATCCATGAATTCAAATATGGCTTCATCATTTTGGAACCAATCTAATTGTGGCTTTTCCTTTTGCCCCCAGTCAATCAGATATGGATGTATAAGGGGTAGGTCTTTATTCCCTTATGTTGTAGAAGATCCTGATAAGATGCATACTTGGTTATTTGGATGACTTGATATGTCCTCATCATAAATTGGTGGTGGGATGTCCTTATTATCAGATGGGAATTCATAGTCATGAGAATTTGTGACACTTTCTATGTATGTTTCACTTTCTGATTCTATGTCACTCATCTTCTCTTGTTCTTGTAACTGAGTTTGTTGCAGAATAGTGGATCTTCTTTGTATTGTGGCTACCCTTCTTAAGCCTGGTATCAGTCATTGCATTCTTTCTTCATCTGACTCAAATGGAGGAGCTGGAGTTGTTTCCCTTGGCAAAAGTATTGACAGCAACCAGGGATTTGGCTCATTTGCTAGTGTTTCAAGTACTATACTGCTAGATGACTCTATGCTAGTTTATTGTAGAAGTTGCCTCATGTCTTCACCATCTGATTCCATAATAGGAGATGTTAGTGTTCTCCTTCTTTTCTAAGATGATGAGGAAAATACTCTTGTTCATGACTGATTTTGAGGTATGTATTATGAAGGTAACCTAGGCTTGTTCAGTATATCTAATGTACGTTGTTTGGCCTCTATTATTTGGGGTACATGTTTATATCCCAAACCTTGATTCTTTGGGTTTTCATGTGGCAAAACAAGTTCCAATCTTCCTTTCTTTTGTAGTCCCAATACTATGGTGCCATCATACCCATGTTTTTGTAACATCTTGAAGTCGTTGCCATATTGATGTAGAGGTAACCTGGGTATGGTCATGTCATTTTCTTCTCTGTATATCCAGTGATTGACATCTTCACTTAGAGATTCTTCTTGTAAGTCTCCACATCTAATGAAAGAGCATGAATCTGAGTACTTCACTATCTCTTTTCCTTTATCTTGCTTCATTGTTGTGTTATGAGGCTTCCCAAAAGACCAGTGAGAAAAAGATGATTGTTTGTCATTTGAGGTACTCAAAATGGAATATTCTCCACAACCAACTTCCTTAATCTGTAAAGAAGATGTGGTTGGTGTACTTTTTTTGTTTCTCTGATTGATAATGATTTCATTTGTAAGTGAAGTGGAGCTTCCTAATTGTTTGGTACTTGATTGTCTGTGCTTGCCCTTAAATAATTACAGTGTTGAAAAGGGTTTGGGTCACCATGGACAGTGATCTCAATGCCATTGTATGGGAACTTCACACATTGGTGAAAATTTGATGCTTTTGCTTGCATGGTATGTACCCATGGGAGGCCTAATAGCATAATGTACCCCAATTCTCTGTTTAGGACTTGAAAGGTGATGTCTATTGTAACTGGTCCCACTTGTACTAGCAAAGTCGCCACACCCTTAGAAGGGCGGTCCTTGTCATCATAGGCTTTGATATTGATTCTCTTGGTAGAATCAATATAATGTTTAGAATATCCTAAAGCTTTGATCAAGTATAGTGTGCATATGTTAAGGCCAACTCCGCCATCTATAAGCACTCTTTGAACCTTCTTTTGATGAACCAAATCTTCTAAGTGTAAGGGATCATTATGCGTGGGTCAGTTAGTAGGTACATCCTATTCAGTGAATGCGACCTTTGAAGCTGCCAAGTTTCCAACCATGGATTGGAATGTGTTATCATCAATATCTCTAGCAACAACTGAATCTTGTAAGGCTTTGTCCAGGACTACCTTATGAGCTGGTGAGATGCGCTATAACTCAAATAATGAAATTTGAATTGGGATTCTTTTCAACTGATCCACCATATTATAATTACTGGTTGATGGAGGTGAATTTGATGGCACCCCTTGTAATGTGACCTTTGATCTTCTAGTGATGACAACATAATCTCTGGTTTTAGAATTTACTATGATTGTAGCCACCATTTCATCTCCTGCATTTAGTGTCTTTATGGCATAGTCAAATGTGACATTGGTATAGTTGGCAGTATTGTTTTGTGCATTGGAACTAGAAGCCTTCCCTTTGTCATGTTTGACAAAAGAATCCTTGAAAATGGTATGATCTATGTTTAGTGCCTTATTGGTATCCACAGTAATGTCACCTTGATCAATGAGATCTTGGATGAGGGTTTTCAACTTGTAGCAACTTGTTGTCTTGTGACACTTATTGCGTATGATACTCACAAAAATCATTGTCATTCCACCAAGCAGGCTTGAATGGACCTGGTTCATATGGTCCAACTTCGAGTAAAGTTATTGCATTGTTGTGTATCAGTTTTTTGAGTGTTGATTCAATAGGTTCACCAAGGGGTGTAAATATTCTTCTGGGTACACTTTCCCTTGGTGGTCTTGGATTGCTTGACTGCGGTGCATTGGTGTTGTTTGTCCGAGTTTGATTCTTATTGGCAAAATCAGCTAGTCCTTCCAAAGATACTATTGGTTGAGCTCTGTTTACAACACAAGCATCAACAAATCCATCATTTGTGACATTCTTATTCCTAGGCCAAAATTTTGGCCTTTCATTGTTTGTACTTGTGTTTGGCCCATTATCTTTGTGGTGTTTCAGTATCCCTCGTTCTAATAGGCCTCTTTCATATTTGTTGCATTTTTCTATGATATCTTTAAAATTGTTTAGGCATTGCATTTGTAATGGATACTTAATTGGAGGTACAAGATTTTCATTGAAAATGTCTACTTGCTCAGCTTCAGGGATGTGACTAAGACATTTGCAGTATAAACCTTTCCATCTTTGCAAGAATGTAGTGAAGGTTTCTCCTTCCTTTTTCTTTGTTGCACATAAATCCATCAAAGTAACTAGATTATCTATATTGAATGCAAATTTTGATATGAATAACTCAGCCTGTTCACCCCACAAAGCAATCTTACGTGGGAGGTGTGAAAACCAATCTAATGTTGTCCCTTCAAGACTTTTGGAAAATAGCCTCATTAAGTATGTATCATCGTGAGCTACCTCGATACATGTTGTGAAGAATTCTCTGACTTGATCTTGAGGATCACCTTTACCTCTATATTTGTCGAACCTTGGAGTTTCAAAATGCGTGGGAAAAGGTGGCATGTATAACTTTTTGTCAAAAGGATATGGACGGAGGTCCTCCATTGTATAGCTCTTTTTATCATTGACTGTTTGCATACTGGTCATCTGTATCTGAAGATTCTCTATTTGTTGAGTCAAAATCTCTGTTTGTGTCAATGGAGTATTGACTTGATAAGTGTTTCCTACAAAAGGGATAGTATTGGAGTACCTTTGAGCTTGTTGAAATGTAGACTGGCCATGTAGTTGTGTACCATAAGTCCCACTAGGTGGTCTAAAGTATGCAAATTGTGTATTGACATTCGGCTGAGATGAGCTAGTTATTCCCTGATTCACATTTTGGCCACTGTAGGTGGATCCACCTGAAATTGAAGGTTGAGTTATACTTGTCGAAGTAGGATTTTGAGCTATTGTAGCTTGTATTGTTACACTGGGAATTGTCTGAGATATAACATTAGTACTTGTTGATGAAACTGTTGACAGCGCTGAAGTTATAGTCGCTTGAGTATTTTGAGATACACCCTGGGTTGATGTAGTGAGTGTTGCTTCAGTTTGTGTAATAGTAGTTACTTGAGGAACATTTTGACTCAATGTCACACCTAGTGGCAATATAGCCAAAATGTCCACCCCTAGAGGTAATTTGGCCCCATTTTGGACTAATAGTATGAGATATTTGTCTCTATCATAATTGATGAGAGCGTTGAGAATCATAAGCATTGTACGATCTTGTTGGGTTGGTTCCAATTCTTCTTTTGTCAGATTATGTTGTATTTCATCAATAGAAGGCATCCTATTTGTGTTTATTGATAAGGTTGCGGGTCTCCGACCCAGTGTTTGTTGATTTGTGGGCAATTTCATATTCCATGTTGGATTAACCGAAGGGTCATTGTTAGGTTCCATCTAATGTTTCGCCTTTTGAGCACGTGTTAATGGCATGAATGTTATTCCAACATGATCTTGACTCTTTAACCCTCTCTAAAATGCGAATGCAAGACTCAACTAAATGTAGCTAGGTATGCTTCTAAGACTTTCTAAAGGCTAAAATGTAGACAATGCAATCTATGAGTGAAGACTTGCTATCAAGGATTTCAAAATTCAAACACAAGATCTTTAGCGTATTGCTGAAATGCTTCAAATTCTGCCTCTTCTTTGATTTGATTTTCGAGGTCTATGTCAATTTGTACTGACTTCCAAACTTCCTCATCTATGACAACTTGGACTATGTCGAATTGATCTTGGTCAACTATCAATTTCTCAACAAGTATGTTTAACCCTTCAATTATTTCTAGTTGAACGTAGTTTGACCCAAGATTGGGTTGTTCAAATGGGAATTTGTCATTTCCTTTTAGACCCATATGCTAAAGATTATAATGCAGACTATATGGAACCTAGGAATGATTGATACTTTTCTTAAGGACTCTAATGAGGATTTAAAAACTCTGCTATGGTCTTTTCAACCAATTGTCTGATGGCTTCCTTTTGAGCTGCCTTTTTTTATCTTTTTCTTCAACTTTTCATCAAGATAGACAAATTTCCGGATCTCATTATCTATGACGGTTTCAACAATATCGTATTGAGCACGATCAAATTTTAGTTTCCAAGCAAGGTTGTCCAAACTATCAATTATTTCTAATTGGTGGTTGTTTGGTCCAAGATTGGGTTTCTCAAATGGAAATTCACCGTCTCCTTTCAGACCAATGTATTGAGGTATGTTTCTTAGACTCTAATGCAATACTGAATTCTATATGAGTGGATGCAACTTGGTTGAAAACTACTCTTTTTGTGATGTGAGGACTTGTGCAAAAAACTTTGTGCAATATGATGACACTAAAGGACTTATGCATGAACTAGATGTCTAGGGCTTAAGATCACTTGAGAATACCATGTTTTTCATCTTTGAATTTTGCAAAAATTTTGGTTTGATGTTGACGTTGATGTTGACACTTGAATTTGTTGAGGGACTTGATCTTGTTCATTTTTATTTTTTTTATACCTAGTTGAGATTCCACTTTGTTTTTGGTATTTTCTAAAACAATTTAATTTGGTGAAATGTAGCAAAGGACACGACAGACACATCAAAAAGAATAGTAACACAGAAAGAACAATTGTTTAAAGAACTTTTTCCAATCCTCATGAATGTTGGAGTCTTTTTCAAAACCCCATTTTGTTTTCGTTGTATTTGGGCAATTCAATAGCATATCAAGTAGACTCTCCTAAGGTCAAAAGGTCACAAGTATTATCACAGCCCACATCTTGATACTCCGTTAGCTCAAACAACCATGTCACACACCCTAGGGTGCGCCTGTTTTTTTGCCTTTTTCCAGAAATTAGACCAAAGAAGATTGCTCCATCAATTGGCTCGTTATCCTAAGAGATATATGGTGAGTGTCTTGGGGGCAGATTCTTCCCCACCCTTGTACTGTGATAACCCAAGTGTCTGGTTACTGAATCGGTTTGGCTTCTAATTTCTAAAGTGTTTAGAAAGGGTTTCGTTTGAGTGATCACAACCAGTAGAGTTTTACACTCCATTGAGGGAGGCCTCCCAGTCTGTAGAGGTTACACTCTACAGATTTTAACATGCCTTATAGGCATTGGGGGAGACATAACGTCATTGTGACAGCATGTAACACTCGTCACATATAATTTTCATCACATACACATTTATTTATAGTGTCTTGGATTACTTGGCTTTAGTCATTTCCACTTAGGTCATTCCCCTCTCACCGGCCTTAATGGCACCCTAAGGGCAACTCAGGAGGGCAAGCCTTCTAAAGGATTTAAGTACAAAAATTACTGAAAGCATAAAAGAAGAGAGTCCGGTTTCCTGATCACCCATTGAAGGGGAGAGAATAATACCTATCCCTTCGAAGACACAAAAAACAGAGTTCTTTTTATCCTTCCATTGCAGTGATTTTCTATTCTAACTGGAGATGTTTCTTCACACAGGCATGGTGTTCATTTTTAACCTTCATAGCAATTGTGAAAAAGAAAACAGGTTGTTTGTGGTTTATTTTATTTGCACCAATCTGAAGTGTTTCTAAGCTACCCCTGCAGAGAAAATAGCATTAGTAGACACATGGTGGGCTATCCAGCCTAATATTTTTTAGTTATAGAGCTCTATCTTTTCACAAACAGAGAGAAATCCTAATAAAAACCAGAACTAAATAAAGATAGAATGTGAAAAACTTAAACTTGCAATTGCGAACTAACTATTGAGAATATGCGAATTGATATTAGATAAACTGATATCAATTGTGAATTGATATACCATCAAATGCGAATTACTATTGTAGCAATTGTAATGTGATGACTGATCAATTGCTCATTAGTAAAAAAGAATATATATATATATATATATTAAAAAAGAATATATATATATATATATATATATATATATATATATGTGTGTGTGTGTGTGTGTGTGTGTGTGTGTGTGTGTGTGTGTGTGTGTGTGTGTGTGTGTGTGTGTGTGTGTGTTTATTCTTTAAGAAACAACAAAAAAAGACAGAAGATAGAGAAGTTATTTAGCAATTATGTTATCCCACACCACCTGAGCCATCACATCGATGTCGTTGTAGAATTTGTACTTGGCTAAGAAGCGGTGGATATTTCTATGATACTGGGCAATCTCCTTTTTTTCCTCAATCTCACGAAGCTCCCTTTCTGCCTTTAGGAGTCTTTGATATGTTCTTTATTCTCTCATATGTTGTTTTGCCCTTCTTGCACCTGGAAATTATGAATGTTACCTTTCCTGCATTGGATTAGATAAATTTTGTATACAGAAAATGAAATCTCCAGAATGTAATGATTTTTTTGGGTTAGGTGCGCAAGATTACACAATAAAGAAACGATAAAAGACTTTTTGATTTTGCAACCCCTTAAGGCAATTGCGAGATGTTTTAGCAATTGCGGTGCACCCTCTGAGCAATTACGAAATTATGTGATAGCAATTGCAAAGTATTATGAGCAATTGTGAATTTCTGAGTATGCAAGTGCAAAATCTAGATTCTTGTGCACATATGGATCTACAATGTCATTCAAAACAGAAGGTGAAGGTTAGCATGCTTCACGTCGGGTTCACCAAATTGATTAGGGAGATGACTGATTAGATGGATTAGTCATAAAAAGGTGATTGAGAGTTAAAAAGGGGGATTGGTGAGTTAACTGAGTTAATTGATTAGATAACTGATTTGATCAATCAGTTCTAATTTTAGCATGTGTTGTAGGATTTTGAAACTGAATTTGATTCTCATTTTCAATTTGGATTTGCATTTGGACTTTCAAATGGTGAAATGCACATGAAATTAATTAAAATTTAGATTTGGTGAAATGTGAAATTAGATGAAATTAATTGGAATTAGAATTTGGGAGAAATGAAATGAAATTAGATGGAATTAATTGAAATTATAATTTGGGGAATTGGAGGAATTTAATTAATTAATTAAAATAATTTAAATGAAATTATTTAAACATATGAAATTGAATTAATTAAATAATAAAGATTATTTAACTAAGGAAAAAGTCGTAATTAATTAAATAAATAATATATAATTAATAATTGAGATAGGATTAATTAATTAGAATGATGCAGAAGTTGAAATTGGACAATTAATAATGATTTAAATTGATTAGAAGAATAAGTTAGTTACTTAATTAAATAGACAAATAATTAGTGTAAGATCGATGAGACATTTTTAGGTGTCTACAATAATCACTCAATAAAAGATAATAATTTAAATGCCTCCAAATTTTCTTTGAAGATGTACTAGAAGCTTTACCTTGAATGGGACAAGAAAAAGTAATCCTAAAACAAAGAAGTTTTTAAAATATTATATGAGATTTTTTAGGGAAAATCAATAATTGTCACTTATTTTATAGCTAAAACATTGCGAATTTATTTTGCCTCCTTAACTTGATGAGTTTAATGAACTTATATCTGTAATTTTTGTTAACATAATTGTTTAATCCCTTGAATAATTGCTTATAACTCTCTGTGAGTTATTTTAGCCACAAGCTTTGAACAAAATAGTGATGATGCTTGAGAGCTTAAACTATAGTATTAGGTTCCATTTAGTAATTAAGATGGTTCTAATTGATTTTTTTTATTAGAACCCACTTAACTTTTTGAGGTTTCTCATCAACTTTTATTTGTATGTTTTGAAAAAGGGATAATTTTGAATGCAGTTTGTTTGCTTCTAAATTACCACGTCTCTAACTAAAATTACTATCCATTATATCATGCTTGTAATATATTATATTTTATAGATTAAATTCTTGCAAAAGAATTTGCATGAACATGCTAATTATTAGTATCATCATATTTATCTCTAAAATCTCTCTTAATGATTCCCATCCTTGAATCCCCTTTAAAGAGATGCGATATCTTCATTGAGAATGTGGAGGAACATTATCTTTGTGGTTGGATTGTAAAATACTTACTAAAGAGTTATATTCAATATTTAAAGAGATTTGATACACACATCTTTCTCTAGTTAGAAGTATGATCACATTTATTGTGTCACATGAGCCTTTCATAGATAAGGATTATATTTTATATTTGAATTGTTAGAAAAGGATATATATATATATATATATATATATATATATATATATATACTCCTTTGCACCTGCTACTACTAAAGGAGGATATTGAGTTAGTTGTGGATAAATTCTTGTAAGTAGATATTTTGGTTATATACATGAAGGGTATGTAGTCTATTGGTTATGTAGTATGGAGAATTGCTACTATTCCATGAATGACTATACTACCAAACCATGCTAGTTAAGTTGACGTGTTTTCTTAGATAATGATTCTAATTTTTGGTTAAATATTAATAATAGTTTAATAAGTCAAGTTTGATGACAATTTCAATGGCTTTCTTTAACTCCTAACTTCTATTGTATTTCATTAGACTTCATATTAACAAATTACAATCACAATTGCATGATAAATTTGGCGCCTTTGAATAAGTATATAGAATCATTAATTTTAAGAATAATTTACCTACATGATTGTAATAAAATTATTGTGTATACTTGACGTGAATTCGGAACCTAAATCTAACTTGAATTGTAATTATCAAACAAATTTTTCATGATAATTAGAAAAAATCTTTAATGCTCACTTTATGTAAAGTTCTCTATATATACTAAAATTTTCCCTTTTGCTAATAGGTCAACATTAAAAAAAATGTCATTTTGAGAAAAAATGCATAAATATGGCTCTATCATATTTAGCTCAGCAATTACCCTATCATGTCACATCTTACAGAGGGGAGAGGACACAATTGTTGAGCGCTTGACCTTTATGCCTCTGAAAATCATACATGGAAATTTCAAATCACTTTCAATTTTTTACAATAGCTTATTTGACAAGGCCCCTACTACCATTTAATGTTTTAGGTCCACATCATTAAATATGATGTCACATTAGTTTGTTTTTTGTTGAGGTGTCTAAAATGGCCTCCAAAAAAAGGTAGACTATAGTTGCACATTTACTTATAGTAGTTGTGCATTAAGTCATGTTTTATTTGTGTATTAATGTAACATCACATAATTTGTTGCTTTTTAGATCTAAACGATACATTTTATTCAGTTCTAAATACTCATTATTAACACAAAAAAACTTTAAAATCACAACTACAAATACTATACTATTCAAAATATTAAACATTAAAACCATAAATACTACAATAGTGTGTTCATGTTTTAAAGCATCTATGATACATTGATAATGATTCTCTCCTTTTATACATAGTGTGCTCATGTTTTAAAGCATATATGATACATAGAATTTAGGAACATAATAGTCTATTTTGCAGGGCCTATCTTCCGTGACTTACAGCTACTTGTGCCTGTGGTAAAAGTATGTAGCATATATATGAATGTTAAAATTTATTTTTATCACGATCAATCTTGTCATACCTCTCATAATTTAGCAGAATTCAACTATATTGTTAGATAAATTGTGAGATTGAAATTGCTAGCCTTACGACGTTTAATCTATTAAACCTCTGCAAATTTATTGATTGTTCAATTTGCTATGACTGATAATAGTGAACTAGAAAGAGAAGTCAGTGTCTTAAGCAAAGTTTAGAGGATTTAAGATATCAAAGCTGTGTAATTTTTAAGTTGAAAGGTATATAGTTCTAAGAAAAAATAAGATTAGATTATTAAAAATGACAAAAAAAAAAAAAGTTCATTTGATCTAATTCAAAACAATTCACATGTTATTATTATGGATTGCAGAATTTTTTGTCTTTAACTGAAAAGTACACTTAATTTATATATCAAACACTGTTATAATTGAACACTACCAATACAAATGATGTTTAAATTAAACTGAAGCATCAACCTACATAATGTCTATGCAAGGACCAAAATGTATTGTTGATCATATTTTTCAATTAATTAAAAATAAAAAGAATAATTGTATTCTGATTTATTCTGATTTTTTAAATTAATTAAAAGAAAAGTCAATGATAGATACATTCTGAATCTAACATAGACATTTCATCAACCTATTGCGTATATTAAAACCATCACCATCTGTCTATATTAAACCCATCAACCTACTGCCTATATTAAAACCATCACCATCTGAACTTGAAAACCTCCCTCTCAGTGAAACTTAACAGTATAGTATATATTATGATAGAGACCCTTTAATGTGTGGGTGGGTATATATGGTAGCTTTTTTCCCACCATGGACAAAATCTGAGGTAAATGTTCACTAAAATTTCTCAGATACTGTAGTATCTATACAAAGTTGTCATCATAACTTGGGGACTTTTTCATTGGAAATATTGGCTTCAAATTTCAATATGGGACCTTCACTGCACAAATTTGTCATCACAACCTGGCAAATGGGGTACTGACAGACAGTATCGGTTGTTTGGAAATGCCCATTTGGAATTATATGCTTCAAATTCCAATGATGCTTTTATGAATATATTCTTAATCACATCTTCATTTTGTGTGCCAACCAGGCAATAAATAATGGCATAGAATGACTGAATGGACAATTATATTGAATAATCCAAGCCCATAATGCAATTGTTTTCTCTTATTTCATTCTTATTTATCCGTAAGCCTTGATTTGGATAAGAAAGTTTATGCTCTATATTGATATTCTATCCCCGGACACTGTCAACATCTTCAGCTGTACTCTATCCAATAAAGGCTGGGTATAAATGGCGGTAAGTATTTGTTTGTACTCTATCGATGAAGGTGTTGATCCAATGGCATTACAGGAACTTCCTTCAATGGCTGTACTTACTAGACATACAAGATAACCCTTTATATATAAAGTATTGTAGAGACACTAATATCAAAGCAGAATGATCTACAAAAATAAACAACTTATTAATTCTAATGGCTAAATGGGTCAAATCAAGTTCTAGGGAACAACTCTCAAGAGAAATAAGATTCCATTAAAAAAATCTATTTGGTACCCTCCACTTAGAACTAAAGTGTTCCTAGTGATTAGCATCATGTAACACTCACAACATTAACACCAGCAGAAATTTGAACCTTGGGGGCAAGACTAACATTGTTAGCACTTAACCATCTCACTATGCCATGAATGAAAACTTATGACTAATTCTATTAGTGATATATTAAAAAAATTATTAATTCTCAAAACTTTCATGCTTTCATATATCCTAGATCTATGTCCCTTGGTTTGGGTATTTCTATATAAGAAAGAATATTGTTGGGATTAGTGTATCGTATATCTTGTAATTTCAATAGGTGATTTATTAGTTATTTGTAAGCTCTTACCGAAAAAGGGTATCCCACTCAAAGTTTATTTAATTTGTCATGTGTAATATAATTTATGACATGTATAAGAAATTATAAGAGCATCTAATGTCATAGAGATGTGTGGGAGTGTATTATGACATTGTAAGATGCATAAGAAGATCTTATAACAATTTAATAACACATAAGAGTATGTAAGACGTGGAGGTTACATAGTGGACTTGACTTGTTGATTAACTTATACTATGTAAAAATAATGAGTTGTAATCTTTAAATAGAGATAATGGAACCAAAATGGACCAATCGAATTGGTGAGGAGGTTATGACAACTTTTGATAGGTAAGAGCACATAATAAAAATAGCTTGGAGACCCACATCGGAATAGGGTATTAGAATATTGACTTTGAATTTGCTCAACGTGCATCTTGTTGTTTTTTCCCTGTTTTCAAATTTACCATTTAATATTTTCCTATTTTGCTTACCCTATATATTGAATGCTTGGGGTGGAGGATAATTGATGATATAATTTTTGTTCATGATTATGCTATTGAAATTTATCTAAATTTATGTTGGTCTTTATCATGTGAAGGCTTGATTGAGCTTTCTAGTATAATATAATTATTCTTATTACTGTGAGTATATTCATTTGATATTTGGAGGTTGGGATTTTCCTAAAATTCATTTATTGGAATAAACAATATGCTATACATGGTCAATGTTTTGGTTAAATTTCTTTCATTATTGATTATTGTATGCATTTCTCTCCTTATTGATTAAACTTTGTATGCATAATAATAGGAATCATTTCCACTAGCTATGTATCAAATTTTGATCAACTTCATTTCTTAGGTGGAATGAAAAATATATTTTAGATCAATCTTGGTCTGAGTAGTATTTGTACACAAAGGATATCTTTTCTCAAAGGAAGATGGAAGGCACGTCATAGTTGAATATAGAAAGGCTTAATGTCAAAAATTTTGAGCTATGAAATTTTAAAATAGAGGAATTATTGATAAATTAAGATATATGGTTAGTAGTCTTTGAGATCAGAGCTACAAGAACGAAGGATGAATATTATAATATGCTAGATTGAAAAACCAAAAGCCTTATTTGACTTTTTTTGGTAGATTTAGTTCTCTTAAATATTGTAGAAGAACCCACCTTGGAATTTGTCTAGAAAAAAAATGGGGAGCTTGTATAAGGCTAAACCCCCACTAAATATATTTTTTAATAAAGTAAGTTGTATACTTTGGAGATAACTTATGAGGGAACAATTGTCAAGCACCTCATTTCATTTAACACCATCATATATAAATTGGTTGTAGTCTCTTGATATGAAGATGGAATATGAGGATCAATTTATGAATTTGTTATGTTCTTTGCTAGGATCATGGGATAATCTAGTGATGTCTATTGGAATTATCACTTCAAAAATTGTTCTTGATGAAGTAGTGCTTGCTCTTACAAAATAAGGTAAAATACTAACAAATCTAATAAAAAAGCATTATTTGTTCTTAGATAGTAAAAACTAGAAAATAAAAAGGATAAAATTAGATCCTAGTCTTGTGGGAGATACGTCTCCTTGTAGATCCAAAGTGAAATTTCAAAATTGTGGTAAGAAAAGCCATATCAAAAATGTTTGCTAGGAGAAGAAGAAAGAAAATAATGAGTTAGACAATGACTTCAATTCTAAGGCTTCTCAAGATGTATCAAAGACATTTGTTTCACATCTTTTTACAAATGCAGGTGAGGGTTCAAAGATTATTGAATTGAGATCCTATTTTCACATGACTCACCTTGGTAATTAGTTTTCTAACAATGATAAGTTTCATGATAGAAAGGTAAAACTATGACAATTTTGATGTTGAAAATGTTTAGCTTGGTGACATCATTTTTAGTATTTTGCACACAATTAAGTCAATATTATATTCTCTAATGGGAGGGTTAAGTTTTTTCTAGAACTCTACATATCCTAGGTTTTGCATGAAACATGTTATATTATCAAGATAAATGATGTAAGTGTGTAGGTATTTTTTAGTATGGTGGTTTTAAGATGATTTGTGGAGCTACTATATTTTCAAATGGAGTGTAGGTGAGGAATGCTTGAATGATATCACCTACATTTAGTGTAATAGTTCAAGGGTACTTGTATCATATAATTTTACAACTTTGGTATGTATGTAACATATACACATACTATATTGATAATTGCAACAAATGGACTTAAAGAACTTTGAAATGTAGTTTGGGCTCCTAAAATTTTCTCGCCTCAAAGAATAATTTACCCATTAAGAATATTATATGTTGTGGCATAAGAACATGGGTCATATTGGTGAGAAGGGTCTTAGGACCAGTTGATAATTATAAAATGTGTAGAGGGTGTTGCAAATATGAGTTCTTGTTGTCATTAGTGTCAAACTTGTTTATCTAGATTTGTGTAACTTGGTAGCATTCTTTCGTCTGGATGTAGTCTAGTACAGTGCAGTTACAATGATTTTTCTCTGTGATCATGCTGATGTGTGTTATCCATTTGTGGATGCTTGAGAAGACTTATAAACACGTATCTTGAAGTTTTCAGAGCTTTGGTATTGATTTATGGGTTCCACAGTTGGTGTTTAGTCATGTGTGACTCTTATACTATCAATATACAAGAATGCATTACATTCCTATGCCTACTAGTATTTTGATGATGCAGCTTGATTATTCAATGTTGTGGATATTTTTTGATGTTATCTTAGGCATATGCTTGTGTCTTTAGTGGTTTGCATCATAACTGGTGTTGGTTGTATTGGTGTACCTTAACCGCTTTATCTTTTGCACCTAACCTATAATGTTTTGGTCCATGTTATTGCATGTGGATCTATAAGTGATGATTTGGGATGGACAGGAAGGTGTGCCAACATGGTGTGATACTTCACACATCTTTTTTTGCCTTCTACAGTAAATTGTAGATTGTTTTTGGGCTAACTAATTTGTATTTGCACATTACATCTATTTAGGTTGACCTAATTGATGTTGTTGAGGTTGTGGATGATATATAAAGGGTGAAATCATTGTGGAAAGAAATATAAAAGTTGTGTGTTGTGTGAAGTGAATGTGAAGTAGTACATATATCCATAAGTATAGTAAAGTAGTAATGAAGACAATTTCAGATGTGTTCTTGAACAGTGAATTGTGATAAGAATTTTAGTGGATGTGGTTCTTTGTAGTTCAATCCTATTGATGTTACTCTATCATAATTTTTGTATCTTGCATAGAAGAAGTGTTCTTCACTGTTTGCAAGTCCTTGTTGTATCTTGCCCTAAGGTTGTGTGTCTTAGTCATGTAAGCAATCTCAGGGGCAATGAACTGATTGGCCTCTAGCCTAAACATTAAAACTTGAATATCATATAGTGGGAAAATTCTCGCTTTGGTTTTTCCTAGTTTGGGTTTTCTGAATGTAAAAATCTTAGCGTTCAAGTGTGGTTGTTTTTGTGGTTTTAGTTATTTACTTCCATGCATATGGTAGATGGAATGAATGTTAAGTAAAAGGTTAAATTTGATTAATTTTTAGTGTATGTTTATTCACCCCCTCTCAGCATCTAGTATTATTCAACAATTGGTATCAAGGCAAGGTTCTTGATGTTATAGCCTAACAACTAAGGTAGATCTGAGTTTTTGAACGCAATTTTTGGATCAGAAAAGGATTTGGATGCTATGGATCAACTTAAGTGGGATAGTGATGGTGTGGTGGATATGGAAGGAGAATTGAGGCATTCTCTAGCAAACATAGATGAAAGCAAAAATAAGTGCAAGAAAGTAGAAAAAATATATTTCTTATCTGAGAAAGCTACTTGATGAAGGAAAAAAGGCCATTGATGATTTTGAAATGAAGTTAGATGACAAAACCAAAGAATGTAATAGACTTAAAGAGGAAGTGCTTATGCTAAAGAAAGAACTGAAAGATGCAAAAGAACAAATTGACAAGGGGTTGAAGCTTAAAGGTGACAATGAAGTACTTGATGTGATATTGAATGCTCGGAAGCAAAATAAAGATAAAGTGGACTTGGCCTTGAGAAAGGTAAAAGCTCTAAGATTCCTAGTAAAGGAGATAAAGGAAAGGAAAAGGTCAAGGATGAATTGAAAGACTCTAATAAAGATCAACAAGGTTTCATTCCAATCCAAAACAATAAGAATGTTAGAAGGACTCCTCCTACTCAAACCAGGCATTCATCAACCTTTAATGGTAACTATTTTTTATGAAATAAGTTTCGACATAGAGCTAGTGAATGTAGAAGTCATATCAGATCTCAATCATTTAATGGTCAGTGCTACTCTTGTAATAAGTTTGGACACACAACAAATGAGTGCAGAAGTAGGATGGTATGGAATATATATGTGAATACAAACTATGGTAGAAATGTTTAGTCATTCAATAGATACCGTTATGCATGTAACAAGTTTGGGCACAAAGGTTTTGAGTGCAAATCTAATGTCAGAAGAAGTGGAAATGGTCCGCAACAAGGTTTGACTTGTTATAACTGCAATAAATTAGGACACATTACTATGTTTTGTAAAGGAAAGATTGAGAAAACAACTGGTCTAGTAAAGATTGATGTTAATGTAGAAAAAGAGAATATGAAGATGACGTGGGTGAAGAAAATAGTGAGGATGGGTCCGCATAGGTATTGATGGTACAGATTCCTCTTCTAGTAACTAGACAATATGCATTGTTTGATGGAGAGAGTTGACTAAAGATCTTATGGACCCCCTTGTAGTTTGGCTAAGTTGTTTTCAGCATGGTAGAGTTGTGTTGACCAAATTATTGAAATTGAGAAAATAAAAAAACACAAGGCACTAACATCACAATTAATCACTCATTTTCAAAATCAATGTAATTTCCTCAACTCAAAAAATAGGATTATTTTCAAATCTGAAATTGAATTTACAAATTTTGTCAAATTTCACTCAAATAATCACTAAAGCTAGTTAGTCTTGCATAGAAATGACACTAAATTAAAGGAAACCTTATAGAGTACTAGTAAAATTAATTTGATAATGTCAAATAAAATTTGACAGATTTGAAATTGATTTATTACAACAACATAATTTGGCTTCTTACATCAAAATTCACCAATCATGCTCAAAACTAGTAAACTAATCTTTATTGGAAAGACACTAAATTGAATGAACATTCTAAAGAACACCACTGAATTGATTTTCTAATATGAGGTAACATATGAACAAATATGAAAACTAATTTATAATAGAAACAAATTATATTGCTTCTTACACCAAAATCTTCACAAAACCCACAAAACTATGACAAATCTAGACCACCCAATTTACTCCAAACACCCCAAACCAAAATAGTTTTATCCCAAATGAAAATAACCAAAAAATAAATCTAATAATAACAATAATAATAGCAATGTACTTGTTGGCAGCAATGCAACAAACTGAGAGGGGGGGGGGTGTCAGTTTGCACCAAAACTTACTGCAACTTAAACCACAAATCGGATCTAATAATTAATAGTTAAAGCATGAAACACCACCACATCAATAACACACATAACACCAAGATTTTTGATGTGGAAAACCTGATTAAGGGGAAAACCACAATGGGAACCTACCCACAATGAGATAATACCCTGTTAGGAGTAAATGTGAATATTACAATGGGAATGCACATACATTCAAGCACATTTCTTAGAGTCACAAATCAAAATAAGAAACCCAGAAAGGCTAAAACCTTAAGGGAAGGCTCACTTCCTTATAGGAAGTCTCACTGACTTACAAAAACATTTGGACTACAATCTAAATCATGTGAACTATGAAAATAGCATCTCCATATGCTTGAGTACAGTTCCAGTCAAGCACACAGTCTGATTTGCAACACTTCTCTCCTCCTTCACACTTTTGAAAGATAAAATCACTTGTTCTCACATACAACTCGATCGTACACTCGCAGACATGCATCTTAAATGATTATTATATATATTTATAGAAGACATCAGCCCATGAAATAGAGGTCGGCCAAACCCTTAATACAAATTGCAAAATAATATCCTCACACACTACAACAATGCATGTGGACCAAAACAATGTCGGCTAAGACATAGTCTGGACCCAAGTCAATACTGCAAATACACAACACCTCCAAAAATTACACCTGGATCATCCACAACACGCTAAAATCATCAAGAATGTCACATGACACGAAGAACATCACTGAACAAGGAAAATCTTCAATAACGCACACAATAATCAATACGGACCACCAATATGCATAAAACATGATCTAGAGACTTTCATAAGAAACATGAATTGCATCACAACAACCGCAACAACTCAAATTATCATAATCATTGTCATCTTTCTAACGGAGCACAAGAACATCAACATAACTGATTGTCAAACTAAAATATTTGCTTGCAGACCTCCAAATCATGAACCATTCAAATTGAAGACACACATCAACATCCATAACACATCCCACACATCCTCAACCAAAGATATAGCAATTCCAAAGCAATGCGAAGCACAAACTAGAATATCGAATAACACAAACAACTACATAACTTCCTCAATACCAGATCTCATAACTTGATCAAATCATCATGCATACCTCTACAAATGGAAATGAACCATATACAGACAATATACTAGAAACTCTTTAAACCACATCAACTCAGCTACAATACACAGGCCAAACCCACTCACCCAATCAAACTGCAACACTAGAATACACAGAAAACTTTCCAACAATCTCCTCATCAACAATATCCACATATGTAGGGTTTTAATGTGGAGATGGTAGCAACTCTAGGTAGTAGAGATGGTAGTGGTATGCAGAGGGATGGAGAGGCAGAAGGCGATGGAGATTGTAGGAATGATCCAGGACAGATTGTTGGTCTTCCACCCATTGTTGGATCTATCATAGGTGCTAGAATGGAGAACCTTTCTGAGGGGTCTCATGACCTTCAGGTGGACCCAGGTAAGGAGTTGACTTATGATAAAGGTATCCTCCCCTCCAAGGGGAATCATGTGCTACTGGGGGTCCTAGAAACAATGCTCAAGACAGTCCTACTTTGGGGCCTAGTGGCGGTGATTCTGGCTCAGGAAGGAATTTTTTGAATTAAAATTTGAGTTTAGGTGGAAAAAATGCAGGGGGTAAATCACCTTGGGTTTCCCTCTTTGGAGTTAAACCAAATGGAAAATCCTCTTTTCCCTCTTGTTATGGTTTCCTCAGACCTTAGTTGCAGTAGTGTTTCCATAACAATATCGAACCTGATTGTTGACCACAACATATCTCTGATGGCTTTATCTCTGGTTAGAAAGTTTATGGGTCCAAGACCTAACATTGAAACAGTTGGAGAGTTTGTGAGGAAGATATGGCGCTTGAAAGGGCAAGTGGAGGTTGCTGCCCTGCCCAAAGGCTTCTTCTCATTTTCCTTTTCATGTGAAGAGGATATTGTTGTTGTTCGTTGTGGTGGGCCTTGGGTCATTGGCAAGTAATTGTTGGCTTTAAAGAAATGGACTCCAAATGGTACAAATTATGGAAGTTTCTATGAAGTTGTTCCGGTATGGGTCAGGCTCCCCGTGGAGTTCTAGAATGAGAATGTGTTCAAAGGAATAGCAAGATCTTTTGGGGAGTTATTATCGATAGACCAAATGACCGCTGCTAGGAAGAGGTTGGTCTTTTCTAGGATTTGTGTAAGTGTTGTTCAATCCATTGATCTCCCTTCTTTGATTGTGATTCTTTCAAAGTTAGGGAAATGGCTTCAATTGATTGAGTTTGAGACCCTTCCTTTTGTTTGTTTTAACTGTAAAAAGTCAAGAGGATGCATCCCAACCCATATAAGAGGATAAAGGCTGGAGCTTGTTATTGGAAAAGGGTACAAACGGAAAGTCAATAGAGAGAAACTATGATTTGGGCAAGGAGAAATTGAGTGTAGAAGAAATAAATTTTGAAGAGGATAGTGGGTTCACTACAATCACCAAGAAGAAAAGTGCTAAGAAAAAGACAGCTCTAGAGATATCTTCTAGGAATAGAGAAATAGTTGATGTGGAGTCGAGAGGAAGTGTTGGGAGGAAATATTCAAGATGGCACATAGAGTAGGATAGAAGTCAAGATATTGCAATGGGATACAATGTACCATCTCTGAGATCTATAAAAATATAACCCCCAGTAAGCAATGAAGATAATGTCATGGAATATGCGGGGGCTAAATAGCTCTCATAAACAAGAAATTTTGCGTAATTTTGTTAGAGATCGTAAACCTGATATAGTCTTAGTTCAAGAGTCTAAAATATCTAAGGAAAGAGTTGAAAAATTGGAGTTCTTCACCTCTAGTGGGGTTCATGGAAATAGTTCTAAAGGAGCTTCTAGAGGGATTGTCTCATTCTGGAATCTTAATCTCATTAGTGGTTCATTGGTTTGGGAAGACTCTAATCATGTTGCTACTAAATTTCATCATGTTAGAGATAATTTTAGCTAGATCCTTTCAAACATCTATGCCCCAAATAGAAAATCTACAAGAAGAAAATTTTGGAAGTCTCTTGCTGAATTCAGAGCTAAAATTTTGAATGATGCCTGGATAGTTATGGGTGATTTCAATACCTAGATCAATGATTCTAAAAAATTTGGTGGATCCCAAGTGTAGCTAGATAGTAAATTGGATTTTATGGAATTTATAAATAATCATGGTCTAATTGATATGGATCTCAAAGGAGCTTCCTTCACCTGGACTAATCGTAGAGTTGGTAATGACCTCATACAAGTCAAACTTGATCATGCTCTAGACTCCAATTATTGGTTTTGTAACTATTTGTGTTCTTTATCTATGCTTCCAAGAATTGGTTCTGATCACTATCCAATCACTTTTGTTGCTGACTTTTTGTCTAGGAGAAGAAATTTCCCTTTAAGATTTGAGAAAATGTGGCTTTCTCATCCTTCTCTTCATGAAAATATCAAACAGTGGTGGAATATTAGTATTAATGGTTCTACCATGTTTAGAGATGTGAAAAAGCTAGGGGAGGTCAAGAAGAATATCAAAAACTGGAACAAGGAGTCCTTTGGGCATATTTTTCTCAACAAGACTTCTATCCAAATGGAGTTGAAAGAAATCCAAGACAAATTTCAGGAGGAAGGTTATAATGATGGCTACTTAGCAAGAGAAAATGATATTCTGTCAAAATACCATGATATTATATCAAAGGAGGAGGAATTTTGGAAGCAGAGGTTGAGAGCTACCTGGCTCTCTTCTGGTGATAGGAACACCAAATTCTTCCACGTCTCTACTATGAAACACAAGGCATCTAATAGAATCAACCATATTTTTCAGGAATGGCAATAAGCTTGAATCTAAGGTTGATATTAGTTGTGAGATGATCCGACATTTTAGTGAACTTTTATCTATTGATACGAGACTGAGACTAGAGGCTCAATAGTGTCTATTTGATACTATTATGAGTATTCTTAATGAAGACAAAAACAAAATGTTGTTGGTTATTCCTTCTATTCAAGAGATTAAAAAAGCATTTTTTTTCCTTTGAAGACAATAAGGCCCCTATCCCTAACGGCTTCCCAATGTTTTTCTTTCACACATTTTGGGACACTGTAGCCGAAGATATTTGTAATGTTGTGAAGGAGTTTTTTGGAGCTAGAAGGATCCTTAAAGAGATCAATGCTACTTTCATTGTTCTTATTCCCAAAGTTCCTAGAGCTGATTATTTTGATGCTTTCCATCCCATCAATCTTTGTAATTCTTTTTACAAGATTATATCCAAAGTACTCACTTCCAGATTGTTGATTGTGCTTCCTCTTCTCATTTCTTCTTAGCAAACTGGATTTGTCTCAAGTAGACAAATCCTAGATTCGATTGTTACAATGCATGAAAATATTCATTTTCTTGTTAAATCTAAGAGATAGGGCTTCTTCCTAAAGCTGGATTGTCTAAAGCTTATTATAGGACAAACTGTGATTTTCTTCTCAAGGTCTTGGCGGCTTTTGGCTTTGGAAATAAGGTTTGGGAGCTCATCTAGCAACTAATTTCTACAACCAACACCTCTATTCTAGTTAATGGATCGCCTTCTCACTTTTTCCAGTCTTCTAAGGGTATAAGACATGGGGACCCCATATCCCCTGTCCTTTTCACTATCATGGTAGAAAGCCTTGGAAGGTGTTTACAAAATATGGTTAGGGATGATAGTTTAAAGGGGCTCCACCCTTCTTCTAATTCTACTATCTTCTTGCATCAACAATTTGTTGATGATACAATTTTGATGGGAGCTTATGCTATTGGAGAGGCCAAAACTTTCAAAAAAGTCCTCGTTACCTATAGAGAAGCTTCAGGACAGTTCATAAATAGAGATAAATGTTCTCTTCTTTCTCAATACTCTTGTTGAAAGGCAACAGAGAATTGCTAATATATTGGGGTCCACTATTGGAGACTTCCCTTCTATTTACTTGGGGCTTCCTTTAGGAACTTTACTACCAGATTATTTCTGGATATCCCTGGTGGATAGATTCAACAAGAAGCTTGTTGGATGGAAAGGTTCTATCCTCAGTCGGGCTGGAAAAATTCTATTGTTGAAGGCAACCTTGCAGAACCTTCCAGTCTATGCCTGAGTCTCTTCAGAATCCCAGCTAAATATGTAGAAATAATTGATAGTATTCAAAAGAGGTTCCTATGGTCAGAAGTTGAGGATAAAAAGAGAATTTTGTTGATTGCTTGGAATGAGGTGCGTAAGCCTAATAAATTGGGAGGGCTTGGTTTGAGGGACATCAGATCTTTTAATGAGGTTCTTTTTGCGACGCAGGTGTGGAGGATTTATTTTCAGAGAATGGAATGGAATTCTATATTACACAACAAATACTCAAGTCAAGTTACCTCTTTCAAATAATTTATCACCTCTTATTGTTTACCTCGTGGATCCTATCTTTGGAATAGTATCATCAAGGTTAGAAACTTTGTTGCAAAATGTGCTAGTTGGAAATTGGGTAATGGTTCTAACATCCTGTTCTAGGAGGATTCTTGGATTGGAATTGAGCCTCTATGTCTCAACTCTTCATTCAATCCCTTCAGGGAAGAATGCATTAGAATATTTGGTCACTTGGTAGAAGATTATTGGAGGAATGGTTGTTGGGTTAATCCAGTTTAGATCAGTCCGGAGTTATTCCCTCTGCAAACTCTCATAAATTCGTCCTGTGTGGATCAGTTTAATGATCTGATGGTATGGGAATTTGATCATTCGGGTAAGTATTCTATTTCTTCTTCTTTTTCTTTTATGTCTCAGAATTAGTGTTCCACTAGCCTTGTTTGGGCTAAGGCATGGATCAAAAACCTTATCCCAAAGGTCAATATCTTTTCCTAGATTCTCCTCCAAAACAAGATTCTGACAATAGATAACTTATGTAAGAAGGGATTTCATCTTCCCAAAATTTTCATCATTTGTATGGCTAATGCAGAATCTGTCCCCCATCTTTTTATTGAATTCCCCTTTTCTTAGAAAATTTGGGGGAGAATGCTTCAACTATGGGATCTTTGTTGGGTCTTTCCATCTACTATGCCAGATCTATTCATCCAATGAAGAGCTCCTAGTAACAATCAAGTTATCAAAATACTTTCATCCTATTCTCTTTCGCATCTTGTTTGGGGTATGTAGAAAGAGAGGAACAATAGGATATTCAGAGAATCTGCCTTATCAGTTGAGATTGTTTTTCATAAAACCCAGAGGGTTGTAAAGGAAAACTTTAATTGCCTTATTCATGTCCAATTGAGAAAAGAGATTCAAAGTTGCACTGACTATGATTACAAGGTTGCAAATGCTTGGTAGATTCAATTGGATATTTTTAGTTTTCAAGTCGATAAGAAAACCCCATGATTGTACTTATTGTCTTGAGCCTCCTTCGGGATGGGTTAAAATTAACTTTGATGGGGCGGCGAAGGGTAATCCGGTTACAGCTAGGTTTGGGGGAGTGATTAGAGATAGTAATGGCATATGTATCTCAACAATGGAACTCTCCTTGGGTACCCAGACTAACCACATTGTCGAAGTCATTGGAGCCTATCAAGCTCTTTTGATTGCTAAATAGATAAATTGTACAAAGATATGGATTGAAGGAAACTCCAAAAATATAATCCAATGTCTCAAAAAGGAAGTCAATCTATCTTGGAATATAGCTAATAGGATAAATTTATCTCATATTATTATTAATTCTTTTGAAGAATATCAAATTTCCCACACTTATAGGGAAAGTAATAAAGTGGTGGAACACTTTGCCAACCTAGGAGTTAAAGCCCATGAAAAACTAATTTGGCGTAGAGGGGACAAACTGGATGATGAAGTGGGGGGGTTAATTAGGCTGGATAGCCATGCTAGCCGTGAAGCTAATTTGCAATGATTATAATGATAATTTCTAAACTGTCTTGGAGATTTATGGTAATTAGTATAAGTTTTGCGTGGTTTGTGAAGGACACTTTTTGGGCGATCAGAATTTATTACTCTTCTAGAGCCTTCTTCCCACACGTTTTTTAGGTGTGACTGGGATCAAATTATATGCACACATAGTTTGGAGCCATTTCCTATTTGAAGAACTATAGTGCTTTAGTTATTTTCAAACTAGTTTTTGGGAACAATGGTTGTGATAAAATGGGGGGAGATTTGAAGCGTGTGGAGCCCATGGATTGCATAGTGCTGAAAAACAATAAAATAATTTGGAGAATTTTGGAGAAAAGTGATTTCACCACCTACATTGATAAATTTCATGGGGTTAAAGCTAAGGTTACAAAAGGTTTCATCAAAAATTATAATAAGGGGTCTATCAACCTTTTTGAAAGAGATAGTGCCATCAATGAGGACCTCATTGCAGAGGTCACTGGCCTCTCAACTAACAAAAATAAGTTCTACAAAGACAGAAAATTATCTAAAAAGGCGGTGAAACTCTTCCCTAAAAAGGAGAAGGAGAAGGGAAATTTGGTGAGAGATGGGACCATTAGCTACAATACTACGAAGATTAAGTCCATTTGGGGTGATGTCTAGAAGGTGATTATGGAGTATGTCACTCTTGATGGGCGGTATACCAAATATTTCGCCAACCATTTTGCACTCCTAAACCATTTCCAGCACAAGGTGATAGTTCCCTTTCCTTTTCTTTCTTGAGAGCTCTTTAAATTCTATCATAGCTGAACACAAGAAGGATCCTATCAAAAACCCTATTTTGCATGAAGGTCTTATCCTTCTTATCTTTGATCATGTCAAATCTTTGTCGCCTATGACTTTCTCTCCCCATGAGGTTCATTCTGGCTCGGAGGATTCTCAGTCTTTGGAGGATGAGTACCATATCGAGACTGATGATGAAGAATTTTCCCCCTACGACCACCCCTAAAAATAAAGGAAAAGCTAGTGTTGTTAAGAACCCTAAATCTAAAAACCCTCGCAACTCTAGCTCCCCCCCTATTGGTAATCTTCAAAATGGTCCTAAGCTTGATGGTTCTTTGGTTGATAACCCCCATAGTTAGGGTATGATTCCCTCTCCCTCTGCTTCTAGTGAGTCCCCACCTGATCAAAACTTTGAGAGTCACCAACCCTTTCCAAGTTCTCTTTACCCTTCTTCGCACTTTCTTTGTTCTAAGAAGGAAAGTGTTACTAATGTCCTAGATTTAGCCAAAGATGGGGTTGTGGATACATTTAAGATATTTAAGTGGATTTTCCATGAGATTAGTAGCAACTTGGAGATTGTCAAAGATAAAGTTAAGCAGTTGGAGAAGGTGCAAGTGTCGGATGAGATAGGCCCCAAGTCCAAGAAGGAGAAGGCCTTTGTCATTGATTGCCTTAAAACAACTATGGAGGCTTTCGATAACTTCAAGAAAGGCTATGAAGCCAAGATGGTTACACAGGCAGACCAAAATGCAAAAATAAAGGAATCCATCAAAGCGATTGTCAAAACAAGTTGTAAGGTGATTGGTGCTACTATGGAAATCTTCAAGAATATGATTTGTAGCCTTGAAAAGCAGTTCCAGCTGAAGGATGTGGTGGATGTGGACACCAATACTGAGCAAGATATCCCCTCAAGGCCCAACAAAAGGACCAGAGGTACGTTGAAGAGAAAGGCCACAGGACCTCCTCCTGACTTTTAAAAGCTCAAGAAGATTACCAACACTATGATTGAGATTGAAAAAGAGATGGAACAATCAATGAAATTGTTGGATTAGTGTTGGTTCTTAGCTGTGTATGTGATGGTTCTCTGATGGTTTTTCTATGTCAGGTTTTTTATGCTAGTTCTTCTTTTTATTTTTCCGCTATGTCTTGCCTTTTCCCCTTTGATGTAATGTGAATAAATTTTTATATGGGGTTGTTCAGTTCTAGTGGTCTTTGTTGGCTTAACGCCTTGTTAAGTCTAGACTGGTCTTTATTTTTATTAAAGAGTTTTGGGTCCCTTCAAAACCTGTTTATGCCTTAACTAAAAATAATCTCCACATATGTTGACATCAATGACAACATATTAGCCAATATCCAAAAATATCCCTCTTTGGCATTGATGGCAATATATGAATGTGAAAAACAATCAATGCAAAGAAAGAAAGCAACTCTCATCAATCTCCCCTTTTGACAAACAATTTAAATCTCAAAATGCTCTACTCTCTTACAAATTTTTTCACATTCTTCTCACCCCCTTTGACATCAATGACAAAGGTTCAAGAATCAGGCTTCTCTCCCCACTTGAATTAGCTTCATAAATCAGAACAACTGAACCACCAACACTAACACTGACTACTCCCCCTGAGTAGCAGCCTCACCCATCAATTCGAAGCATAAAATACCTCTGTGAAATTCACTGGACTAATGCAAATCCATGCACCTTAGTTCTCATCAAGAGGGGAAATTACCCCTAACTTCTCTCTGAGATACTCAAAAATATCTTTAGGCAAAGGCTTCATAAATATATCTACAAACTATTCCTTTGTAGATACATACTTTAATCTGACTTCTTTCTCATACATTTTATCTCTAAAGAAATTAAAGTTAACTGATATATTCTTTGTTTTGGAATGCAACACCATATTATTTGAATTATTGATAGCACTTGAATTGTCACAATAGATAGAAATAGGCTCATAATCAATAACTCTTATATCCTTCAAAATATTCTTCCTCCAAATTACCGAAGTACAATTGCCAGCAACAACAATGTATTCAGCTTCTGCAGTAGATAAGGAAATAACATTTTGCTTCTTACTTTCCCAAGAAACCAACTTTTTTCCCAAAAAGAATGCACCACTTGCAATACTCTTCCAGTCATCAACATCACCTGCCCAATCAACATTTGTAAAAGAACTCAAAGTAAAGTCATCATTCTTAGAATACCACAAACCAAAATCAACAATTCCTTTCAAATATCTAAATATCCTTTTTCTAGCAGTAACATGATATTCCTTAGGATCAACTTGAAATTTAGAAACATGAGACACAACATTCATTATATCAGGTCTAGTTTGAGTTAAGTGCAACAAATCACCAATCATAGATCTATATCTGGTCTGATTATCTTTCGGAGAGTCATCATCCTTTGCCAGCTTACATCCGATCACCATAAGTGTACCAATAGGTTTAGAATCTTCAAAACCAAATTTCTTCAACAATTCCTTCATATATTTAGATTGAGATATGAAAATACCTTTATCCAAGTGAGTAATTTCAAATCCCAGAAAGAATTTCATTTCACCAATCATAGACATTTCAATTTCATTCTGCATCTCTTCAGCAAATTTCTTACATAGACAATCATTTCCTCCAAAGATAATGTCATCAATAAAAAAATCAACAATCAAAATGTTATTTTGATCAATTTTGAATTAAAGATCATTGTCAATAGTACCTTTATTGAATCTAAGCTTCATCAAATACTTATCCAATCTGGCATACCATGATCTAGGGGCTTGCTTCAATCCATACAATGCTTTCTTCAACCAACAAACCATGTCCTTTTCATCTGTTAGTTGAAATCCATCTAGTTGCTCAATGTAAACTTCTTCCAATTCTCCATTAAGGAGGGCTAATTTTATATCCATCTGATAAACCTTGAAATCTTTGTGAGAAGCATAGGAAAGAAATAATCTAACAGCTTCAATTCTAGCCACTAGAGCAAAAGTCTCCTTAATATCAATTTCGTCCATCTATGAATAACCTTTACAAACAAGTCTAGCTTTATTTTGGACTTCACCCTGTTCATTCAACTTATTCCAGAATACCCATTTAGTTCCAATTAGATTTTTATTCTTATGTCTAGGAACAAGAATTCGTGTTTTATTTTTCTTAATCTGATTCAATTCTTCTTCCATAGCTTTAATCCAATTCTCATCTTTCCAAGCTTCATCAACATTCTTAGGTTCAATTTTAGAAATCAAACAAATTTCTTCAGCAAGTCTTCTTCTAGTCATCACACCTTTATTCTTGTCACCAATAATCTAATTTTTTCAATGATTCAACCTCACATACCTGGGAGTTTAAGGATTTTCTTGAATTTCAGATTCTTGAACTCTTTTTTCTGCATTTGTATTTGCAACTTCTCCTTGATTCTCTATCTTTTCTGGACCAACTTGAACTTGATTATGCACTGGCTTTCCTTTATCTGAACTGGCATCCTAATCATCAGAATCATATCCAAAAGATCTAATCTATCTCATAATACCTTCATCAACCTTCACATTAGCACTTTCAACCATTTTTCTCAATCTTTTATTATAACACCGGTAGGCCTTACTTTTAGTTGAATAACCAAGGAATATTCTTCCATCACATCTAGCATAAAAATTTCCAAGATCTTCATCTCTTTTGATATAGCATTTACTACCAAAAATTATAAAATATCTAACAGTAGGAGCATGACCAAACCATAACTCATAAGGAGTCTTACTGGTATCACTTTTGATATTTACCTAGTTAAGAGTGTATACTGCATTACTTACAACTTCTCTCCAAAATACATGCGGGACATTTCCTTCAATCATCATGGTTCTAGCAGCTTCTTGAATTGTTCTATTATTCCTTTCTGCAACACCATTCTGTTGTGGTGTCCTAGGAGCAGATATTTGTCTCTTAATTCCATGCTCTTCACAGTATGTATTAAACTCACTAGAAGTGAATTCTCCACCTCTATCATATCTCAGACACTTCAGCTTCAATCCAATCTCAATTTCAACTCTAGCTTTCAAAATATTGAACTTCTCCAATACTTCAAACTTGTTCCTTAAGAAGGTAACCCACATCATTCTTGAATAGCCATCAATTAGCAACATGAAATACATGTCACCTTGCAAGCTTCTCACTCTATAAATACCGCACAGATTAGTATGCACAAGATACAACAATCCATTAGAATTATACTATTTTCTCTTATAAGTAACTCTTGGTTGCTTCCCTAATTGATATTCCTTACATACCGGATTAGAAGGCTTTATTAAATTCAATAGGTCTTTCACTTCTTGAGTAGAACTTATCTTAACCATGCAATCAAATCTTACATGACATGTCCTTTTATGCCATAACCAACATTCATCAATCCAAGCAATCAAACAACTTTAAGTGAAAGATATTACCTTTAGTCTTTGTCCTTGATGCAATCTCAATTCTGGAACTACTCATGTTCTCACATTTACCATTCTTGAATTGCAGGTTATATCCCTTATCAACCATCTAACCAACACTCAAAATATTATGCTTTAAACCTTCAACATACAACACATCATCAATATTATGCTTACCATCAAGAGAAATAGAACCTCTACCATGGATTGAACAAACTTTGTTATCACCAAATCTTACTATACTACCATCATACCTTTCCAAGCTCACAAATTTAGTCTTATCACCTGTCATATGATGCAAGCAACCACTGTCAATTACCCATTCGTCTTTCTCCTCAACTTTAGCAGCTAAAGCTTTCTCTTCATTAGTACATCTTGTAGAATCTGTAGTAATAAGATCATCTTCCTTGATAACAATCAACACAAATTCATCCCCTGAATCACCCTTATCCAACTCATCATCTATCATGCCTTCATCAGTAGCATAATAACACTTCTTCAGATATTTAAACTTATATGGCTTAAATGGCTTCTTAGGATTTCTATCTCATTCTGGACATCTTGATGCAAAATGTCCTATCTTATTACATGAAAAGAATTTAAGAGGTAATTTTCCTTCATACTTACCAACAACTTTGGGCAATCTTCTGGCAATAAGTGTTTCAATGTCCTCAAGCTCTCTTTCTGGACTCTTGTAGAACTTTCTCTTATATCATATCTTTGCTTCCCTGAAATAGTAGCTTTGAATGTAGATCCAGTCTTAGGAAGAGAGTCTCCAAACTCAGTCAACTCAAAAGCAACAAGCTTACCAACCAACATATCTCTTGTCACATTTGTCACACTCTGGATCTCATCAATAGCAACAACTTTATGCGTGTAAGTAGGAGGCAAGGATCTCAACACTTTAGCAACAATCTCAGATTCTTCAAGGACTCCACTGACACATCTGATTCTGCACACAAGCTCATTCACTTTCTACATAAAAGAAGTAATATTCTCATCTTCACCCATCTTCAGGTTTTGATATTTTTCTTTTAAGCTCTGCAAATTAGTGACTTTCACATGACTGTCACATTCTTGCAAGGTCTCCATTTTTATCCAAATCTCATGAGCAGTCTCAAGATCCATCACATTAGTCATCTCAGAATCTGACAAGGCACTCAACAATGCTTCCTTGGCTCTAATATTGTATTGTGCTTCCTTTATCTCATCTCGAGTAGTAGGAACATTTTGCGGAATATTATAGACATTCTTAATAATTTTCTAGAGTTCTTCTCCAATGCATCTCAAATGGACATGCAACCGGCTCTTCCAGAGAGTGTAGTTCGTTCCATCAAGTCTCAGACTATCCTTCTTAGAAGCAAAGGTTTCCATCTCGGATCTCCTCAAGCAATCAAGCTTCTTTTGGAGGATCTAGCTCTAATACCAATTGTTGGAAACAATGTAGCAAACTAAGAGGGGGGTGAATCAGTTTGCACCAAAACTTACTGCAACTTAAACCACAAATCAGATCCGATAATTAATAGTTAAAGCATGAAACAATACCACATCAATAATACATAACACTAAGATTTTGATGTGGAAAACCTGGTTAAGAGAAAAACCATTATGAAAACCTACCCACAATGAGATAATACCTTGTTAGAAGTAAATGTGAATATTACAATGGGAATGCACATGCATTCAAGCACACTTCCTAGAGCTCACTGCTCAAAATAAGAAACCCAGAAAGGCTACAACCTTAAGGGAAGGCTCACTACCTTAAAGGAAGTCTCACTGACTTACAAAAACATTCAGACTATAATTCGGATCATATGAACTGTGAAAATAACATCTCCATATGCTTCAGTACAGTTCTGATTAAGCACACAATCTGCTCTACAACACTTCTCTCCTCCTTCACACTTTTGAAAGATCAAATCACTTGTTCGCACATACAACTCGATCAGACAACTTGTAGACACGCATCTTACATGATTATTACATATATTTATACAAGACATCAACCTATGAAATAGAGGTTGGTCAAACCCTTAATACAAATTATAAAATAATTGTTGGAATCAGGGATCACTGAGAGGAGGGGTGAATCAGTGATCTACTGATTAGCAAATTTTTAGAAAACTTTAAACCACCGGAAGCATACACAAGAAACTGAAATTCAGGAACATAAAACAATCAACCACAACATCATAACACTAGAATTTGACGTGGAAACCCAAATGGGAAAAACCATGGTGGGATTTGAACCCACAATATTATTCCACTATGGCCAGTAGCAAAACAATATTACAATATGGGGAATGCACAAGCATTCAGGCACACTACCTAGAGCTCACTACTCAAATACAATAAGGGCTACAACCCCGAAAGGCTCACTAACTTACTCATTAATTACAATGATGAATTAAGAAAATGAACTCCAAAATAGCATCTACAATGCTTGGATGAGTTCTGGCTAAGTGCCAAATACACTGACTAAATCACCTTTGTTGTTATCCATGTTCACGGTCTCAGTCAGCTACCGGATCAAGAATGTGCACATGAAACTACACTATAAAGGATTCTTGAGCACCACTCGCTCACATATAATCATACCATACATCAAAAAGATCATCCACACCGGTCTTATATATCTGCAATCACAAAATAGATCATTTAACATGTCGGCCTGCTAATGTAACATATATTCATATGTTGGCTTGACTGGATCACAAAAGATAAATATGGATCACCAAAACAATAATAAAATAATGTCTCTATGTCATCTCAATCAACCCATACATGATTCATAGCTCCACAATCACTGGAAAGCTTCCAGACCAAAACTGCTCTGTTCAACCTGAAATACCAGTTAACTGGCTACCGGTTGACATCCTCTTCTGGAATTCAAGATCCATGATTACCGGATAGGAATCTCAAGAAGATTTATAATCAATGACAATCCTAAACCAATAATCAACCATCAGAATGCACCGGATGAGTGTCAATTGCCAACAATCTCCCCCTTTGGCATTGATGGCAACACTCGTGAAAAATGGCTAAGTGATGAGAACTGTACACCGGATCAAAAGAATTTCTAAGACTCCCCCTTAGACAAAAAAATTTGAAACCTATAATTACACTCTTCTACTGTACATTTTTCACCTTTACTCTCCCCCTTTGACAACAATGCCAAAGATGGGGTGTTATCCAAAATTTATATATAGAGATACCTGTCGGAGACTTTACAAATACTTGAAAATGTCAACAAAAATGGTCTTCAAAGATCCCAGGTGAGTGTCCCACCTACTCTTCAAGTTATCCAAAACTCTAACGAATGCACTAAATACAGTTGCATGAATATCTACTTCCTTTAGATCAGATGACACAGGTTGAGCCATTGCCTTCATATAGTCTACCTTATTGCTTAACATGGTGTCCAACTGGGGGGCAGTCAAGTTTTGGAGTTCTCCAACTCTCCTCAAAATTATGCCCTTATCTGCATTGATGCTTGAGATCTGATCATTTAGAGCCAATATATGTCCTTCAACACTGCTAGTTAGAGCTACATTAGGATCAAAAGATTGAGAAATACCAACAAGTTTACCTTGGCAAACACTTATTTGCTTGTCTATATCTATAGTGAATTTGGGCAAAATTAGACAAGACTTATACAATTTACCACCTTCTGCCAATGCATCTAAAATAACCTATAGACTTTTATTAAATCTCACTCTATAATCTTCAATCATCTTTCAAAATGTATGCATCCTTACTTCCTTAAATTTATCCAATACTCTCTTAGTAATGGACTTTTCTAAAGAATCAAAAATGGTATTTACACTATTAATCAATTATAACAATTTACCAGAGGGGCTATCATTAGAATCTAACTGTATACTTAGAGCCACCTTCTGCAAAACATCAACTAACATCAAAATAAGCTTTTTATCTTCTGACTCAGATTTTACCAGATCCTGACTGGCCTGAGCTTGAACAACTACTGTAAGCATTAGCTTCTCTATAGGAGACATTTGTCCAAGATTTAGAGGACTATCTAGATTAATAGATATTTGAGGTGGGGTCCTTGTGACTACAGGAGTGTCAATTGCTAGATCAATAACTCCTTTACCCTTGTCTACCTCAACAGCCTTTTCCTCTGCTTTCTCAGGTTCCTTCTTATCTACTCCATCCCCTTTATCTTGTGCATCGGTGTTGCCACTTGGTGTAGTATCATCATTTTGTATCTCGGGGGTTGCTTCAATATTATCCACCACCGAAGGATTATCACTGGTCTCAGCATCACGAGTTATGTGGTCTTGATATTCCGGATGTACCTCAGTCTTAGTTTCATCCTTCTGATCACCAGGAACACCTTCTTTTACTTCCGGCTAAGAAGACTTAAATGCATCTTTATAGAAATGATCATTCACAATTATTTTTCTCCATATATCTTCAGTTTCCTTTCTTACCCCTTCCACCTTGCCTATCATTAACCTATTTCCCCTATTTTTGCTTCTGAATTATTTCTTGTTAGCTTCCTCAATGAACCTTTTGACTTCATCTCGGGTGATACAGGTGCAAACATTTATCAACTCTCTTTCTTTCATTTCCTTATCTGTTTTACTAGTAGTCAGCCTCCTTGCATCAATAATATTGTATAGGTCCTTAGGGATGCTCCTCTCCAATTTAATCAATGTTTTACTAAAATTGTGCAAGTATAAAACAATAGCTTCTTCAACCTTTCTCTGGTCTACCTCATCTAGATGTTCATAATAAGCTCCAATATTCTTCAAATTTCCATCAACAAGTATTTCATCTATTACTTGGTTTGTTGGCAATGGAGGAACAATTGTGTATTTACCTTGCAAGTCACCAAACTCAAGGTCTTTCTCAAGTTGAGTTCTGACCTCTCTTCCTCTTTTGGGTCTTCTGGTAGGGGAAGGTTCAGATTTGGCTTTCTTTCTTTGTTGGGCTCCACTAGACTATGGCTTCCTCACCACTCTTACAAATTCACCTTTCTTCTTAGCCTTGCCTGCTTCCTCCTTAGATTTTTTCTCAGAGGCCACCAGAGACACAGATTCATAAGTCTTCTTAGACTTCTCCATTTGCTTCAACACTCCCTTTCTAGATGGGCTCTGTCCTAAAGATGGTGCCACCAGAGAAAGGGCAGACTTGGTCTATGCATGTTTCTCTCTGGCCTGCTTCACCTCCTCCTGAGTGAATCTCATCTGCACTGCCACTTCCTCAACCATCTTTGTAACTTTTTTTTTCTAGCAGGTGTAGTGAACTGTTTGTGCAGCTCAAGGTCTTTCTCCTTGAATGTTCCAAATCTTCCTTCTTTTGGATCCACCGGTTGGCTCACTAGGTGTTGAGAATATGCCTCAAGCGTGATAGAGTCAACTTCATACCCCATGGGCATGATACAAACTATCCTAGGATCCATGACTTCCATTTGACATTGATCTTTATCAACCATGAAGCAAATAGTTTTCTCATACTTCTCCACAATCTCCTTAGGGATTCTTTCTCTATTCTTCATTGTGGCTTGGAAAGATTTGAAATAACCCTAGACAATAGATATTCTCATTGTGGCATCTCATATTCCCCACAATCCATCTTTGATTTGCATTTCCATTGGTCTATCATAGGCCCATTGGACCTTTCTTTTTACACTGGGTATCTCATTCACAAAATATAAGGCCAAGCAAATAAGAAGAGTTCCATATTTAAAAGTGTGCTTCTTGTCTTGCTTAATTTTCTTCAAGTTACTCATCAGCTCATTCAGAAGGACTGTACATAGATCATACCTCATGTCATGCTTGAGCATCTGATATGTTGTATATATGGCAGTTTCGAAGACAAAGTTGTGTCTACTTGACTGGTACACCTTGTATCCGACCATCATGGATGCACGCTTCACATCATGCTCCAGAATGTCATTTATGGTCATCGCTATGCTATCAAACTTGGAACCAGTAGTTGCTATCACTATGTTATTTGATACTTTTCTCAGACCAGGTACTTCATCGGTTTTACTGAGGTATGTCACGACTCGAATTGCCTGTTTAGTGATCTTGTGAGGCCTATCAAGCCATATGAACTTATCATGAACTTGATTGAGAATATATTGGATCCGCTCTGCTTCGTCGATCAATGGAAAATGAGCAAATTGTGAAAAACACTTGTCCTGAAGAACCTTATATTTTGGTTTGAGGTTTCCCAAATTGTCTGCCAAATGTTTGATATACAGGGTTAGCATATCAGTGTTGCCAAACTCCTCAAGATCAAAATGGATGTATGCCCTAATATCCTCAATATGAAGGATGTTGTAGGGTACCAAAGAAAATGCATCTTCTAGATCATCCTCGACAGATTTAAAAGGATATTTATTGAAAATAGGTCTGGCTCTATCCTTAATCTCCACAACCAACAAGATAGCAATTCGAGAAGTTGAATCCATTTCAAACTTAGGGTTTGCAGAAACTGATAGTGTGAAACAGACAAATACCTTAATTCGCAACCGGGCACTGGAATTCTCTTAAGGATCACTTAAATTTTTGTTGAGATCACCAAATTGCTTTTCTTTCCTTCTCTGCACTATTCTCTTGATCGCATTGTGACGAATGAAACTTTGAAATGCCCTTTTAACCTTTGAAAACCTAATTCTTCATTGCAATAAATGCTGCAATCGATTACCTTGATTTTCATGGAGTCGCTTAACAAAGCATCAATTCTTCTTTGATACTTCTGGACAACATCTGCATATAAGATTTAATCCTTCTACAACCTTCCGGAATTGATTGTAGATCACCGAAGAGGGGGTTCTTAGAATTTGCATGAAAAGTTCCCCCTAAGGCATAAAGCCCTAGTTACCGGATGAAGATCCTACACTGGATTCGGGTGCAGATTCATTGTCTACTTTAGATTCATCTTTTCTGACCCACATCTTCTCATGTTTGTCTCTGATCTCTTTTACCTTTTCCTTTCCCTTCTCATCTGATTTGTTCTTGTCTCCTAGAGCACTGTTCTTGCTTTTGCAATATTTTGCAATGTGACTGGTTTTATTGCATGCACGACAAATAACATTTTGCATAGGTCTAAAGTTCATCTCATTTGATCTCATCCTGCACTGGTTAGGGATATGTCCAAACATCCCACAAGAATAGAACCTCTTGTTTTGGAAGTTATTCATTACTGCTCTACACATATTTGACGTGTGACCAAAATTATTGCATATGAAAGACTGACCAGTAAAGGTAGGAACATTATTCATGTTGTTCATTCCATTATTCATCCTACTTCTGCATTGATTCACCATATGACCAAATTTATTGCAAGTAAAACATCTACCATTGAATTTATGGGCATTAGGATGTCTTACCAAAGGATTCTTGCTCTTCTTCTGATCAGGTTTTGCATTGCTTTGTCCAGATCCAGAGGATTCACCTTTCTCAAATCCAAGTCCTCGCATATCCTTTCCATGTCTCTGACTTTCCAGCATCTCATCAAGCCTTGCTAAGCTACCTTTGAATTTGTCTTTGTATTCATTAGTAGTAACAAGTTCACCTCTTAAGGCAATAATCTGTCTTTCAAGTTCTTGACCATTATTCCTTGACTGTGTCAACTCAAGCTTCAAGTGATCATTCTCATAGGTAAGCTTGAAGATTTATCTTCTCTTTCCTTCAATGATTGTGTCAAATTCTCTTCATTTTCTTTTGATCCTCAATCTCCTTAGTCAACCTCATCACAATGGATTGTATCTCATTCTTCAATGCAACATTCTCTCTCTCAAGCTTGTTAACTTCATCAACTTTACCTTGATTTTCCATGATTTGATCTTCTTTCTCCTTCATCTTGTCCATCAATTATTTCCTCTTGTCTCTTTAAGTGTTCACTTGATCCTTCAATTCATTAATGAATTCATCAATATCATTTAGGTTTCTCTTCAAGGAATTGATTTCATGTCTTGTTGTATAAAGATCCTCAAGTACCACACTGAGCTGTCTTTGAAAACCAAAATCCATTGATTCAATCTCCTGGACCTTCCCCAAGCGGTTAAGCTTCCTCAGAGGAACTAGGCTTTGATACCAATTATTGGAATCAGGGATCACTGAGAGGAGGGGGTGAATCAGTGATCTACCAATTAGCAAATTTTCAGACTTAACTTTAAACCACCAAAAGCATACACAAGAAACTGAAATACAGGAACATAAAATAATGAACCACAAAATCATAACATCGGATTTTTACGTGGAAACCCAAATGGGAAAAACCATGGTGGGATTTGAAAACACAATATTATTCCACTATGGCCAGTAGAAAAACAATATTACAATATGGGGAATGCAAAAGCATTCAAGCACACTGCCTAGAGCTCACTGCTCAAATACAATAAGGGCTACAACCCCAGAAGGCTCACGACCTTATTGATTAATTACAATGATGAATTACAACAAATAAAAACAAAAATATCATCTACAATTCTTGGATGAGTTCACGTTAAGTATCAAATACACTGACTGAATCACCTCTACTATTTTGATTTGTTCTACCTTGTTCACTATCTCAATCAATAATTAGATCAAGAATGCGCATGTGAAACTGTGCTACAAAGTATCCTTGATCACCACTCACCCACATACAATCATACCATACATCAAAAAGATCATCCACACCGGTCTTATATATCCGCAATCACAAAATAGATCATTTAACATGTCGGCTTGCTAATGTAATGTGTAGTCATATGTCAGCTTGACCGGATCACAAAAGATAAATGAAAATCACCAAAACAATAATAAAATTATGTCTCTATGTCGGCTCAATCAACCCAGACATGATTCATATCTTTGCAATCACCAGAAAGCTTCCAGACCAAAACTGCTATGTTCAACCTGAAATACTGGTTAACTAGCTACTAGTTGACATCCTATTCCATAAATCAATTACCGGATAGGAATCTCAAGAAGAGTTGCCATCAATGACAATCCTAAACCAATAATCAACCATCAGAAGCCACCAGATGAGTGTTAATTTCCAACAATAATATCCTCACACGCTACAGTAATGCATGCAGACCAAAACAATGTCGGCTAAGACATAGTTTGGACCCAAGTCAATACTGGAAATAAGTAACACCCCCAAAAATTATGCCTCGATTATCCACAACATGCTACAATCATCAAGAATGTCGCATAAGTACAAGTAGAACATCACCAAACAAGGAAAATATTCAATAACACGCACAATAATCAATGCAAACCACCAATATGCATAGAACACGATCTAGAGACATTCATAAGCAATGTGAATTGCATCACAACAACCACAACAACTTAGATTACTAGAATCATCATCATCTTTCTAACAAAGCACAAAAACATCAACATAATTGTTGTCAAACTAAAAGATTTGCTTGCAGACCTCCAAATCATAAACCACTCAAACTGAAGACACACATCAATGTCCAGAACACAACCCACACATCCGCAACCAAAGATATAGCAATGTCGAAGCAATACAAAGAACAAATCAGAATACCGAATAACACGAACAACTGCATAACTTCCTCAATACCGGATCTTATAACGCGATCAAATCATCATGCGGACCTCTACAAGTGGAAATGAACCATCTACAAATAATATACCAGAAACACTTTAAACTGCATTAGCTCATCTGCAATACACAGGCCAAACCAACTCATCCAATCAAACTGCAACATTAGAATACACAGAAAAATTTCCAACAATCTCCTCATCAACAATCTCCACATATGTTGA
Source organism: Cryptomeria japonica (assembly GCF_030272615.1). Taxonomy (NCBI): domain Eukaryota; kingdom Viridiplantae; phylum Streptophyta; class Pinopsida; order Cupressales; family Cupressaceae; genus Cryptomeria; species Cryptomeria japonica. The sequence continues at coordinate 324,415,193 of NC_081406.1, read as the reverse complement.
CATCAATGATAACATATCAGCCAATATCCAACAATACTTCTATATCACATCTACAAGACTCAACACATTGAGTAATTAACATAACTATGCCTTGAAGAACACCCACACATTGGAAAAGAAGAAACTAACAATCTTACAAATTTCTTTCATTCCAAAGGAAATCTTTAGATGAGAATGTCCTTTGCAATCAAATAGTTTTGGTTAATGATCACCCAAAGCTCATGGGTTTTCATCCACAAGCCTTCTCCTTCAATATATTTTTGTCTACTAAAGAAACTATTTGCAAATTTGCAAATATGAGAGAAGAGATAATAATCAGCATGCCTCCAAATGACTACAACAACCATATTTATAACCACTCAATAAGAGATAATAATTAACATGCCTCCAAATTTTCTTTGAAGATGTACTAGAAGCTTTACCTTAAATGGGACATGAAAAAGTAATCCTAAAACAAAGAAGTATTTTAAACATTATATGAGATTTTTGGGGAAAAATCAATAATTGTCACTTATTTTATAGCTAAAACATTGCGAATTTATTTTGCCTCCTCTCACTTATTTTATAGCTAAAACATTGAAAATTTATTTTGCTTCCTTAGCTTAAGGAGTTTAATGAACTTATGTCACTTTAATTTTTATTAACATAGTTGTTTAATCCCTTGAATAATTGTCTGTGAGTTATTTTAGCCACAAGATTTGAACAAAAAAGTGATGATACTTGAGATCTTAAATTATAGTATTAGGTTCCATTTAGAAATTAAAGTGGTTCTAAGTGGTTTTTTTTTTAGGATCCACTTATGTTTTTGAGGTTTCTCATCACTTTTTATTTGTATGTTTTGGAAAAGGGATAATTTCATGCAAATTGTTTGCTTCTAAATTACCATGTCTCTAACTAAAATTATTATCCATGATATCATGCATGTAATATATTATATTTTATAGATCAATTTCTTGTAAAAGAATTTGCATGGACATGCTAATTATTAGTATCATCATATCTATCTCTAAAATATCTCTTAATGATTCTCATTCTTGACTCCCCTTCAAAAGATGAGATATCTTTTTTGAGATTGTGGAGGAACATTATCTTTGTGGTTGGATTGTCAAATACTTACTAAAAGGTTATATTCAATATTTAAAGAGATTTGATACACACATCTTTCTTTAGTTAGAAACACAAACACATTTATTGTGTCACATGAGTCTTTGACGGATAAGGATTATATTTTATATTTGAATTGTTAGAAAAGGAAATAAAAATATATATATTTAGATATTCCTTTGCATAGATAGATAAGGATTATATGAATTGTTAGAAAGGGAAATAATAATATATATTTAGATACTCCTTTGCACCTGTTGCTATTAAAGGAGGATATTGAGTTAGTTGTGGATAAATTCTTGTAATTAGATATTTTGGTTATATACATGAAGGGTATGTATGTTGGCAAGAGACACTGTTTCGGTGAAGATTGATGCATGAGAAATGCTTAGGAGTTGTCATTGATGGCAACTCAGTTTAGATATCGTATCTAGTGTACATAGATTTGATTTATTGATAGTTGCATTATTCATTTGGCATAAGTCTGGAAGGTGGAATACAATAACTAGTAGAATATGAATTCAGTGTGCATATCTTGATTTTGGTTGTATAATCTTGGTTGCGGTAGTAGAGATAGATGATTCGAGGTTCGAGGCATCTTATTCTGTAATACTAGTATCTGATGTTGATTCATGAGCGAGATTGAAGGTCTGGTTTCCGGTAACTCAGGAAGAACATAGCTATTTTGGTGTAAGGTGTGGTCTGGAATATTTGGAATGATTTTGGTGATTGGTTTCGTGTTCGAGGAGATTGGGCTGACATATGTGAAGCTTGTTATCATCTTATTTAGGTCCACATATGGACTTGTGGACAATTTAAGCCGACTCATTGGTTGCACGTTTCATGTTGTGTGTTATGCAGTTCTTGGAAGCCGACATGAGAATTGATTTGTTTTATTGCTGCGGATATATAAGATCAATTTGGTTGAGCATTTTGCAAGAAGAACTGAGTGTGAGAAGTCTGTATGAGCAAATGTGCGAAGTTTGGTGAATGTGTTTGAAGGTTTTAGTGCTCTGATATTTGACAAAGTAGGAAGACAGAACAGTTGTAGAAGAATAATTGAGCCTAACTGGAACAACTATTTGGCATATGCAAATGCTATTATCCAATCCAGTCATACTTATAATCATTTGCAATCATTTGTAGGACAATGAGTCCTCTGGGTTGTAGCCCTATTTTGTATTTGAGCAGTGAGCCTAAATAGTCAATGATCAATGCATTCTGATTCTTAATAGACATTTCATCAACCTAGTGCCTATATTAAAAGCATCACCATCTGTCTATATTAAAATCAACAACCTACTGCATATATTTAACCTTTTATTCAAATTGTCAACCTCCTGCGTATATTTAAACCATCACCATCAGAACCTCAAAACATCTCTCTCACTGCAACTTTGCAGTAGAGTATATATTATGATGTAGGGGATGGCTTAGCCAGCACACACTACGCTTTGACTACTTAGGTGGCTGGTGTGGGCCCATACCTTCTCCCAAATCCGTTCTATCTATTCCCATTCAGCACCGTTGATGTTTGAATTCAAACATTATTCTCGCCTAACGATTTCCATTTATGTCATCTTTGTCATGGAATGGTTTTATAACGCTCAAGGATTTCTACAGCCCAGCATAGCACAGCCCGATGATTGTCAGATATCATAGTTGGATTCAATCAAAATGTGGAAGCATAGACGAGGTACGTGAACGGTTTTACCGAATGCCTCAAAAAAATATGGTCTCATGGAATGTTGTGATTGCAGGGTATCGAGAAGATTCCTTCCTTGAACAGGAATTAGACAATTTCAACCAAATGTGATGGGCAGGTGTAAAGCCAGACACTGCAACCTTTGCCAGCATCTTCTCAGCCTCCGCGAAAATGGGAGTTTGGAATAGGGGATGGACATCCATCAAAGGATTTTTTTCAGATCTTGTAGCTGCCCTTTTAAACATCCATGCAGAATGTGTAAGCATAGACAAGGCACATGAACTGTTTGACAGAAGGCCATGATTGCAGGATATACAAAATCTAAAAGCATAGGAAAGGCACCTGAACTGTTTGACAAAATGCCTCTAAGAAATATCTTCTCATGGAATGCCCTGAACGAGATATTAACAAACGATTTCATTTATGTTTACCAAGTTCTATAAAAGATTGCATTGGACAAGTCATGGGAAGTTCCAACAACTGAGTTCTAATATCAAGTTCAGTGGCATATAGTTTTTGAGGTTATCAATAGCTTTGCAATACTTTACAATTTTGAAAGATACTCTAAAAACAACAGTGTATTATCCACATTTCTAAATGAGACCATGGAGATTTTCTTAAAAACTTGAATACCCACTTGCTCCATTACTTCTTGTGCAAAACAAACACTCTCTCATGTGCTTCCATCATCACCTGCCCAATAGCTCTGAAGGACAATTTTGTTCATTTGTAAATAACAATGCACGTTCTCTTTCTTACCATAAGGACTATTTTTTTACCACTCAATCCAGTCATATATAACCTAAATTACTATTTCACAACAATCAAACAATATTATAGTTCGAATTTTGCTTAGAAATTAAATTGAACTTTCCTTTGTGGGGTTTCCACAACTTCAATTTGATTTTCTTATAAATCCTTCATAAAAAATCTTGCAGAATGGGATGGTAGCAAAAACACAAATTAATTAAATTACAAGGCTTCCAAAACCAACAATTTACATGCATCAAGTAAAAATAAATATTCCCCTCATGCTTCTAAATCTTCAATATACTAGTGAAGCAATTTGATCAACTTAAGAAGAAAGTGGACGCTATCCTTGCAGCTCCGACTCGGTTACATTAAATAGATGTTTCTTATGAAAACAAGGATTGAATTTATTAGCTATAGTCAATGGCTCCTTGATCTATTGGTGAATTTGAATGGTTCTTAATGAACCCAACAAGAATCAAGTCTTGCTAAGTGCATGGCTCCTATGTCTTGAAAAGGGATGAGGTCAAAGATCGTTCCTTGGGTGAATCTGGCACAATGGATACTCCTCAGTCCTTGGCTCTTATGATAACTCTTGTTCTCCACCAATAAAGAAAGAGAAAAACAATTTCATTCTTCCATATATATGAAAAAAGGGAAATTTTCATCTTTATTATCCAAAGAAGAATAAGAAACCAACTTTTAACAATCCCAATTCTACTTGATTTGATGACACTACTTCATGGATCGAATAGTTTTTGTAAGGTATTTATGATCTCATCATTTCCTTTATAATATTTGTGTTGTGTTGATTTTTTATTCCTTAGGCTTGACTAATTCTTTTCTATATCATTTCATAAAAAAAAAATCACGGGATATTCTATCTATACTTTGAATTTTTAATTTATAATGCCTACAAAAGATTGTTTTTACCTAAATTCCTATAAACTAATTATAGCTACCTATATTACATTCTACATTTGATTAGCTTTTGGACAAAATCCCTCCTTATACATACCCTTGCATAAATATTTGAATCTCCCTACACAATTAATTCATCTAAGATTTCAATTTTGTTAACTGAAATGTCAATCTACTCCAAGATTGTGTATTACCACTATTCTTGAAGAAGACTCCAAATTCTAAATATATTGAAATTTATTGGATTTTAAGATCTAACAAATCAAAACAATTGACCATTTTTCAAGAAGAGGCCTACACCATTTGACATCCTTGGTTCTCCATTAAGGGCATTGTCCCTTTTCATTTTATTAGGAAAATATTCTAGAAAGAATCCTTTTGAGAGGAATTTTAGTGTATAAGAATCCCCTATTTGATTTTCAATTTCATTTTTCATTTTTCTTTTGCAAGATAGGAGCCAATAAAATTTATAATTTGAGCAACCCAATTGAAAGATGAATTTCATTCTCTAGGCACAAATTATTAGATGAAGATCTTGATTGATGGAATAGAATTATTGATAATTTTTCTTAGCCTCACTTGCTCCTCTTATCGTTGATTTCCTTTCTCAAAAAATGAAAGATTCCTTACTCTATTTCAAGAACTATTTTCATGGGCATTATTAAAAAATATTTTGTTGAGATATGATTGATCATAAAAAAATAAATATGGACATTCTTTTCTTTCCTATTTGCCACTCATGATATTCATGTATTCTTTTTATATAAGTGTTGTTCTTCCTTTTGAGCCATTCAACTTAGAAAGATTCTTCTTGCCTTTTTGTGCACCTTTTCTTGGAATTTTTCCTAACAATTGCTAGTTTATTTCTCAATTAAATTTTTGATTAAATTTATGGTGATTATGCTAATAATGATTTACCAAACCCTCAAAATTGATTCATAATTTGTTGTTCCAATTCACTCACATGTGATTTCTCACTATTTCTTATGGAATATTTAAATTATTTGTATAGTTAAATGGAATATCTTAAGAATGCATTACATATTAACATGTTATAGTCACTATAGTTGATCACTATTATTATTTATAAGTTTATAAAGTAATTTTTCATCAACTTAGAGACAATCTATAACTGGTTATAAAGCTTACTAGGAATATTTTCATAGTAAATATGCCAGGTCAATCATAAACCCAATTAAATCAAAGTTGCACACATTATGTTTCTATCATCCCTACATTTATCATTAAACTAGTTTATTAAATGGTTCAATATAGTGCACAATTAAGGGTGATTAGGCTCCATAAACTTACTTACATAAAATTAGCATGCATTAGGCATTTATTATCTTTAATTTGACATGTGATGTGACCAATAAAATTATTTGTTTAACCAACTGTTCAATTGCAACAAGCCCTTTATACGAGTAAGGGAATTTGTTATTTTTTATAAATTAGTATGTTAAAAATGTATAATACCTCAATTGTTATCATTTAAGGAACTAGAGTTACATTAACTAAAACTTGATATAAAATTAAGGACATACAGGTGAAATTCGAGGCACATCGTGATAAAGAAAATGAATAACACTAGCTTTTGATCTCACTTTTAAACTTGAAGCACATGAAAGTGGCATAATTTTTTAATGAATTTTATGTTTTTATTTAAATTTTAAATAAAATATTAAGTTACATTTTAAAAAATGACACTTTTCTTTAATAATTAAATTTTTTCAAAATATGACACCCTCTCAAGATATATTCTCTTTTCTAGAGAATCATATTTATTTGTTTAGTTAAAAAATAATATTTATTTAAATAAAAGGTGAGAAATCATCAATAATATGAAAATGGAAATATATAGTTAAGTGTGTTGTCTATGCTTCCACATTTTGCATACATTTACCAGAGCATTTCCAACTGTAACAGCTCACCACAATCGCCTTTCCTTGATGCTAGAGCTCCCATTTTGGTACAAGCTGGGAAATAAAAGCTGCCCTAGATTGTCACCAAACACGTACCAAAAGCAACCGTACTTACTATGTGGGAGCAATGTTTGAACTTGAATGCTAACAGAAACAGAACAAATAGGAACGGATGGTGGCAAAGGGAATGGGCCCACACCAGCCACACTAAGCGGGTGATGTTTAAGGGTGGCCATGATGTAGACCCTTTAATGTGTGGGTGGGTATATATGGTAGCTTTTTTCCCACCATGGACAAAGTCTGAGGTAAATATTCACTAAAGCAGAATGATCCTATTTGGGCAATACTTTGGAGGTCTCCATGCATATCTCCATCTGCAAGTACATGAATAGTATTTGAGATAGCAAGTTTATTCAATATAGTTTGTAGGTGTCACATGTCATTGCTCAGTGTGTACATTTAATTTGTTTTTTAATGAACAACTTAGTTGCTTCATGCATTTACCTCATTATTTGTTGGCTACACAAGGACAAGCTTCAAAAACTGTTATATCTTTCAGAGCTCATATGGATTCTGATCATACAAAATCTATGTGGTACTCTGTACACTTAGCACTAAAGTGTTCCTTGTGATTGGCAACATGTGATCTTGAGACGCATAGAATGCATTACGTGAATGTATGACTAGCATTAATGCAGTAAGGTATGAACACCCATGACATTAACACCGACAGAGATTTGAACATTGGTGACAAGACCAACATTATAAGTACTTAACCATCGCATTATGCCATGAATGACAACTTATGACTAATTTTATTAATGATATACTAATAAAACTATTAATTTTCAAAACTTTGATACATTCATATATTCTAGATCTATTTCCCTTGGTTTGGATATTTCTATATAAGAAATCATATTGTTGGGCTTAATGTATCATACATCTTGTAATTTCAATAGTTGATTTATTAGTTATTTGTAAGCTCTTATGTAAAAAGGGTATCCCACTCAAAGTTGATTTAATTTGTCATGTGTAATATACTTTATGACATTTATAAAAAGTTATTAGAGCATATTAGAGATCTGTGGGTGTGTCTTATGACATTGTAAGATGTGTAAGATCTTATAACAATTTACTATACATCAGAGCATATAACAATTGGAGGATACATAGTGAACTTGATTTTTTGACTAACTTATACTATGTAAAAATAATGTGTCATAAATTTTAAATAGAGATAATGGAACCAAAATGGAGCAACTGAGTTGGTGAGGAGGTTATAACAGTTTTTCACATGTAAGAGCACATAATAAAAGTAGCTTGGAGACCCACCTTGGAATAGGGTATTAGAATTTTGAATTTGAATTTGAGCACCATGCATCTTGGTGTTTTTTCGCATGTTTTCTCATTTGCCCTTCAATATATTCCTATTTTTCTTATCTTGTATATTGGATGTTTTGGATGGAGGATGTATGATATAAATTTTGTTTTAAGGTTATGCTATTGAAATTTCTCTACTTTTATGTTGGCCTTTCTCATGTGAAGGCTTGATTGAGCTTGCTAGTATAATATAATTGTTCTTATTACTATGAATATAGTCATTTGATATTTTGAGGTTGGGTTTTTCCTAGAGAATTTTTTGGAATAAACTCTATGTTATGTGGTGAATGTTTTTTGTGCAAATTTATTTCCTTAGTGATTATTGTATGCATTTATCTCCTTATAGAAATGTGTAGGAGTGCCTTATGACATTGTAAGATGCATAAACATATCTTATAATAATTTTATAACACATAAGAACATGTAAGACTTAGAAGTTACATAATAAATTGAATAGGAAGTTACATAATGGACTTGATTTGCTGACTAACTTATACTATGTAAAAATAATGAGTCATAATATTTTAAAAGAGATAATAAAACGAAAATGGGGCAACCAACTTGGTGAGGAGGTTATGATAGCTTTTGACATGTAAGAGCACATAATAAAGTAGCTTGGAGACCCACCTTGGAATAAGGTATTAGAATGTTGACTTTGAATTTGGGCACCATACATCTTGATGTTTTTTCCCATGTTTTCTCATTTACCATTTAGTACTTTCATTTTTTCTTGTCATATATATTGGATGTTTTTTATGGAGGATGTATGATGATATACAAAAAAAATTAGGGTTATGCTATTGAATTTTCTCTAGATTTATGTTGGTCTTTCTCATGTGAAGGCTTGATTGAGCTTGCTAGTATAATATAATTGTTCTTATTATTGTGAATATATTCAGTTGATATTTGAAGGTTGGGTTTTTCCTAAAGAATTTTCTAGGATAAACACTATGTTATGTGGTCAATGTTTTTTGTGTAAATTTCTTTCCTTAGCGATTATTGTAGGAAGCATTTTCACTATCTACTTTATTTCATTTAGAAGAAAAGTTTGATCATCTTTATATCTTTGGTGGAAGGAAAAATATATTTTGGACTAATCTTGGTTTAAGTGGGATTTGCACCAAGGATTTTTTTTTTGAAGGAAGATGGAAAGCACATCATAGTTAATGATATAAAGGTTTAATATTTATTAATTTTGAGCTATGGAATTTTAATGGGTATTTCCATATATATAAGAAAGAATATTGTTGGAATTAGTTTATAATACATCTTGTAATTTCAACAACTGATTTAAAAATTATTTGTAAGCTCTTATGGAAAAAGAGTATCCCACTTAGAGTTGATTTAATTTGTCATGTGTAATGTAATTTATGACATGTATAAAAATTTATAAGAGCATCTAATGTCATAGAGATGTGTAGGAGTGTCTTATGACATTGTAAGATGAATAAGAAGATCTATAATAATCTTATAACACATAAGAGTATGTAAGACTTGGAGGCTACATAGTGGACTTGACTTGTTGAGTAACTTTTAATTATGTAAAAATAATGAATCACAATCTTCAAATAGAGATAATGAAATAAAAATGGAGGAATCAAGTTGGTGAGGAGGTTATGAAATCTTTTGACATGTAAGAGGACATAATAATAGTAGATTGGAGACACACCTTGGAATAGCGTATTAGACTTTTGACTTTGAATTTGGGCACCATGCATCTTGGTGTTTTTCCCCATGTTTTCTTGTTTACCATTTAATATGTTCCTATTTTGTTCATTTTGTATAGTGTATGCTTGGGATGGAGGATGTATGATGATATGTTTTCTGTTGAACTATGCTATTGAAATTTCTCTATATTTATGATAGTCTTTCTCATGTGAAGCCTTGATTGAGCTTGCTAAGATAATATAATTGTTCTTACTACTATGAATATATTCATTTGATATTTGGAGGTTGGGTTTTTCCTAAAGGATTCTCTAGAATAAACACTATGTTGTGTTGAGAATGTTTTTTGTGTAAATTTCTATCCTTATTGATTATTGTATGCATTACTCTCCTTAATGATTATTGTAGGAAGAATTTCCACTATCTATTTCATTTGATTTAGTAGAAAATTTTGATCATATTCATTTACTAGGTAGAAGGAAAAATATAGTTTGGACTAATATTGGTTTGAGAGGGATTTCTACACAAACGTTATCTTTTCTCAAAGAAAGATGGAAAGCACATCATAGTTGATGATAGAAAGGTTTGATGTCATAAATTTTGAACTTTGAAATTCTAATGGTTTTTTCATATAGGCTAAATTTATTTCCTTTGATTTGGGTATTTCCATATAAGAAACAATATTGTTGGAATTAGTGTACATCATACATCTTGTAATTTATCTTGTAATTCCAACGGTTGATTTATAAATTATTTGTAAGCTCTTATGGAAAAAGAGTATCACACTTAGAGTTGATTTAATTTTTCATGTGTAATTTAATTCATGACATGAATAAAATTTTATAAGAGCATCTAATATTATAGAGATGCGTAGAAGTGTCTTATGACATTGTAAGATGCTTAAGAAGATCTATAACAATTTTATAACACATAAGAGCATGTAAGACTTGGAGGTTACATAGCCAACTTAACTTGTTGACTAACTTTTACTGTGTAATAATAATCAATCATAATATTTAAATAGAGATAATGAAATCAAAATTGAGCAATCAAGTTGGTGAGGAGGTTATGACAACTTTTGACATGAAAGAGAACATAATAAAAGTATCTTGGAGACCCACTTTGGAATAGGGTAATAGAATTTTGAATTCTAATTCAGGTACCATACATCTTGGTGTTTTTCCCATGTTTTCATATTTACCATTTAATATTTTCATATTTTGCTTATCCTATATATTAGATGCTTGGGGTGGAGGATGTATGATGATATATTTTTTGTTGAGGGTTATGCTATTGAAATTTATTTAGATTTATGTTGGTCTTTCTCATGTGAAGGCTTGATTGAGCTTGCTAGTATAATATAATTTCTCTTATCACTGTGAGTATATTCATTTGATATTTGGAGATTGGGATTTTCCTAAAAGGGTTTTCCTGGAATAAATAACATGTTATGCGGTCAATGTTTTTGGTGTAAATTTCTTCATTATTGATTATTGTAGGAATCATTTCCACTAGCTACTTCATTTTATTAGTTTCATAATTTGATCGACTTCATTTCTTAGGTGGAATGAAAAATATATTTTAGATCAATCTTTGTTTGAGTAGTGTTTGTGTACAAAGGATATCATTTCTCAAAGGAAGATGGAAAGTGCTTCATAGTTGAATATAGAAAGGTTTAATGTCACAAATTTTGTGATATGAAATTTTAAAATAGAGGAATTATTGATAAATTAAGATATATGGTTAGTAGTCTTTGAGATCATACCTACAAAAATGAAGGATGGATATTAAAATATGTTATATTAAGTATCAAAAGGTCTTATTTGACTTTTTTTGGTAGATTTAGTGCTCCTAACTATTGTAGAAGAACCCACCTTAAAATTCCTCTATAAAAAAATGGGGAACTTGTATAAGGCTAAACCCCCACTCCATACATTTTTTAATAAAATAAGTTGTATACTTTGGAGATAACTTATGAGGGAACAATTGTCAAGCACCACATTGAATTTAACACCATCATATATAAAATAGTTGTAGTCTTTTGATATGAATATGGAATATGAGGATCAAAGCATAAATTTGTTATGTTATTTGCTAGGATCATGAGATAATCTAGTGATGTCTATATTGGAATTATCACTTCGGAGCTCATTCTTGATGAAGTAGTGGTTGCTCTTAAAAAATAAGGTAAAACACTACCAAATATAACAAAAAAACATCATTTGTTCTCAGATAGTCGAAGCAGGAAGGAAAGAAAAAAGATACATGCAAATCTTAGTCTTGTGGGAGATATGAGTCTCCTAGTAGATCTAAAGTGAAATTTCAAAATTGTGGTAAGAAAAGCTACATCAAAAAGATTGTCACAAGAAGAAGAAAGAAAATAATGAGTTAAACAATGATTCCAATTCTAAGGCTTCTCAAGATGAATCAAATACATTTTATTCATATCTTTCTACAATTGCATGTGAGGTTTCAAAGATTATTAAATTTAGATCCTATTTTCAAATGACTCCCCATGGGGATCAGTTTTCTAACAATGAGAAATTTGATGGTAAAAAGGTGAAACTATGATAATTTTGATGCTAGAAAGTTTTATCTTGGTGAAAACTCACGTTTAGTATTTTGTACATAGTTAAGTCAATATTATTTTCTCTTGTTTATGTTGAATTTTGAATCCTATTTGTAAACCTTGACTAAGCCAACCACTATCCCTAGATATACAAATTAATTCAACACAACATCAATAGAGATCCATAATGCATACAAATAAAAATAAAATACCAAATATTATACCATTCACACACAAAGTAGGCTTGTCTCCATTGTTCTCCTATCCTCCATGATCTTGTATTTGATATGATTGCTCTTAGATTTGTGTTGCACTTGCACAAGATCTCAAAGAGGAATGGATGTGGTTGTGATGATGTAAACTTGATTGTGATGATGTAGGCTATGATTTTGGTAGAGTGTAGATATTATTGCTATGAGATATCCTATGATGAAAGGGAAAGGTTTTTTTTATAGAGATCCTCATGAGAATGAAGGGTAGTGATTCAGAGATGAGATAAAGATGGTCGTGATGCAGACTAGGTAGAGATATCCAATGAAGAACAACCCCACCTTGTAGCCTATTACATAATCAACATTGAAGATACCGGTAACCGGTTCACACAACACAATATATAACCAAGAAAATAGAAAAGAGAAATCCTTATAATAGTTAATGAACTACATATGCCCCCAGGATTTACACATGTTGGACCATAGCCCAGGATTACAAATCAATTCTTACAACTCAAATCTATGATCTGCAAATTATCTACTCATCAATTCGGCCTCCAGTAATGGTCTGCACTGATCCGGACCTTAGTCCCTTCGGACTTCAGTCCTCCCAAGACCAGAATCTCTCCGGAAAGTACATCTACTCTAGATCTCTCCTTCCTCTGACCTTTGTCCTACAAAATGATTCTCCAAACTTCCTATTTATACCATCCGCAAGCCACAACAACTAAATCAAGTTAGCCAAAGATCAACTTGTTCATGATGAAACATGCAAACAATAATATGTCAGCCCAAATCACCAAGAACGCCTCCTATAATGCATAGAACTTTAAGTGGACCTCCAATAACATCGGTCAAGCACAAAATAACATATCCCAATGATCCACAAGTCACGGAAACCATCTACAACCTAATTCAGCTTCGCTTTACTCACTACAAGACCAACCGGTAAGAACACACCAATACCGAAACAATATTGGAATCAATATCTCACCGAAATCAAATCCAAATGCCATGAATCTCAAATATGTTTAAGACAATGATCTCAAGGTGATAAATCCAAATCCACAACTCAGAATCCAAAAACATGAAGAAATGTAATGATCTTCAAGCAACTCCACTGTTAATTGCCCCAATCGGTTGAACCACTCTGGTGCTTCTGCCTCAACCGGATGAACTACTATGGTGCTCCTGCATCAGGTCAACTAAGATTAAAGAGAGTATTTCAAAAGGAATAATATAATAAAGGAGATGGTTAAGATGTATTAGGAAATGGATGCCACTTGTCATTAGATAATGGAAAGAGGAAAAAGCTAAATGAATTAATTAAATAAATTAAAGAATTTTTCTAATTAATAGAGAAAAGGCCACACAAATTTAATAAATAAAATATTTATTCAATTTAAGAAAAAGGGGAATTTAAATAAATAAAAATATTTATTTAAATAATAGAAGAAAAGGTTAATGAATATAATTAAACAAATATAATATTCATTTAATTAATAGAAGACTATAGAAGAATAATTAAATAAATAATAATTTTAGGTGTCTACATTTTTCCCCTCTTTGAGACACTGCAGTTTATCGTGTTGTTTCAAAGAAGATATATTAATTGATACACAAATTTTCCCCAATAGGGAGGTGGTATCCCCCCTTGAGAGATTGGCTGGAAAATTTACAAAAAATTAAGTCAATCTCTCAATAAGAAAAGAGGGTAGGCTAGGCAACAAATGACAAAAACAAGGTAAATTTGGGGAAGAATGGACCAAAAATAGGTCACTAAGGATCATGAGAACCATGGAGGGTCACCACAACTAATTAGGGTTACAACGCCTATAAAGAGGATCTTGGGGGAAGGATCTCATCATTTGGATCCATCACTTTCATTGATCAAGGCACAAAGCAGAGTAGAGAAGGAGAGTAGAGTAGTTGGTGAGATGGTGGAGTGATTCCATAGATTTGAGTGGGTATGATGGTTTGATCAACCAAAGGAGCATAGAGAGACAATGAGTACATTCTCCTATTTTCTTGAAAGTTCATTTAGCACGTCATTAATAGAGGTTAAAACTTAGGTAGCCAAAAAATGTGGCAAGAATAGGAAGTGGTAAAAACGTTTGTAGGGTCAGTTTTGATCACTAATACATTTGGACTAGATTTTCGAGTGAGGTTTCCGATGGAGAAGGTATATTGTGGCCAAATTTGATTTTTTTTGAAAAAATACCCGCATTCGTCGTAATTCCGACGGAAATTTCCCATTTGGTTTCAACGAAGAAGGCATTAGCAATTAGAATTTTCTTTTTTTCAAAAAAGTGCTCGAGTTCATCGTAATTCTGACAACATCAGCCATTACAAAATTAAAAAAAAGAGGTGGGGAATTCATTTGTGAATTGCAATCCCGCGTAGGAGTCCATGGCGACTTCAACCCCCAAGAACATCAAACCCGCATCGAAGGAAATCCCGTGTAGGAGGTAGATTCAAATTGCCCTAGTTTTTAATTTAATGTTGCAAAAAATATACATGTGGTGGTTATTTGTCCTAGTTTAATCTTGTAAAACCATAGAACTGTGATTGAGGAGTGAGCATTCAATTTTGTAGCAACAATCCCTTCCTCCCGTATACGTACGTGTTGATTGTTCACATGAGATCACATCTCTTTGCGACATTGTATCAAACAATTCACGAGCCTTGTCCATGTTTCCACATTTTGCATTCATGTCAAGTAGGGCATTTGCAAGTACAACACCTAACAAAATTCCTCTATTTGTTATGCTTTGATGGATGTCCATACCCTGTTCCAAAGCTCCCATTTTTGTACAAGTAGGGAGGATGCTGGCAAAGGTTGTGGAATTTGGCTTTATGCCTTCCAATTTCATTTGCTTGAAAGTGTCTAAAGCCTTTTCGACAAATCCATTTTGTGCATATCCAGCAATTGTTGTAGTCCACAAGACAACATTTCTTTCAGGCATTCTATCAAACAGTTCACATGCCTTGTCTATGCTTCCACATTTTGCATACATGTCTACCAGGGCAGTTACAACTACAACATCTGACAAAATTTCTCTATCCTTTATGCTTCGATGAATGTCCATACCTTGTTCCAAATTTCCCATTTTGGCACATGCAAGGAGGATAGTAGCAATGGTCGTGGAATTTGGCTTTACACCTGCCGATTGCATTTGCTTGAAAGTTTCTAAAGCCTTCTCAACAAATCCATTTTGTGCAGTTGCAACTACATCGGACAAAATTCCTCTATCTTTTATTCTTTGATGGATGTCCATACCCTGTTCCAAAGCTCCCATTTTGGCACAGGCTGGGAGTACGCTGGCAAACATAACTAAAGAAATGCAATGATCAGCTCCAAAGACATCAAACCACTACTAACAAAACTGAGAGTCTAAAATATGATAGGGAATAGTGTGAGCTATCCTGAAATAAAATATTTTATTTTCAATTTCAACTAAAACATAATTACTCAACCATTTAATGTTATTAATAAGTGTTTAATTTATGATAGAGATAAATGGTTGGCCACAAGTACATGAGTTAGTAAATGTACACAAATAAGTGAATTTGATATTCAAAACTATCTACAATGAATTCAATTCTTGTCCATTAGTCATTTATGTTTGCAATAAGCATCTTTCTTTGTTTTTCTTAATCTTTATTCATAGTTATGTGCATATTTCACATTCTATAATTAGCATATCAATTGCTATGGCTGAACACTAGCATGATGTTTGTGTTGTGGTATAGATGCGTGGAAACAAAATTATGGGATTGTTATATTATAGAGATCATAAATCTAGATATCACATATTAGTTCTAGCTCTTCTTGGATTGAGTCTAAAGTTGACATACAGTCATAAAGCCATTATTAGCAGATCTATCCATTTCTAGTAAAGACAATTGAGAAAGTCATTTTCATATTGAGAGTTTCTTATCTATTTACCTATTGATCATTATTAAGCCATAATATTTAGGTCTATTTATCTCTCTTGCAAAACCTCTATAAGTGTCCTAGATTGTCCCTAATACTCACTCTTCAATGAAATAGTGGATTTCTAAAGATTTGTTGCACAAGATGGTGTTGAACATATCAACAAGGCTAGCATGGAAGGCATGTTCAAGATTCCACTTGTACAACTTACAACAAATGATTTGTTGATAGAAGAAATTCTTGAAATAGGAATACAATCGAAAGACAAGTAAGTACATACAAACCTCCTCAGTTGAAAGTAAAATCTGTGTATAAAAAGAGTACATTGAATCCCAATCCATAAACACAATAGAGATACTGATGGAGACTTAATTGGATGTAGATTTGTTGCACAAGATGGTGTTGAACGTATCAACAAGGCTAGCATGGAAGGCATGTTCAAGCTTCCACTTGTACAACTTACAACAAATGATTTGTTGATAGAAGAAATTCTTGAAATAGGAATACAATCAAAAGACAAGTAAGTACATACAAACCTCCTTAGTTGAAAGTAAAATTTGTGTATAAAAAGAGTACATTGAATCCCAATCCATAAACACAATAGAGATACCGATGGAGACTTAATTGAATCCCAATCCATAACCCTTTCTAGAATATAACAAATTCTACTCCAACAAAAGATCATGGGGGTTTCACAAGAGATATTGAATAAGAGATAGACTTCTATTGCTGCATTAAAAGCATTGGCATGTTCTTCATTTATTGATGTAAACTCTCTGTGATGCCACCACAACCAAAAAAGGTGTAAGAAGTTGTTTGCAATGCATGGATTTTTAGGATTGTCCTTTGAGAAAATAGAATTAAAGTATGGAAGCAGGATCTACCAGCTCCTGAGGGAATCTTGATGAAAAATAACTGTAAATATTTGGGCGAGCTTATATGCAAAAAAGCATGCTTCCTGATGGGTTTATGTACAAAAATAAGCATGAATTAAGTGGTAAAGGGGCTTCTGGAAACAAGAGGGACAAAGAGGCAATGGAAGTGAAAACTTTTGGTGTTGTGTCTGCTCCATCTTAGAATGGGAATGGCGAAGGTGTTGTAAGAGGAGCTGAGAAGGGTGTTGGAAGAAGTGGGGGTGTTTACATTCCCCCATTTAAGATGGCTCAAATGATGAAAGATGTGGAAGACAAGAGCAGTGTGGAATACCAGTGCATGACATGGGATGCCCTTCGAAAGAGTATCAATGGATTAGTAAACAAGGTAAATGCATCTAACGTCAAGAACATCATTCCAGATTTGTTTTCAGAGAATCTCATCCATGGGAAGGGTCTATTTTGTAGGTCTTGTATGAAATCCCAAATGGCATCCCCTGGATTTACAGATGTTTTTGCTGCGTTAGTTATTGTGGTAAATACAAAATTTCCTAAAGTTGGCAATTCGCTTTTGCGAAGAATTATTTTGCAGCTTAAGAGGGCATACAAATGCAATGACAAGCACATGTTGATAGCAACAGCCAAATTCATAGCTCATTTAGTGAATCAACAAGTTGCACATGAGATCATTGCCTTGGAACTTCTCACCCTTTTACTAGAGAACCCCATAGATGATAGTGTAGAGTTTGATGTTGGGTTCGTGAAAGAATGTGGTTCTTTGTTGCAAGACCTTTCACCCAAAGGTCTCTATGGGACTTTTGAAAGATTTAGAGGTATTCTCCATGAGGGGAAAATTGACAAACGAGTACAGTTTTTAATTGAAGGCCTTTTTGCAATTCACAAAGCTAAGTTTGAGGGTCATCCAGCTGTGCATCCAGATCAGTTAACACATGACGTTTTCCTAGAAGATGAACTTGATCAAGAAGTTGGTTTGGATGTTTTCAAGCCAGATCCTGATTTCTTAGAGCATGAGGCAACCTATGAAAAACTGAAGAAAGATATCCTTGGAGATGCTTCTTCAGATGAAGCAGAAGGGGAGAATGATTCGGGTGATGATTCAGATGATGATGATGATGATGATGATGATGAAGAGGAAGGTGAGGAAGCACTAAGAATATAAGATGAGACTGAGACAAACTTGGTCAATTTAAGACGTTCAATTTATTTGACAATCATGTCAAGTGTTGATTTTGAGGAAGCTGGTCATAAGCTACTAAAGATCAAGCTTGAACCTGGTCAAGAGAGAACATACCTTCGTTATTATGGTCTTCTTGGGCAAAGATTCTGTATGATCAATAAAATTTATGAGGATTTTTTTTATAAGTGTTTTGTACGACAGTATTCTATGATACACAGACTGGAAGCAAATAAACTGCGTAATGTTGCAAAGTTTTTGGCCCACTTACTTGGCACAAATTCTCTTCCATGGCATTGTCTTGCTTATATATGTCTGACAAAGGAAGATACTACTTCCTCTTCCCATATTTTTATACCAAACTTCTCTTGCAGGAGCTGGCAGAGAAGCTTGGTATATTGTTGCGTAATGAAAGGTTGAACGATCCAACAATGCAAGAGTCTTTTGATTCAATTTCTCCAAAGGACAATCCCAAAAATTCACGGTTTGCTATCAATTTCTTTACTTCTATTGGTCTTGGTGGTATCACTGAGAGTTTACATGAGTATTTGAAGAATATGCCAAGGCTTGTAATGCAGCAACAAAAGTCTATTCCTATGTTAGATGAATCTACCTCTAATGATGATTCTTCTAGTTCATCAGGTTCGTCAGATTCTGATACATCAGACTCAAATTCTAAGAGTGAAACTGACAATGAGAGTAGTAAGAAGTCACCAAGAAACAAAAATAATTCAAAGCATGACTATGAGTATGAAAAACAAGAAGAAAGAAAAGGTCGAGGGCGTCTGACTTGGAGGATGGAAGTGACAGTGAAAAAATCAGAAGGAAAAAGAAAAGGAATTAAAAATCTTTCTAGTCAGTTATTCAAGGCTCCAGTAGACACCGTTTTCTTGGACTGTGACAAACAAAAGAATCACTCCCAAGTGCTTTGGTTTTATAACAGATGATTATAAGATGCTACAATGTTGTCTTATGTATTTTAATAGCCACGGGTTTTAGAGTTTTGTACTTGACAGGTAATGGATAAATAGTGTTAGGAGGAGAAAATATTGAAGGCCAAGTGTAGATTGTGATAATACTAGATCAATGGATCATGTTATTTATTGAGTATTTCTTGTTTTCCATGTTGTGTGATGTACCATAAGCAAACTAGAAATCTAAATTCAATAAGATGCTCTGTTCAATGATGATAATTTCTATTTTCTTGCCTATGATGAAAGACCATGTTAGAGAATATCAACGAACAACAAAATAAGGAGACAATTGCTAGATTGTGGTCTAACTTGAAAAGAAAAGGTGATGGAAAATGTTATTGTCCATGCAAAATTTGTAAGGGGTTAAAGACTAGAAGACTTCTAATCAAAACATCGAAGAAACATTATAGGTTGCATGGTCACATTGAAGGTGGACATGATTATCATCCATTGGTAATTTTTTCATTATATCGTGGCGACAATTTATATACATAATAAATCACGTGATGATGAGATCATGATCATGGTTTATTTATGTTTATCAATTTTATATAGGTCGAGCACCCCGGAGCACATGGTATGAATCAACACAACCCTGAGAATATGGTTTTCGAAGTGGACGAACATGGAGGTGTGAATATTGTAGCTAAAGATAATGATCCCATGGAAGATGACGATCATGAGCTAGAAAACACAATTGAAGATGATGGTACAAATACATTGATCCATGACTCATTTAGTACTCGCGCAGCTGATCATGATGATGAAGATGACCT